>NC_092721.1:29935485-30235485 GCF_047496885.1 Scyliorhinus torazame | reverse complement strand
GAGAAGCCCGGTTTGGCGATGAATGGCGAAATCGGCAGTCTGCTACAAACAATAAAATCTGTGTCACTTGTTCTGATGGGAATGAAGGTTAAGACTGCGTATGAGGGAGCAATCAGGGTGAGAGAGAGTTACAGTTTTAATTGTGACAATTGGACATCAAAAGTGGAGGTGAGGGTGTAATTGAGTAGATCAGTAGCTATAGAAACATTGTAGTGAATGTACAGCCAAAGGCTAGATGGTTGTGAAGGTGAAATGCCCTTGTAATAGACTTGGAGAGTTATTTTTCCAGGCACAAACACAGATGAAAGTAAGGTTGTAACACGGAAGAAAGATTTGAGTCCAGAGGAACACAGGGAAGTGATCAGAGATGGCTTCCTCTGTGATTGACTCAGTGAGGGTATGGATATCACATGAGACGGCAAGTTCACAGTTATGAATATGGGTATGGGAGTTAACATGATGGAAAGAGATTGAGGAAGGGTCGGAGGAGAGTGAACTCAGAGCAGAGAAGGGTTGAGTAGTTGAAATGGAGGCTGAAATCACTGAGGATGAAGTCACTTGGTGCAGAGGCTGAGGGAGGAAGGCAGTGAAGATATCTCAGCGAAACATGGCCAGGTACTTTGGTGAAGTTCTAGAGAAAAAGGATTTTGAAGGAGTGGCGAGAGGGGTGAAAATAGGGCAAGATGCTCAAGAAGAAAAGGCTGAAAAGGCACAAATAGTGGCACGGTAGCACAGTGGTTAGCACTGCTGCTTCACAACGCCAGGGACGAGGGTTCAATTCCAGCCTCGGGTTACTGTCTGTATGGAGTTTGTACCTTCTCCCCGTGTCTGCATGTGTTTCCTCCCGGTGCTCCAGTTTCCTCCCACAATCCAAAGATGTGCAGGTTAGGTGGATTGGCCATGCTAAATTGCCCCTTAGTGTCCAAAGGTTAGATGGGGTTACTGGGTTACGGGGATAGGGTGGGGGGGGTGGGCCTAGGTAGGATGCTCTTTCAGAGGGTTGATGCAGGCTCGATGGGCCGAATGGCCCCCTCCTGCACTGTAGTGATTCTATGATTCTATGAAAAAGGTTTCAGCTGACTGGGGGACAGACCGAGTTTTGCTCAGTGATAACAGCCACAGCGACACTGTCGTGGGCTGGGCAGGGCAAGTGATGGAAGGCACAGACAGAGAGTGAGGCATTCAGGGAAAACAGTGTAATCACCCATCGACACCATGGTCTTGATGCAATCACTCACAATAGTTCGAGCTCTGATCAAGAGGGAACAGACCACTGGAGGTAGTGTGGTAAAGGGCAGTCAAAGCTGATGTACTGAGAGGGTCTGCAGGGCCAGCACTCGGAGGGGCGAATGAAATCTGGCAACCCCCAAAAAATGGTTGCAAACACTTCACCTCACTAAAAACAGCCAGTAGCCAATCTCTCTTCATGACTGCAGGAACAAGCCTAGAATGTCCACAACAGGATAGGCCACTGTGATGGTGAAAAAGAATGTGATTGTGTTGGGAGATTTCAATTTTCACTTAGACTGGGAGAAGCAGATCAGGCAAAGTAATAATTGTAATGAATTTTTAGAACATATTCAAGACAGAATTGTAGAAAAATATGTTTTAGAAGCGACAAGGGAATATTGGGTTTAGTGATGCGTAACAAGCCAGAATTAGTTAAGAGTCTGCCAGTAAGAATACATCTGGCAAATAAGTGATCATATGATTAAATTTGAAATTAGGTTTTTAAGGGAGAGAAAAGGTCACAACCATGGTTTGAAATTTACATTGAGGCAAATTCAAAGAGACGAAACTCAAATTGACTGGTGTAAACTGGACTGAAATGTTAATAATTGATGTAAAGAGTGTTAGAAGAGGTGAAAGGGGATAGGATATTTAAGATAATAGCAATAGACATTGTATTTTTATTTAAGAGAAAGGGTTTGATAAAGGGAATGCGGACCATTAAAGGCAAGGAGTGGAATTTAATACGACACACCAAAGTAGGAGTCATGGAGGGAGAGACCATACAATCGCATGGGAGTCGATGAGTTTGAATCCTGACAGCGAAACGGAATGGCTGAATCAAATAGCCAACAGGAAGGCAGCGAGACAGCGAATCAGCATGAATGCGGCATGAACCATAGAATCCCTACAGTGCAGAAGGAAGCCATTCAGCCCATCGAGTCCTCACCGACCCTCCTAAAGAACACCCTACCTAGAACCACTCCCCTGTTCTATCCCTGTAACCCGCATATCTTTGGACACTAAGGGGCAATTTAGCATGTCCAATCCACCTAACCCACACACCTTTGGACTGTTGGAGGAAACAGGAGCACACGGAGGAAACCCATGCCGACACGGGGAGAAAGTGCAAACTCCACGTAGTCATCCAAGGCCGGAATTGAACCCTGGTCCCTGGTGCTGTGAGGCAGCAGTGCTAACCACTGCACCTTTGCGCCACCCTCAAAGAAACCAATTAACATGATTAATAAGCGATGTTTTCATTCTGTAGATCACCATTAAATGTGCCTGCTGGGATTATGTGCATGTAAAGCAGGGACCACTGGCCATGTGATTCCCGACGCGGGGCTGGTTTAGCACAGGGCTAAATAGCTGGCTTTTAAAGCAGACCAAGGCACGCCAGCAGCACGGTTCAATTCCCGTACAAGCCTCCCCGAACAGGCGCCGGAATGTGGAGACTAGGGGCTTTTCACAATAACTTCATTTGAAGCCTACTTGTGACAATACGCGATTTTCATTTCATTTCAAGTGAAAGCTGACACTGCTCACACGAGATGAAACGTCAGCCATTCCGCAACTGCCTCAGGAGGATAGAATGATCTCAAAAAGTTACAGGGCGGGGGGCGGGCCTACACTGGCACTTTATATCCAAGCACAGCAGCCAGTGAAAGGGCTAAGGTCAGACCCAATATTAATGGATGCATGAGTGGTGGAGGAGCAGCATGAATGGAGGTGCCTGCAGGCACCAGACGCAGCACTATCAGAGAGGCAGTAGCAGCACAAAGTCACGATGAGCCAGTCCTTTCTGACGTGCTCAGGAACCCTGCCAATCTCCGGGTCTGCTGGCGAGATCCACATCACCAGAGCTGGGTTCCACCAACACACTCGTAGATTGTAAGGAAAAGCCAGGCTTGTTAAATTAATTCTTTCTCTTTATTTTCACAAGAAGAGGGAAAATGGCAGTCGTCCAATGGAACCTATACATCCAGTCAAGTTATGGAACTTGGCAGTTTAATGTTTTATAATAAAGTAACAACAAAGTAACGGGACTTAGGGGGCGGGATTCTCCAATAATGGGTCTATGTCTCCACTCCAGCGTTAAAACGCGGACGAATCACTCTGAACTTTCCTGAAGGAAGTCCAGAGTGCTTCTCCTACCTGGAGGGGGCTAGCAGGGCCCCTTGCGGTCCTCGCAGCTCCGGCTGCCGATACGGGGCCCTGCACTTCCAATCGGGGGTCCGCGCATGTGCACGGCGGCGGCGGCGGCCGCCTTGCGCGACATGGCGGACCGACACTGTGGACCGGCACCAAAAAGATAGGCCCCCCCCGAGATCGCGCCACCCGCGGATCGGTGGCCCCTGATCGATAGCCTGGCCGTCTATGAGGCCCCCCCCCACGGCGAAGGATCCCCCCCCCCACCAGGGTGGCCGCGGACTGAGTCCGCAGCCGCCACGCCGAGTTCCCGACGGGTGGGAACATGAGAGAACAACGGCATCGGGAACTCGGCCAGTTACACTTGGAGAATCAGCGAAGGAGCCTCTGCCCCCTACCTGCGCCACGCAGACCACGCGCACGCGATTCACGGCGATACTCCCAGACTGATTGTTATCATCCAAGGGTATATAACAAGTGAGAAAATGCCAGTGTGTTAGCCATGATTTCCTCAAGCTCTTTAAATTCATGATTTGAACCCTTTTGGTTTGGAAAATTGCATATGTTACTGTTTTATCGAAGGAAGAGGGGAGAGAGATAGCAGGCAACTGAAGATTTCTCAGTTTAACATATGTTGTGGTGAAGTTACTGGTATCTAGCATCAGAGGCAGAGTGACTGAACATTTCGACAAATTTAAGCTGGCAAAGAGGGTGAATATGGGTTTGTGAGGCTGGTACCTGACCTATATTGGATGAGGTCGCCAGAATGGCGAATGCCTATGGAGATTGTCAATATGGACTTCCAGAAGGTATTTGATCAGATTGCGACTCAGAGATTTCACCAAATCTGAGAGTACACGGAATTGTTGGGTATCTTGTGTTGTGGGTCACCAATTGTTTGGGAGGTCGGATAAATGGAGGTAAACAGCATGTTGACAGATTGGTCTGATGTGGAAAGTTGTGTTCTCCACGGGTCTGTACTGAAGCCTCAGCTCTTCACTCTGTACATTGACTTGCTTGATTGACAACATAGAATTGTACATCCAGGTTCGAGATGATGCCAGGTCAAGAGACACAGTAATTTATGTAAATAGGCATAGAAAGAAAAATAATCAAGACTTTTGTTGACATGGGCCTTTTCACATCTTTGAACATGCTGTTTATCTCCATTTATCCTACCTCCCAAACAATTGTTGACCCACAACACAAGATAACCAACAATTCCATGCACTCTCAGATTTGGTGATCCCAAAGTGCTTCACAGCCAGTGAGGTACTCTTTGGGGCGTAATCACTGTTACACAGTAGGAAATGCAGAAAAGCCAATCCGCACTCGAGCAAACTCCCACAAACACCAACTCGATAATTACAGACCAAGACAGGCCAGCAGCACAGTTCGATTCCCGTACCAGCCTCCCCGAACAGGCGCCGGAATGTGGCGACTAGGGGCTTTTCACAGTAACTTCATTGAAGCCTACTCGTGACAATAAGCGATTTTCATTTCATTTCAGATCATCTGTTTTTCTATGATACTAACTGAGGGATGACGGTTGGCCAGGACACCAGGCTCTCCCCTGCTCTTTCTCCAGATAGTGCTACGGGATCCTTCACATCCACCCAAGTGTGCAGGTGACCGGGTGTGACCTTGTTTCAACATTTCACCCAAAAGAAGACACCTCCAACAGTGTAATCTTTCCTCCCTGCTGTATTGTTATGTACCAAGCCCTGGAGCAGGAGTTAAATTCAGAAACTTGTGATTCAGAGGTATGTCTACTGCTAACCATGCCACATCTGACACCCATAATAGTGTGTTACAAACGGACATAGGCAGATTAAATGAATAGACACAACTAATAGTGCTTGCTACAGTAGATCAAATTGGGGAAAGTGTAGGGTCAATCACTTTGGACAAATTGTAATTTTTCAAAAATGATGATGGCCTGGGAACGAGGGAGGGGAAAAGGCTTTGGATATCCAGGTAAACAAATGAATTTAAACCGGTGCTCAGGTATCAAAACGTAATTGAAAAGGTGAAAGGGATGTTAGCCATTATCTCCACGGGATTATAATTCAAATGCGCAGAACTGATACTCCAATTGTACAAAGCTATTAGTCAGGCCCCATCTGAAATGCTGCATTTAGCTCTGGACACATCCCCTGGAAAGATAAATCGCCCTTGGAAGTGCTACAGGACAGATTCACGAGAATTATACCAGGGCTTAAAGGATTACATTAAGAGGACAGCTAGTGTAAACTTGGTTTGCATTTTGAATTTAGAAGGTTGAGCAGTGAACTAATCCAGCTTTTGAAATTATAAAGGTATTTGACACGGCATCTACGGAGAAACTATTTCCTCTGGTGGGGGAATGCGAAACAAGAGGATATAGGGGCCGATTTTCAGCCCTATCTGTCCATCCAGGGGAAAGTCGACGCAAGCTCGAAATTCGGATGGAGCCAAAAAACGTAATTCTCTCTGGCGTGACATCCCCCCCCCCCTCCCCTCCTCCTGCCCACTCCACCCTCGTCAGTGGTCTTCATTTTAATACATTGGCATGCCATTAGTGAGCACTCTCTCCAGACCATCACCCCTCACGGAATCTTCACTGGGTGCTGACGTGGTATCATGCCGGCATCATTTCAACAGGTTGACTAAAGCGTGAACTTGGCAGCTCCACCTCCCTGCTGGGGGATATCGGAGTTGAACGCTCAGGACATCATGAATCTCCAGGCTCTTCCCTGCTCAGGGTGCACCGGAGAGAGCATGGGGGACACAGACAGGTTCAATTTGGGGCTGGGGGGACAGTCACTCAATCTCGGGGGGGGGGGCCTTACTTTTCATGCACTTCGGGGCCCCCTTGCTTTAAAGAGATTTGGAGGTTGGCATTCAGGCATCGCTTCCTGTGTCCTCTTTGCTGGGCTTGTGGCCAAATTCCTTATGAGGGAGATCCCGTACTTACTGGGAGTGGCAGAGGATGAATACTTAGGGGGTGATTGCGAGGTAACTGGGTGGGGTCCAATGAGAAGGGCTGCAAGGGCAGATGGAGTGACTTGGGAATGGTTTGCATCCCTGCCTCATGTGTAATGAAGAACCTGTCCCTTGGCGAAGCACAACTGAATTGTATGTAGAACCCAACACTCAAACACAACTCTGAGTACCAAGGTGTTGAGCCCTATTGAATATCAATTGCACTTGTCTCAAAAGCTTGTCTCTCTGGAGTAAGTGGGTGGAATTGTGAAATGGAAGAATGAGGGTGCCCTCTAGATGTGTGCTTGTCATGCTCAATGCAGCCTTTACTCTAACCAGCTGTGCCTCATCTGTCACAAGACATATTCAATTGATTGAATGCAATTTCACCCTTCATTGGCAACTCTACAGTGCCAATGCGATATGCAAAGCTAAAAGAACTGCCACTGATTTGAGTCCAAAGCATTGAATCCCAATGCTCAATAAAGTGTTTCCATCACACTGGATACGATGATGTGACACCCAAAGCAAAGCTTCATGGTGAAATCATCACTCACCCCATTGCATGTCATGCTGGAGGGCTTCTTTGAGGTGCCCCAGAAGGATGCAGATGCGGGTCCCATTCATACACTCACGCAACAAGTGGGAGAGTGTTGGGAAATGGCCCTGAGAAATATGCCAGTGAGGCTCTCAAGGGTAAGGGGTGTAATCCTGGTGGGCTTGAGAGGGCAGGAATGGGGATATGCCAGTGTGAGAGGGGAGAATGTGAGGTTTAGTGGAGAGGCACTCACTAGGGGGGGAAGTGCATGATAGAGATACCAGGGGAGTAGAGGGCTGAGGGGCCGGCCCATCTCAGGAACCATCACCATTCACTTTGGTTTCCTCCTCTTTTCAATGCATGATTCTGGAGAATCATGGCGCCTGTCCAGTTGGCATTTCTACTGATAGCGATAGAGCAGCAGCAGGGACAGGGAAGTGCTGCTGCATGCGGCCAGGGCCAGCGCCCTGCAGAGGAAGGGGAGCCTGGGCCCTTAGCTATACAGGGAGCAGTACCACAGAGGGAGCTGCCTAGTTTGAGACTGTACAGGCCCAGGGTCTTCTGTTGTCGTACTTCCCATCGACTAATGTCAGAGCCATAGTGCCGGAGAAGACTATGCCTGTCCCGGGAGACGGTGGACCATCTTTGCCATGTGCTGGAAGAGCTGGTACCACATTAGATGGGAGGACACCCACTTCCTGTGGCCCTTAAAGTCACTGCCACTCTGAACTTCTATGCAAGTTCAGGGCAGCACCATTGATTTGTGTGGCATTTCCCAGTTAGCCGCACACAAATGCATTAAGGAGGGGATAGATGCCCTTTATGTGAGGGCCCCCATGTAGATTAACTTGGACGAGATTCAGGAGAACCAAGACTCCAGGGCCATGGACTTTACATGTTTTGCTGGCATGTCCCAAGGCAGGGTTTGACATTTTGCATCCCTGCAGTTCCCATAGCATCATGTGGCACCATTTATGAATCTCAAGGGATTTCAATTCCTCAACGTCCATCTGTGACCACATGATGCGAATCATGCTGGTGTGCCCATTTCCAGGGAGCGTTCAGGACAGTTACACCTTGGCGTACTCGCAGATCCCTGACGTCTTTGAGAGAGAGCAGCATCTGGAGGGATGGGTTTTCGGGGCAAAGGGTATCCTATAAGCAGGTGGCTGATGACGCCAGTGCGTAGGCCACAAACTGAGATGGAGATTCAACATGCGTGCTGGTGGAGCAAGTGAACAGACCGTTGAAGATGCAGTTCTGGTGCCTGGACCAGTCGGGGGGTGCCCTCCAGTACAGCCCCAGCGGGTGTCCCACATTATTGTGGTCTGCTGCGCACTCCACAACTTGGCACTGCAGAGGTGAGACCACTTGGACCTGGAGGAGATGGAGGAGTGCCACATCTCCTCGGATGAGGAGGAGGTCGAGGAGGGAGACGAGTGGCACCGGAGGAGGAAGAACCACAGGCCTTGGTTAGGGCCTGCTCGTAGTCTCTAGGTTTGGGGATGAGCAGGATTGGGGTGAGGATATTTCCAACCATGGGGACTGCTATCTCAGCTTCAGTGTGGTACCAGCAGTAGATTCCATTATGGATCCCGATACCATGGTCAGGCGGTAAAGCCACTGGCTGGACTCTGCGGGAGAATGGTGATGACTTGCATTGAGGGCAGAGCGATGCTCCTCTCTTCCTCAATGAAGTGTCTGACTCCTGCCTGACAGAGAGCTGAACGCACCCTGACAATGAACGGGCTTTATCGAGGGGATTAGAGACGCGGGATGAGTTCTCATCTACAACAGCACTCTTTGAGGTAAGGGGTCCTTGGGTATTCCTCCAACTCAACTCTGTGATGGGCCAGCCTCTTTGGATGTTGTCAGTCCATGGCATCCTCATTGCAGGAGAAGACTGGCTGCTAAGAGAGGCCTGAGTATTGATGCTGGGAGGAAGTGGTTGTCTGCAGCAACAGCTCTTCAATGAGTCATCAGTGTGGGAGCTAGCAGAGAGATAATGCTGCCACTCTCACGCTGCACAGGGGCAAAGCACTGAGTGTGCATGGGAGTTCGTGGACATGGCTCCATGAAATGACTGGGTGGGGGATCTGGTGGCGAACAAGTTGATGTTTATTTACTAGTGCCTATTTACATGATTGAGCTATCTCAACCAGTGCCTATCTTCACCCGTATCCACTAGGTGGCTACAATTTCCTGGTCCACACCCTCTAGGTGTTTGCCCAGGACCCACAGCTTAGATTGCAGCAGCCTGTTGCCTTCCATGCCCTGTTGCCTGAGATGACTTTGCGCCTGTTCCCAGGGGAGGGCCTGATCCTTGAGGGTCCAGGCATACTCTCGAGCAGCACGGGTGTTGCAGCGCTGTCCTCCTCGGTGTTTGGCGTCGAAGGTGCGTTGCTCATAAGGAAGAGGGTGTCAGATGCGCTGGACACCCCAGGATGGAGGACCCCGGGTTGCACTTCTGCCTATCCTCTTCCCCTTGGGTGCCCAGGGGGCCCTGAGCTCCTCCCTGAGATAGAGGGACAGCTGGAGTGAGACACAGAAGCCCTGCCGTCTTCTGGTGCAGACACCCGTGAATTACCACCAGTGCCTGCACCATGCAGTTGGAGCTCTCAGCCATGGAGGTCATGAGCTGAGCCATGGGGCGGACACTCCCCGCCATGCAATGCAGGTCTTACACCGAGGTCTCCACTGCGGATGCCACCCTCGCAGTTTTGGCCTCACCACGTTGG
Source organism: Scyliorhinus torazame (assembly GCF_047496885.1). Lineage (NCBI taxonomy): Eukaryota > Metazoa > Chordata > Chondrichthyes > Carcharhiniformes > Scyliorhinidae > Scyliorhinus > Scyliorhinus torazame. The sequence goes on along the minus strand of NC_092721.1, from coordinate 30,225,864 downwards.
GATTTCTGCAGTATCTTTTCGGACAGAAGGGGATGGAGCTTCGCCAGTCGGTCCTGCGGTCGAGGAAGGATGCTGACATCCCCTTCCGATTCTCATGACTCTGCCTTTGCAATTCCATCAGATCTTAGATTAACGGATCCAGGGGGGCAGCAGTGTCCAGGGCCCCAGCATTCCTCTGAGTACCAAATCCCTGGGATGTCCCTGTCTCCACCTGCTGATGACCACCTATGAAGTGCGCAACAGTGAGTGACCCAGAAGCCGGCCTAGTAGTTAATCCCACTGAGGTGTGAGTATCTGCACTGGTAGAGGGTGCGGGTGACAGATCTGACACCTCTTCAATGGTTATACGTGAAAAGTCTCCCTCTGAGCTGCTCGGGTGATTCCAGGGGGTGCAAGGATAGTTCGGGCTGCTCGTATGATTGCCCTGCAAGGGAGGGGAGATGACGTTATTACATCACAGGCGATAAATGATGTGAGATGTATACTCGTGTGAGGCTTGAGGAATGTCTTTCAAGTTCTCACTGTCTCCCCTTCAACATCAGCACGGGTGCGATCAGGATTCCCCCGCCCCGCCCCACCCAGCCAGCTCAAGGGCTCTTTCCTCATGCGGGATCAGGTTCCGGAGCTCCCGCATGGCACCGGGTCGCTATGCCCTCCGACAGCGGTTGTGTCAGGTTTGTCCTGTGGAGACACAGATGGGGAGGGTGTCGGTGGGAGACCTGCCAGTTCAGATGGTTGAGGAGTGGCACGCGTGGGAGCGGCGATGTGAGGAGCAGAATTAAGACTCAGGGGACAGCATGGGGAGGGGTCCGGAGGAAGAAGAAGGCCTCGTCACCTGTGGGCAACCTGCGAGCTGGCTGGCTGAGAGATCACCTTGGAGGTGTGAGGGTGGTTGAGGGGGTGCAGTGAGAGGTTGGATGTGGCAGACACACCCTGGCCGTGCAGAGAAGATCCTTCATCTTCTTCCTGCATTCCTGCCCCATCCTCGTCTGGAGGGTGCTGGCACTCACCAAGGCAGTTATTGCTTCTCAGGCTGGGCAGGAAACCCTGCTGGTGGTCCGCCTCCGGGATTGCGAGTACAGACTCCATGTTCCTGCTACACACCACCCAGGAGTCTGGTCAGGGATCATCCCGTGAAACATGGTGCTAATTTTCTTGCTGCCACCATCTCTTATAGATCTGGAACAAGTGCTGGGGAAGGGTTGATATGGAGCTCACCAGCGTTTGTAGTGACTAAGTTTCCAGGGGGTAAGCAATCAGCAGGCGGGTCCCAAGAGCTTGTTGTGATTCACATGGGGGGGTGGGGGAGAACGTTTCTTTAAGAGGTGTAAAATTCTGTGAGGAAATTCTGTCTTCCTCGCCGGGACCTGACATTTTCCCCATTGTTTGGTAAGATTCCGCCCCTATTCGTAACATCAGAGCTAGCCCATTCAGGACTGAAATGAGGAAGCATTTTTAATGAAAAGAGTAATGAAAATGTGAAACCTTCCCTCAAAAGGTTGAAGACATCAGGTCAATAGAAATGTTCAAGACAGAGTTCAGTAGATTTTGGCGTGTAAGGGTATTATGGTATATGGAACAAAGGTGAGTTAATATAATTGAGGTTCCCATCACCTATGATATAATTGAATGTTGGAACAAGCTGGAGGCATGAGATAACCGTGTCCTTTTTCTACATGTCAGAAAAGGGTTCAATCGAAAAGGGGCTGTTTAGCACAGGGCTAAATCGCTGGCTTTGAAAGCAGACCAAGGCAGGCCAGCAGCACGGTTCGATTCCCGTAACAGCCTCCCCGAACAGGTGCCGGAATGTGGCGACTAGGGGCTTTTCGCAGTAACTTAATTTGAAGCCTACTTGTGACAATAAGCAATTTTCATTTCATTCATTTCGTGCAGCGGAAAACATTTTCCCTGATACGATATAAACAATTTAATCAAGCCGACGTTCCTAAAATCTGATCTACGCTTTCAACAGGGTGTAAATCGGGGTGTTTGAACCCAGCCAGGACGGGCGGGTGTCTGGGCAGGCAGCAGGTTAAAATAACAACAAAACAGTGGGTCAGGAAGCCAGCAGTCCCAACTTTCCCATTTAATTTGAGGATGTCCTGACAGCAGGGAACTCCCCAGTGTCCGACAGGTTTGACAATTGAATATGTTAACTGGTAATTGAGTGGAGTGGAGTTTTAACCCTGGATTTTGACCTCAACTATCACCGCATGGATTTCCTGGAACTCACCAGATAAAAAAAGGTGAAAGCACAACGGGGTTTAATGGGACTGAGGAGCTGATGGGCAAGAAAGCCTTTCAATGCTGACATAGGACGGCTGTCTCTTAGTTCAAGTGAAAAGCTTTTTCTGCAAGAACTTGTTCTGAGAGTGTGCTTTCATTGCTTTAGGGATGATTTCCAGTGATTTGGAGATATTTCTGCTACCTTGGAGCATTTATTTTATCACCTTTGATCAGCTTTCTCAGCAGCATAATGGCCCACTTATGTCACTCCACCTTCTACAATGGGAGGAGCACCAAAAGCAGCAGGAGCAGAAAGAGTAGCGGCCTTGGCCCCATCCCACTCCACAGGACAGAAGGGATGAACACAGAGCATCATTCTCAACAAGCAGTGCTGCCCGCCGACACAGAGTGCAGAGGCAGAGGCTACATTTTAAGCATAGGACTGAGGACAAGTCCCACATCAGGATTAATCTTTCCCATTCAGTGATTGCTGACATTTGTGGTCGGCTGAGGTGCACCAGGTGGGTGCACATTGCCAGTAGGGGTCAATGCCACAATAGTCTTGAATTTCTTTGCCTCTGACCTCAAGGCATCTGTAGAATCTCATAATTTGCTGCCACAAATACATCTCCGAGGTTTCCCATTGTTGACGCTTACTCTTAATGACTCTGATCAGAATGAGAGTCTTTTGAATTCTCTACAATCTCTGGATTCCCACAGGTACAGGGTGTCATATATTGCACATGTGTGATGATTAGGGTACTCTCAGGCCACTCACCTGTATGCATCAACCGGAAGCAAAATGGATTCCCTACCATTAATGTGTTTTTGGCAAGTAAAGTAACGTCACCAGAGTCCCAGGTAACCGTCGGCTGCTTTCCTCTTTGAGGGGAAGAGCCGACTGGTGGTGATTTAACCTGAGGATCACCACCCTTAAGTCGATGGGGCAAGATGGAGAAGGCCTAGAATTGAACCTGTGCTGTTGGCTTTGCTCTGCATTGCAAACCAGTTGTCCAACCAACTGAGCTAAACAGGTACACAACAACCGAAAGACCGTTATGGATTAAGCAAGTTGGCCAGGGAGATGCTATGATGCCTTTATCCTGTGCCAGCTAAGCAGCTGATAGACATTTCCATCTCGAGGAAAAGCTGTTGAATGGCCCTTTGAATATAAGGAGCTATCTTCTAAGTGCATGGCTGATGATGCTTGTAAGGGTCCTGACCACCAACACCCTGGAAAGGTACAACTGAAGCCACATGAGCACATGTAGTCACTGAAAAAGTCAGCTGGATGTTGCAGATTCAGGTGCCTGGACAGATGTGGGCCCACCTTCAGTGTGCGCCAGAATGATAGGGGTTTGTGTGCCTTGCATAACATTTCAAAGAAGCGTGGAAGAGGAGCAACATGAGGAGCAGAACGAGGAGGTGCCTGATGTGGCGAGGGCACCAGTAGCCCTTCACTTATAGCTGCCGGGGATTTCCTGAATGGACTGATTCAGGCAGCCTTCATCTGACCTGTAACAGTCAGTCATTTGGCTCACTACATCTGAAGCTACTGTGCCTTTTCGATCCCAGAAAAAAGTAGTGCCACAACAAACAATCCATCCTTCTCTCAAACACACATTGCTCATCCTTTACTTATTATGATATCGATAGAAACTGATAACTTTAAAAATATATATATTTGAACTTCCAGTTATTAACTAAAAGAATGTCCCAATGAGATACTGTGTTTTAAAATGTTTATTGTCTAAAATGACCAAGGTAAGATTTCCCTCTATCCTGATTCAGGCGACAGTTAGAATATGCAGGCCATTGAAGAGTGGCAGTACGCAATCTGCTGCTTTGACTGATGCACTGAGCAGGTGGCTACTCTTTCCGCATAAGCAGGCATCGGTATGAAGGCATCATGGCACTCATGTTGGAGGTGAATTCTTCTGATCATGTAAAGTGCCTCTGGAAAGGGTGACAGGACCGTACACAATCTCCGCTGTTGCTCCAGAATAGTCAGCTTTGTCAACAGCTCCTGAGGCTCAGCTGAGCCTGGCGGATCCTGTAGCCTCCAACACAAACTTCCCTGTGCTCTGCCCTCAACACTCAACCCTGCTCACTTATGCTGAGCGCCTCAGTAGCATGTAACCCTGCTCCCTGCCTTGGCAGCCCCAGGATGGTGTGTATATCTGAGCTTCTGGGTGGTGTGCATGAGTTCTGTAATGATGCTTGCTCAGAGGGCGTGATCTGCACTGAGGAGACTGTGTCCACCTCCAGCACCATCTCCTACTTGTCGGATCTGAGGGACAGAAAAGACTAAGAATTAGAAGTGGCAAGCGGAGAGAATTCTCAACCATCATTGTGCGGGTAATCATTTTTCATTGTGTGCTGACATCAAGTCAACATGAACAAATGTTGTATACCATGTAGCCATCTGTCAACAGGTGGTCTGAAGACCCCCGTCACCAATGGACATGCATGCCAAGAGCCTGTTTATCTCCAGTGCATCCTCTTCTGCAACAGTCAGGTTGACGATAACTGTAAAGTCACCCCTAATTCTCTACCTCTCCTGTTCTCTCTTCTTCAGTCAGAAGAGAAAGAATAGAACGCTGAGTCCGAGAAATGAAAGACATTGAGAGGACGGAAGGACAATGTTTGCACAGGATCACTCTGAGGGCTGCATGGGTCATTGATAAAGGTGAGAGCCTGTGGTGACTGGCTCGATGGGCATCTGAGGAGACGCCTCAAAAGAAAAATGGGTGCACTGGCACAGTGCGTTAGTGTGGAAGGGAAATTAATGTGAGGATTAGTTGCCCACTTAGAGCATGCATTAATTTCTGAACAAAATAAGAAGTTCAGGTAACGGAAAAACATACTGCTTAATATTTTGTTCTCAGCCTTATGATGAGAACACATTGTCCTCATGAAAGATAACAAATGCGTACGAGAATTGTTTTTAAACCAAGGGCAAAACATTCATATTTCCTCTTGCGTAAGTTCCCAAGGTTTTATTTCTTCAGAGTTGTTTATTTCACACTATAAATATAATGGTTTTCAACTGTATAATTCAGAATACTGTGGAATGGCTATTTAGCCAGACCATGGCCCTTTCTGCAATGTTTGTGTCAAAAAATGTCCTGAATCGAAGCTCGAAGAATTTGTCTTTATTATAATTTCCGCAACAAATTTCCCTTCCACAGTTAGTCTGGGGACTGATGGCAGGGGGGTAGGGAAGGGGCAGGGGTTGGCCTTGACTGTGGCATGCCATCCACCTTTCCTGCCCTGGTTAAATCATTGAACCTTTTGTGACACCCTATCCAAGAACATAGCACCATACCCCTGCTCATCCTCCAGCAAGTCTTGCCTGCTTGTTCTCTGAGATGGACCTACTCTTCCTATCTGCTAACAACAAAATATCCCGATGGATCTGTGCAGCCTGCAACATGGTGTCTGAGGTCTGTATTGCAGCCTTGTCTCATTGTCACTCCTTCTGTTGAGTTACTGGTTCCATCTTGACAGTTAGCCAATGCTTCACAGGGTCTCTTTCAACAATAGAGCTTCAAAAGTCAGCTGCAGATTTTCGTCATCGCCAGTAATTGATCAGGAAATCCAAAAGGTAAATGGAAATTGCTTGGCTACAGATAAACCCAATGCTGACACTTCCAGGTTCCTGGCATGTTGTTGTCCATTTTGCTGTGAATAGTGCAGACGGTTAAAATTCACCCCCGAGCCTCTAGATGTTATCTAATTCTCAAAGTAATTTAAGTTGGAGGAATATTGCGATTGAGCATTCACATTTCATCCAGCCTCGTCCTGAGGGTTCAATGAACAATCTTTCTCCACTGACTCCCATTCTGCACTGCCCTCACTGCCTGCGCCACAGAGAGGGCAGCCCGCATTCTGACATTATCCATTCATAATTTCTTGCATCTTCCTTGTGTCTGTCACCTTGGCATCGCCACTTTTTCCAAACACTCCTATTTGCATCACATGCATGTACAAAATAGTTGAGCTTCGGTGAAATCACTGTCCCGTGCAATTTCCACCTTAACACCATTCCAACTTAAGATGCTTATTTTTGCCATCCATGGAATCCAATATGGCTGGTCTGATTTCCTGTGAAGGCTTCTGACCATTTTGTTTGGTCACTTCAGAAGGAGTGTTAACTGTGTGAGCCCGAGAAACCAACCAATACACTTATCCACAAGGTCTCCTGGTCTCAATCAGTCAATATACTAATTTTATTGTGGAATGTGGGAAATGTGCGTTGCTCCCTGTGGCTATCCGATCCCAATACAATTTAGTGATTTGGATTAGATACAATAGCTTATCATTGATCTTGTTTCCGGAAACCCCACATGACGAAACATTCTGACTACTGGTAGAAGGTCTACTGAATGAATGATATTGAGCTTCGCTCCAAGAATGGAAAGCAATAGTGTTTTGTTTAGTGTTGTGGAATGTGAGTGCTGAATGCCAAATAAAAGGTCATTTGAAACCTACATATCTGACTGAGTTCTTTGGTTTTGGAAGTTCGAAGATTGACTGCCTGATAGAAGAAGGGATGCCCCCAAAAAGTGTTTGATGTTGCTCCATGAACCACACTCCCCTTTGCTTGGGCTCTCTCAAGGACCTCAAGATAGGGAACAGCTGATATAAGTTACCTCTTAGTGTCCAAAAAAAATCTTTCCTCCCATGCTTCCTTAAGGACAAAAGGAAAACTCTATTGCTTGGTTAGTACTGCTGTGTTCCAATAAAAATAAATGCCTGCCACAAGCATACAACAAGCTATAAATTTGATAGGTGCTGTTTGGGAAGAAAAAATGAAAAGTTTCCCAAGAGTTAAATATATCAGTAATATTGTTCTACAAATGACACACACAGATTAAATTGTTGATGAGGAAGGTTGTATTAAGGGGGATATCTGATACTGAATCCTTACATGTATTTTTATTTATTCCAGAAATGATTTGAATCAAAATCTACACACACTAGATTCTGAAGATAATTCTCACATCTGTCACTATGGCAATGCAAGGATCAAAACCAAAATATTTGCTCAATCGTTTAGATCAGCTTGGCTATGATAATCCCCTTTAAGAATGAATTCAAACAAGAAAGCATTCCTTATCCACTCCTGAATCTTGATCCAATTTTCCTGGGTAAGGGCATGTCCAAGATGCATGTTGGGTTTTCGAAGAGATCCACCAGCAAGAAGAATTGCATCTCGATAGTGCTGTAGAAAGGGTGCTGGTACACTACTCTAAGAACTAACAAGGAAATTGAATGGGTAAAACCGGCCCAAAGACTGGAATCCATGTCCCGGTGCAGTTCAACCGAGACCAGGTATTTCGCCAGGTAAGTGCTGAGGACCTCTACTTCCACTTGGGGACTTTCAGGGCCATTACTGTCGTGTTGGGTGTTCTGACACACAAACGAACCAACACAGTTGTAGACGGTACAACTCTGTTTTATTATTCTGACCTATAATAACTATTAACTTCTGGCTGTGGTTCATGCTTCACCAGCTAACCTGTGGACCCGGCCCTAGCACTATCTCAGTGAGGCACTCAGCACATGGTGTATGTCTGAGTAGCACGCTGTGAGCTCTGTGCTCTGAGCTATCTCCTGGTAGAATGAGCAGGAACTGTGGTGTTCCCTGTTTTATAGTGCGCGTGCTCTCACTGGTGATTGGCTGCGATGTTGTGTGTGTGTTGGTTGGTCCAACTACCTGTCCATCAGTGTGTGTGTGTGATTGCACCATGATATGTTAATGTGGATATCATGACATCCCCCCATTTCACAAGAATATGTGCCTACATGGTAATAAATATTGGTGTGTACTGAATGCATCTAAGTATGTGTGTGCAATATTTACAACATGTACATGAGGCTAAACTATAAACATAGGAAGGTGTCAGGTGCAACAGAGCAACGAGGTTGTACCACGAACAAAACAAGTGCAATCAGCAAACATCGAAAGAGAACTTCTGGAACGATAAGAAAGAAACAAAACAATTCAGTGAGTCCAATGTGCAAACAGGCTCATAAGTCCAGTCGATTAGGTGGGCTACGAATTCGGGTTGACCATTAGGGTGGCACACCTTTCATCGCCCGGGTTAATGCTGTGCACTGGCATCGGCTGGTGGGTCCGTCTTGAGGACATCCGGTTCTTATTTATTACCGCAACGCGGAAGGGTTCCCGGTCATCGGTATCACCGGTCAGCACGTCTTCAGGGTATGACTCCGTGTATGGGGGCTGAATGGCCCGCACGTCCCTGTGAGGCTGGCGGAATTGCGGAGAGTTGGCAGATTGAGCTGCTCGACTGCAAGCAGCGTAGTGGCCCATCCTGCCACAGCGGACGCATTGACGCGCTTTGGCCGGACATTGCCGCTATAAGTGTGCGGATCCACAGTTGCCGCATGTGGTGATGTCATGGCGCGCCACCGCGCATGTGCAGTGCGGTCTTGCGTAGAGCGCGCCTGCGCATTCCGTCCCTCTGCATCAACGTCCCCTCTTTTGGCACGTACAAGTGCGGGAGGCCTCGGAAAGCGCGTGAAATGGCCACTCTCGTCCGGGCCGCGGGCCGGGAGGAACTCAATCGACTAGACCCGCTCTGCCTCGTAGGACCCCTGCCGTGCCGATTCGGCCGCTTGGAATTGGGAGTTCCGGCTGGTCGCGTTTTCGTGGAGGACGCAGGTCTCGATGGCGGTGGCTAGGGTGAAGCGCTTTATTTTGAGGAGCTGCTGGCGTAGGGTGTCCGGGATGACCCCAAAAACTATCTGATCCCGAATACTGGAGTCGGAGGTGGCCTCATAGCCGCGGGACTGCGCGAGGATACAGAGATGTGTCAAATAAGATTGAAAAGGCTCATCCTTACCCTGCAGGCACTGCTGGAAGAGGTACCTCTCAAAGCTCTCATTAACTTCCACATTGAAGTGTTCCTCAAATTTTAGCAGGACCGTCTTGTATTTCATCTTGTCCTCGCCTTCCGCGAATGCCAGCGAGTTGTAGATGTGGATGGCGTGTTGCCCCGCCATGGAGAGGAGGAGGGCGATCTTCCTGATGTCCGATGCATTCTCCCTGTCTGTGGCTTCTAGGAAGAGTTGGAAGCGCTGTTTAAACAGCTTCCAGTTGATGCCAAGATTTCCAGCAATCCGGAGTGGCTGCGGCGGGCTGGTGGATTCCATGGCGCAGGATGGCGGGTTTCTGAAGAGGTGCAGGTTGGTCTCACAGTCGCTGGCGAGTTTCCAGTCCTGGTATCATGTCGTGTTGGGTGTTCCGATACACAAACTAACCAACACAGTTGTAGATGGTACAACTCTGTTTTATTATTCTGTACAATAATAACTATTACCTTCTGGCTGTGGTTCGTACTTCACCAGCTAACGTGTGGACCCGGCCCTAGCACTATCTTAGTGAGGCACTCAGCACATGGTGTATGTCTGAGTGGCAAATGTAGCCAGTTAAAATGGCTAACCCAGATTTAAAATGGCGAACGGCAAAGGCTGATGTGAAAATCAGCCAACAGGCCTAAAACAAGCAGCTACAGGTAAACTGTATATTCACCTCTGGGAAGGCCAGACGAGATCGATACCAGTAACCATCAGCACAACAAAACACCAGCCATCTGTATAGTAATGAGCAATCCCCGGGAACAATGTGCAACATTTTAGACACACAAAGCCAGCCCAGACTCATCGGCGCCAGCAGAAGCCTACACAAAGGGAGGTGAACAATCACCCCAAGACCGCCCATCGATCAAGGAACCGCTCCAGCATTGGAGAATATCGAACCAAGTGATTGGGACAAAGTCCAATCACTTGGAACCAGGTCCAGGGTCCGCCCCGAAAGGCGGGAAGCCCCTGGGGACTATAAGAATAGAGTCCAAGTTCAAATCACCCCTTCTGCACCCTTCTGCCACCCTTCCGCACTCTGCTGCTTCTTCTTCTGGCCGGGTCACTCAGCAACGCAGACCAACCCTTGACAGTGACCGGTCCAGCCATCACAAAACATACCGTAAGTCTTACTTCAACGCTCGAAACAAAATAGGCGCTCCTAGCTATCAATCTGTACCAGTTTTGAATCCCGCAGGCTCAGAACCCGAACGAAAGGCCATTCATTTCCCTGACCTGGTGGGCCATTTCCAAATTAAGTATTGGCCTGTTAGTTGTAGGAAGTAGCTTAGACGTAGAATTTATGCATGAGTATTGATTACTGTATATAATAAATGTGCTTTGATTTAACTCTTACTAAGCAGTGTATTGGATTATTGATCATTACTCGGACTTGAACCACGTGGCAGTATCAGAAAGATACCTGGCGACTGAAGAGCAAAGGTGATAAAACAGAGCAATTAAACAGAGGCAAAAGTTAGCAACACACGTTGTGAGCTCTGTGCTCTGAGCTATCTCCTGGTAGAATGAGCGGGAACTGTGGTGTTCCCTGTTTTTATAGTGCGTGTGCTCTCACTGGTGATTGGCTGCAATGTTGTGTGTGTGTGTGATTGCACCATGATATGTTAATGTGGATATCATGACAATTACTATTGTTTTGTTGGGCCTACTGCCAACCCCACCATGGTCGCCTCACAACGGGGTAGTAGCACAGGCTCAGAGAAGGGAAATCTATGGGACGGACAACAGAGGTCAAGTAGTGAAGTAGTAGTAAGCATCACTAGCCACATTTCCCTTCACACTGCTGCGTATACCAAGCAATTATACAAATGGTTGAATTATCCATTGTTTTTACAATTCCAATGGTTCATCGATGAAATACGTGGGGTAGCGCAGAGGTCTGAGTTCAGACCCCAACTGTTATATGTTAATGATTTGGACGAGGGAACAAAATGTATTATCTCCAAATTTGCAGATGATACAAAATTCGGTGGGAGGGTGAGCTGTGAAGAAGATGCCGAGATGCTTCAGTGGGATTTGGACAGAGTGATTGGGCACATGCATGATAGATGCAGTGTAATGTGGACAAATGTGAGGTTATCCGTTTCAGTAGCAAAAATAGGAAGGCAGATTATTATTTGAATGGGCGTAATTGAGAGAGGTGGATACTCAGTGAGCTGAAAACAATGGGCGGAATCAACCAAAACATTTCTAAGTGTCATTTTGGGCTTGTTTGGTAGGGTGTTCCTCATCGGCTTTTTGGGTGAGATCCACACCGCTGTTCAACCACACTTAGGGCGCGATCGATTAGCTGCATTGCGCCCGATAGGCACTGTGGCCAATATATGTCAGGAGATCCCTCTTCCGGGATTTACCCGACTCATCACACCTCGCAAGATCTAACGCAATCTCACGAGATGTCACAATCTGAATCTCGCCCATTGTGGGTGGGATTGCTATTTTGCAAATCTATATATTAGAGTGAGATTACTCTCCTATGCTCTCCTATGATATACCCAAGGCGTTGGGATCTAACCCCTTCACCTCAGAGACCTTGGGGCAGCATTGGTCAGTCCTGGTCTCCACAAACGAGGGCCAGATGGAACAGCACTCGCTGGGGGTGGGGGGGATCTTCCAGGGGATTGGAGTGCCCCAGTTGCCTGTATGCGGGAGAGGGTGGCACCCTGGCACCGCTGGTGCCATCTGGGCAACCTGGCGCTGCCAGCCTGTCACCCACACAGTGCAAACTGGAGGCCAGCCTGGCACTGCCAATGTGCCCAAGTGGAATGCTAGCTGGCAAGGGCAGTGTGACAGTGCCCTGGTGCCAGGCTGGCATTTTTACCGTGGTGCGGATTGGGACCGGGGCTGCCCTGCGTGGGTGCAGTGGAGAGTGGGGTGGCCTGAGACCCTCCTTATCTGTGAATTGTGGCTTTGCGGGGGGTTTGGGATCATGCCAAGGGGGTTGAGAGATCCAGATGACATTTAAAAATGACATCCCGATCTCATAGAATCATAGAATCATAGAATTTACAGTGCAGAAGGAGGCCATTCGGCCCATCGAGTCTGCACCAGCTCTTGGAAAGAGCACCCCACCCAAGGTCAACACCCCCACCCTATCCCCATAACCCAGTAACCCCACCCAACACCAAGGGCAATTTTGGACACTAAGGGCAATTTATCATGGCCAATCCATCTAACCTGCACATCTTTGGACTGTGGAAGGAAACTGGAGCACCCGGAGGAAACCCACCCACACACGGGGAGGCTGTGCAGACTCCGCACAGACAGTGACCCAAGCCGGAATCGAACCTGGGACCCTGGAGCTGTGAAGCAATTGTGCTATCCACAATGCTACCGTGCTGCCAATCTCCTTCTGCACTGAGGAGTACCGGCGAGCAGAGGTCCTCAGTGCAGAAAACAGGACTTAGTGCAGCTCCTTCATCAGGTGAGTTAAGGGGTTACAGGGCTAGAGCGGGGAAGTGAGCTTGGGTGGAGTGCTCTTTCAGAGGTTCGGTACAGATTCGAGTAGGGAGATCCCCACCGAAGACCCGAATAGAACCTGAGTGCCGGTAGAAAGCATGGTGATTCTCGGTGCTTTCAGCGCCAGGAAATACCCGGCTTAAACGCACTCATTACGGGACTCTGTTCCCATTCGGTTCAATCACCACTTCGTCATTGTTTTGGACCTTGGGGTGTTCCTTCCCGGTCAAGCCCATACTATAATTTTTTTCATCACTGGAGAGTTGAACGCACTGGCCAGACTGGCTCGTCAGAGATCGGGCTGCCATTTTGAAATGGTGTCCAATCTCTAATTGAGCTTGAAGGTTCTCCCAGTCACCCCCCCCCCCCCCCCCCCCCCCACACACACACACAGACAATGTCATTCCCTGTACACATGGGCATTACCCCAAGCCGCCCCAAGTGCAGACATCCTGCTATGGGGTCACTGAGGGTCCCCCTTTTCAGGCCTCCCCACCCCCTTTCAGGCCTCCAATTTCAGTACCCCTAGCTTTAACCTTAATGAGGCCACTTCATTTCCGCCCTTCATCCCCCCACCTTCATAAACCCCCTCATCACCCCCCTTTCATGGACATGCCCCCCCTCATGTCTTGAACATTGGCAATGCCACCCTGGCATGCAATTACCCCAGCACTGCCACCCTGACACCATGGCAGTGTCCCTGCCAGCCTGGAAGTGCAAGGTGGCAGTGCCAAGGTGCCCAGGCATCAGAGGGAGAGCTAGGACCCACCCTGCCCTGTCCTCGACCACCCAGGGGTCATCAATAGCCTGTGAAACCCCCCAGGTGCCATCATGCCTGCTCCATATTTGTGCAAATCAATACTGTACGACATCTGGTCCAGACCTCGATGGGGATGCCGTTCGGCCCTGGCGCCAGGAGAATCTGGCGCATCTTGCTCAGCGCGGGCAAGTGATATCTCTGAAATTCCTATATTCATCACAATACAGTGTTCTGCATTAATTATATTTTTTAAACCTGGTAGAATGACAATGGTGATTTACTCCAATCAAATCCCAATTCAATGCATTTTCTTTGTATGGAGCACTGATATTAGAAAACTTATGAAGATATTTTAACCATAAAGTTAGCAATACTCTGGCGAGGAGAAAGAGTAGAAGATGGACTCACTTGAACCCTTTTATGGGCTTAAAATAGATAAAGTGAGAATTAGACCTCCATTCAAAACCTATTTTTCATGTATCTCTTGTGACTATCTAAATTGGTATTAATAAGGTTCTTAATGCCTGCTTTTGGCCTTCTCGCTGAGTTATGGGGCAAGAGCCAGGGCTTTTCCATTTGGATTCTGGAGCAATTTCCACAACTCCTCAGCCATCCCACCTTCTCACTCCCACTGCTAACTCCACAACTATGCCCGCCCCCACCCCCAGGCTTCCCTTTGGGTCATTAATAGCTGAACATGGGCACCTGTAGCTCCTTCAAGTCAGAGCTGAGACCCAAATTCAAGCTTCTTTCCAGCGTCTCAATTGTAATGCCCTCACTATACATGATGACTATTTCAGGCCCCAAAAGAAGCTTAAAGATGAATTCCCACCTTGAAATGTTTTGCCCATTAGAGTGCTTGTGGCAGAACAATTATTTTAGAGTCATAGAATAGAATCATAGAATTCCAACAGTTTAGAAGGAGGCCATTCGGCCCATCGAATCTGCACCGACCCTCTGAAAGAGCACTCCACCCAAGCTCACTCCCCCGCTCGAGCCCTGTAACCCCTTAACCTAACCTGCTCACCTGATGAAGGGGCTGCGCTCCGAAAGCCAGTGAGTCCAAACAAACCTGTTGGACTTTAACCTAGTTTTGGAAGACTTCTTACTGTGCCCACCCCAATCCAACGCCGGCATCTCCACATCATGGCTACATATCTTTGGGCACTAAGGGGCAATTTAGCATGGCTAATCCTTAACCTACACATCTTTGGACTGTGGGAGGAAATTGGCGCATGCGCGGGAGCGCCAGCATGTGCTGGCGTCATCCCAGCACATGCACAGGGGGGTTCATCTCCGCGTCGGCCATCGCGGACTATTCCAACGGCCGATGCAGAGGAATAGAGTGCATCCACGGCATAGGCCCGTCCGCGGATCGGTGGGCCCTGATCGCGGGCCAGGCCACTGTTGGAGAATCCCCCTGGGCCAGATTCCCCCGCGCCCCCCAAGGACCCCGGAGGCCACCCACGGGGCTGGGTCCCGCCGGTAAGTACCAACCTTAATTTACGCCGGCGGGACCGGCCTAAAACGGGCTGCCGCTCGGCCAATCGCGGGCCGGAGAATTCAGGCGGCCCCGGGGCGCATTGAGTCGCGCCGGTCCTCGGCAATCTCCGAGGCCGGCGGCGCGATTCACGTCGGGGGGATTTTGGGGGGGCTGGAGAATTCGGCGGCCAGCGGGGACGGGATTCACGTCGACCCCGGGCAATTCTCCAACCCGGCGGGGGGGGTCGGAGAATCCCGCCCCTTATTTTTGGGTGCTTCAACTGCACACTGCAAAAAGTCTGCATTCAAACAGGGAGGTCTGAGGAGCCTCTGATTTTTGGCCTAGGATCTCATCAAAATGTAGATGGTGCTGCACTAGTAACCTGAACACGTTTTCAGGCAAGTGATTGGTTTCGACTCTGGGCCTCAGTCCCTGATCAAGATTCAATGCCGAATTGGGTAGGCAACTCACGGGTGTTGTTGGGAGAATTTGACAGGAAGACTGTTTGTCTCAGGGGTATGTTGGAGGCTCTGAAAGAAGAAAGGAGGGGTGTGAAGCGTACAGCTGAAAGGGGAGATGATCGGAGGGATCCTGAGGATCAGGGTTGTGAGAGAGCTCAAAGGTTGGAGAGCTTGTGACTGGGAATGGCAGTGACAATGGTATATGGTTTGTTTTCTTATTTGGGGTGTACAGTTGCTTTTTCAGTTGACAACCAGGACTGGTGCCAGCTAACTCAAGCAAAAAACAAGTTGCAACAGAGACAGGAATCAGACATGATGCCCCTTATTTGCAAACTCAAATAGTCATTGTTTGTAATTTCCTAATAAAGTGGGTGGTGTGATTCCAGTCAGAGGTGTGTGCACGTTCCTTTCTCATTTTGTATCCAACAAGGCCCAATTGCCCTGAAAATAGAGCATCGCATTTCTTTCCTCCTCAAAACTTCCTGAAGGTCCGTTATATGTTATTGTTCATCATGCTTAGTTTATTTTTAAACTCACCATCAATATGGGCTTGGCACCACGTTATTGAATTTCTCTGGCAGACTAATTGCCCATGGACTTAATGATAGTCAGAAAGGTAATTTCCCTCTGCCGTCAGACCATGAAGATGTTATCAAAGTGCTATCTCTGCCATCAAACCTAAGCCCATTCATTTGGTTGATGCATCTTCCTGACAGTATTCAAGGAAACCATACCACATTGTAAATGGAAAATAAAGGAAAGCAGAGAAGCAACACCAGGAGTCCCCAATTAATTTTATCCAATTAAGGGACAATTTAACGTGTTCAATCCACCTACCTTGCACATCTGTGGGTTGTGGGGGCGAAACCCACGCAAACACGGGAAGAATGTGCAAACTCCACACGGACAGTGACTCAGAGCTGGGATTGAACCTTGGTCCTGGGCGCCGTGAGACCGCAGTGCTAACCCATTGCGCCACAGTGCTGCCCTTCGAAAAGATAAGTTGGCAGTACTAATTAATATTACTGAATAAGGAATTCATGGTGGCTTTTCAACATGTTTCCTTTGTTGGATCAGTGACGTAATTCATTTTGTTTCTTCCGCAAAACTGTAACATTGCCAATGAACATTCCTAATTATACTCGAATGATCGTTTACTTCAGCCCTGCATGTGTCTACTTTTCGTTTCAAAAGCAGCAAAGAGCTTGAGCCACATATGCTAAGCCTTTGATTCATCGGAGACAGAATGACACTCAAAGTTCGAATAAATAATTTTAACTCACAGCATTTTTGTGCGGCGGTCCAGACAGAAATCATTTACAAACCAAAGCCATTATAACCTATCTCCAGAGAAAGACATCAGGCAGAGAAAAAAAATGAATTAAAAAAAGACTCAAGGTAACTGGCAGCTCCATTAACTAACAGCTGTCTCTTCTAAGTTTACTTCAAATTCAAAAAAGCCTGGTGCTCGGCCTAAGAGTAAAATACTATAATTAATATTATTCATCACTGTGGAAAAAGCAGCCTGAAGATAAATGTCATTTGCAGAAAAACAATCTGTTCATTGTAATCTGAAATTTCACAGATCAAAGTCACCATTCTCATTCACAATGTTCGTCAGCACACTCACTCAGTATTATTTCAATATTTAGCCAGGCATTAAGTGATCAATGACGAGAATCCTAGTTTGTGTTATAGTTGTTGACAAAAAGGGCCAGCAGAGAGATTAGTCTCCTCTGATTTATTTCGATAAATCTGTTTAATACTTAGTCCGCAGAACCATTGAAGATCGATGCATCAACATCTGCCAAGCCTGGGAAATTTGACAGCGAGTAGGATGGTTCCCGATCGAATGATTGGTTTGTGTCCTCAAATGCAAATCATGCACAACTGATGTCAGATGGGGACATTTTTGCAGTTGAAACATTTTTGCGGAACATCCATTTTCTTGGCGGGAGCGGGGGGGGGGGGGGGGGGGGGGGAGAGAGAGAGAGGGGGTGACGATGGTTGTCAATGCAGATCTAGACTTTATGGATTACCAAGCATACAACAGCTTTGTCTGTGAATCTATTGATTTTTTTGAGAGAAGGATTCACTGTAATGAACTGAACCAAAAAGGAAAAAATGGAGCTTTGCTCCAGTTAAAATTGAAATGCCGCAACGCATTAATTAGTAACGTCTCAGGAGAAGAGGGGAAAGATTGAAACGAGTTCATGAGTTGGATGTGGAAAATTCACAGAGTTGGAGGGAGCAACGACATTTACTTACTGGGCTGAGGCCGAAACTGGACACCGGCAGCTTTCCACCGCCACCAGATTTCGTTCTGCGTGGGAAAGCCCTTGGTCGACCTTCCCACACTGTTACCAACTGAGATCCTAGAGTGGCCAATTAATGACCACTTAAGAGCCTCATGTTGCCACCACTTGGATCAAGCCATTTAAAAACAGGCCTAAAACCATGCAGCATGCAGGACAGTAAACTTGTGCGTGCCACTTGTCACCTCGTGGTGAGGAGGGGTGTGGGGATGTGGTTACTCAGTCAAAGGCACTGACTGCCTGATTGAGGAATTGTTCATTCGAAATAGGGGGGCTATGGGTCCACTGACAGACATCCCCCTGCCCTTACTGTTGACCCTCCAATAGCCTCTCCTTGTGACCCCAACCCAGAAAACAACCCCCTTCTCCGTATTACTCCCCTGTAGCTGAGGTCCTCCTTTAACCTGGAATTCCGGTGCTTCCCTTTACGTCCTTTTCAGTGGCATTGCTAAACACAAGAGCGGCCAAACTCTGGTGGCTGCAGCTCTTGCTAGGAGGAACCTCTGATCCTCGGGGCTTGATTCCAGGAGAAGACCTGTCAGGTGCCTCGCCGCCTCGCTATCCCCATAACTCCACCTTACCTGCACATCTTTGGTCTGTGAGAGGAAACTGGAGCATCCAGAAGAAACCCATGCAGACACGGGGAGAACATGCAAACCCCACCCATATAGGTCCATTGGACAAATTTGCTTGTCACTCATCAAAGAACAAGAGTGCAACTTCAAAATAATAATCATAATTTTTTTTAGTGTTACAAGTAGGCTTACATTAACACTGCAATGACGTTACTGTGAAAATTCCCTAGTCGCCATACTCCAGTGCCTGTTCGGGTACACTGAGGGAGAAGTCAGAATGTCCAATTCACAAAACAAGTACGTCTTTCGGGGCTTGTGGGAGGAAACTGGAGCGCTCGAAGGAAACCCACGCAGACACGGAGAGAATGTGCAGATTCCACACAGACAGTGATCCAAGCCAGGAATCGAACCCGGGATCCTGGCGCTGTGAAGCAACAGTGCTACCGTGCTGCCCATAAGAGGTCCAACATTTCAATTTCCCAAAAGACAAGTCACCCATCTTGTGACTAAGATAATTTGGAACCACATCTTCCATTGTAAAATCTTAGAAAAAAATGTAGAATATTATAGACTGGTTGCCTTTGGTTACTGGATTTGGAAGGGGAGAGTTGCTGTGTGATCGTATGGAGGGCAAATGATTTGGAAACTTGCGAACATACAGGCTGTAGCAGATATGAGGGCTGCAACACAACAGAGGGATGGAACAGAGGCTGAAGAGAGGGCAAGCTCTACGTGATGTCTTCTGCCAAGGAGGAGCCTGACTTCTCTATACTCTCCGAAAATTACAGGAGATTGTCAGACAATACACCCAACATCTCAGTGTGCGCGACCATCATCAACCATCTGTATGCTGCCTCATCAATGTCCTCATCTGATTCAGCCGCAGTAGAATGAGTCTGTCCGCTTTCCCTTCACTGAACTGACAAATGACACATCCTTTATCTGGTACTGCCCACTCATACCCATGTCTCACCATGTGCAGACTATAACTATAAGGTATGGACAATGCCAGTATTTGTGCTGGTGGCTGCAAGTGTCAAATAATGTGATGTGGTGTTGTCTTGTCTCCTCCTCCTTGGGCTACAGTGGCTGCGGAGCTGGTAATTCTTGGGTGTCCGAACATCAAAAATCAGGAAAGAAAGGTTGAGCGGAAGAAAGGGAAATTGGGGGGTGGCGGGGTGGGAGTGGGGGAGGTTGAAAGAAGTCTACGCTCTCGACAACAACAGCTTCCTAATCACCCAGATCCCAACATAAGGTTGGGCTGGGATTTGAGCAGGTGCATCATGTCATGATATGGATATTGATTGGGATGGAAAGAGTTCACAAGTTAATGATAATGTTTCTTGCCACTAGAGGGAACCGCAGAAGAGTCATGTATATCATGTGACTTCTGGTCGTGGTCCACATAGGTACCAACGACATAGGTAGGAAAGGGGATAGGGATGTAAGGCAGGAATTCAGGGAGCTAGGGTGGAAACTTAGATCGAGGACAAACAGAGTTATTATCTCTTGGTTGTTACCCGTGCCACGTGCTAGCGAGACGAGGAATAGGGAGAGAGAGGAGTTGAACACATGGCTACAGGGATGGTGCAGGAGGGAGGGTTTCAGATTTCTGGATAATTGGGGCTCATTCCGGGACCTCGACAAATGGGATGGTCTACACCTGGACCAGACAGGTTACAATATCCTGGGGGGGGAAATTTGCTAATGTTCTTTGGGAGGGTTTAAACTAGTTCAGCAGGGGATTGGAAACCTGCATTGTAGCTCCAGTATACAGGAGGTTGAGAGTAGTGAGGTCATGAGTAAGGTTTCAAAGTTGCAGGAGTGTACCGGCAGGCAGTAACGTGATTTAAAGTGTGTCGACTTCAATGCCAGGAGCATACTGAATAAGGTGGGTGAACTTGCGGCATGGGTTGGTACCTGGGACTTTGATGTTGTGGCCATTTTGAAGACATGGATAGAGCAGGGACAGGAATGGTTGTTGCAGGTGCCGGGGTTTAGATATTTCAGCAAGCTCAGTGAAGGTGGTAAAAGAGGGGGAGGGGAGGCATTGTTAGTCACGGACAGTATTACGGTGGCAGAAAGGACGTTTGATGAGGACTCGTCTACTGAGGTAGTATGGGCTGAGCTTAGAAACAGGAAAGGCGAGGTCACCCTGTTAGGGGTTTTCTATAGGCCTCTGAAAAGCTCCAGAGATATAGAGAAAAGGATTGCAAACATAATTCTGGATAGGAGCGAAAGGAACAGGGTAGTTGTTATGGGGGACTTTAATTTTCCAAATATTGACTGGAAACGCTATAGTTCGAGTACTTTAGAGGGGTCCTTTTTTGTCCAATGTGTGCAGGAGGGTTTCCTGACACAGTATGTAGATAGGCCAATGAGAGGCAAAGCCATATTGGATTTGGTACTGGTTAATGAACCAGGAAAGGTGTTAGATTTGGAGGTAGGTGAGCATTTTGGTGATAGAGACCACAATTCGGTTATGTTTACTGAAGTGATGGAAAGGGGTAGGTATATACCGCAGGGCAAGAGTTATATCTGGGGGAAAGGCAATTATGATGCGATGAGGCCAGACTGAGAATGCATTGGATGGAGAGGAAAACTGCAGGGGATGGGCACAATGGAAATGTGGAGCTTGTTCAAGGAACAGCTACTACGTATCCTTGTTAAGTATGTACCTGTCAGGCAGGGAGGAAGTGGTCTAGCGAGGGAACCGTGGTTTACTAAAGCAGTCGAAACACTTGTCAAGAGGAAGAAGGAGGCTTATGTAAAGATGAGATGTGGAGGTTCAGTTAGGGCGCTCGAGAGTTACAAGTTAGCTAGGAAGGACCTAAAGAGGCAGCTAAGAAGAGCCAGGAGGGGACATGAGAAGTCTGTGGCAGGTAGGATCAAGGATAACCCTAAAGCTTTCTATAGATATGTCAGGAATAAAAGAATGACTAGGGTAAGAGTAGGGCCAGTCAAGGACAGTAGTGAGAAGTTGTGTGTGGAGTCCGAGGAGATAGGAGAGGTGCTGAATGAATATTTTTCGTCAGTATTCACACAGGAAAAAGACAATGTTGTCGAGGAGAATACTGAGATACAGGCTACTAGACTAGAAGAGCTTGAGGTTCATTAGGAGGAGGTGTTAGCAATTCTGGAAAGTGTGAAAATTTAATAACCTTATACTTAGGAATACGTACAAATCTTATAATAGTAGTGTTGATAAATTAGTTTTGTTAGTTAACAAAGCTTGTTGTTCTTTGCTCAACACTACGTATCCAAGTTACCCAGGTAAAGCAAAACAGGGAACACACACATCCGGCAGGAACATGCAGTCATCTTCAATGTTCTCAATGTTATCAGATGCCTGGGCTGTATTGCAGCCAGCCCCATAACACTGTTATGCTCCCAGCTTATGTTATTATTGGACACATCAGATCTCATAATGTAACCTGGCTTGATAGATTCACAGGATTCCATTGTTGGCCTTTTGACAAACAAATGCATCTATTAAACAAAAAACATTACCTATGTAACACTAGACAACAAAAGGGTTGGAAATATTTCAACACAGGCACCAAGAAAAAAATGATTCACACTCACAGTATATCTGGTTTTTAACAATGCAGAGAACCAAAGGACCCAGGAAACCTGACCCCTGTCAGTTGTGTCTTGCTCCATTCTAACATCTGCCACTGCAAGAGAGAGTGAATAACATCAGTGATTGTGGGGCACTGCATTTGGGTGATTTGCCTATTGCAGTTCAATAGCTAGAATATATGGAAGCAGAGCTGGTTGTCAGGCTGGCAGCATTTAAGTGTGCACGGGGATGAAGTGTAGAGTATTGATGCACGTCCATTGGGGTCAGATGCTTTGAGCAGTGTAAGAGTCTAGTGTTGTGCTGGATACGAGATGGCAGATGAAGATACCTTTATTGACATTGATCTCCTGAATGAGGTCTTTAGCTACCTTATGGAAATGCTTCCAGGTCCTCAGGCCAGGAATTACCTCCCTAGTCACCCGTTCCAAATTTCTTTCAAGGTTGGTCTTCGAAGGTCCCCTGGCTTCCTGTGGGGAAAAGAAAAACACCTTTCATCCTGCCCATGTACTCCATTAAGGCTCCCTGCGCCATATCCGTGAATCAGGAACCCTCATTGTACCCTGGTGTTCCATGTTCCTTGTTTACAATTGCAGCAATACCATACAGAAGCAGTACCCTGCAATTCAGTGTGACTTCACTCGAGGAGCAACAGACTGCCTTTGAGAACAAAGGACAGGTTGCAACAAATGTTGTTACCATACACAGCTCAGCTTCCCTGCCGAGATAGCGAGCAGCGGGGAATCTGTTCAGCCAGAAGCTATAATCAGGTCAAATAGACGGCAGCAAATCACCAGCCCCCAACTCCCATGCCCAAGTCCACGGAACAGACCCATTTTTAGCCTGATATGTTTCAGAACAGAAATGATTCAGACCAGACCACTAGAAATAGTTAACAATCTGAGTGTAAGGGCAAGTCTTGCAGCACGCAACACAAAATGACTGCATTTAATAGCAGATTTGAAAAGTGTGAGTCACAAACCAAGGTTTCAAATTTAAATAAGTCCAAAATTGAAAGAATGAGAAATTGATTCCAGTAAATTGGGCCGAAATGGTAATTGGTAAACCTCCAGATAAACAATGGGAATTATTCAAATAAATATTCAACGCGATAAAAAACCACCACATATTGCGAAAGACCTGAAAGAATCCACTCATGTAGCTAAGCAACAATGTTTAACCAATTAGGTATGGAAAGAAATCTTGAAAGTTAACAGCAACATTGTTTGTAACAAAATTAATTGAAAGCAAGTAGGAAGGGAAGAGGCTGACAAACTGAAGACAGATGAGGGGAGGGCACAATGGACATTAAATAAATGGAAGATTGTTAAATCCCTACACAATCCATTTTCACACTGGAAGGCACTAAACCCCAGTAATACAAGAAAACTGAAAAATCTGTCAAGCAAAGGAATTTAGTGCATTAATATAAATAATAATGGAGAAAATAGAACTTCAGACAAACGTATCTTCAGGACCATGGGCGAAATTCTCCTACCCGCCCCGCCACATTTCTGCCCCGACCGGCCGGCGGGAGTTTCCGTAACACCGGCTGGTCAATGGGGTTTCCCATTGTGGGGCAGCCCCACGCCGTCGGGAAACCCCCGGGCGCCGGCCAAACGGAGACTCCCGCCGGCGGAGAATGACGCCCCTGATATTCTCTGCACCCGGATATTAAAATAGATAAATAAGGAATTGCAGATGCAGCAATCCTTTTTGCAATATTTTCTAGATGTAGGTATTGTAGCTTTAAGATTTGAAGTTTGAATGGTCTTTTGCTCCTAATTTACATGTTCAGAAGTTCATACATATGTACGTAAATGTATTGCAAGACAGGCAATGATTAGTTGAACGGACATCGCGAACAATCGCCAGGCAGAAATGTTCCCTTCCAGTTGGGGAACACTTCAGCAGTCAAGGGCATTCAGCCTCTAATCTCCGGGTAAGCGTTCTCCAAGGTGGCCTTCAGGACGTGCAACAATGCAAAATCACCGGGCAGAAACTTATAGCGAAGTTCCGCATACATGAGCACGGCCTCAACCGGGACCTTGGATTCATGTCGCATTACATTCATCCCCCACCATCTGGCCTGGGCTTGCGAAATCCTACCAACTGTCCTGGCTTGAGACAATTCACATCTCTTTAACCTGGGGTTACCCCTATCTCTGGATCTGTAAAGACTTAATTGTCTGCAAATGTTCGCATTCAAAGCGTTGTCTTGCATCTTTGACTTTGTCTATATGTATGTTTCTGGGACATACCTCTTCATTCACCTGAGGAAGGAGCAGTGCTCCGAAAGCTAGTGTTTGAAACAAACCTGTTGGACTTTAACCTGGTGTTGTAAGACTTCTTATTGTGCTCACCCCAGTCCAACGCCGGCATCTCCATATAACGATTAGATCAACCAGGTTGGATCTAAAATGTTTATTAACAGGAATAGTGCCAGAGGACTGGAGGACAGCAAATGTGGTCCCTTTGTTCAAAAAGGGGAGCAGAGACAACCCCGGCAACTATAGACCGGTGAGCCTCACGTCTGTAGTGGGTAAAGTCTTGGAGGGGATTATAAGAGACAAGATTTATAATCATCTAGATAGGAATAATATGATCAGGGATAGTCAGCATGGCTTTGTGAAGGGTAGGTCATGCCTCACAAACCTTATTGAGTTCTTTGAGAAGGTGACTGAACAGGTAGACGAGGGTAGAGCAGTTGATGTGGTGTATATGGATTTCAGCAAAGCGTTTGATAAGGTTCCCCACGGTAGGCTATTGCAAAAAATACGGAGGCTGGGGATTGCGGGTGATTTAGAGATGTGGATCAGAAATTGGCTAGCTGAAAGAAGACAGCTATTGAGGGTGGTGGTTGATGGGAAATGTTCAGAATGGAGTACAGTCACAAGTGGAGTACCACAAGGATCTGTTCTGGGGCCGTTGCTGTTTGTCATTTTTATCAATGACCTAGAGGAAGGCGCAGAAGGGTGGGTGAGTAAATTTGCAGACGATACTAAAGTCGGTGGTGTTGTCGATAGTGTGGAAGGATGTAGCAGGTTACAGAGGGATATAGATAAGCTGCAGAGCTGGGCTGAGAGGTGGCAAATGGAGTTTAATGTAGAGAAGTGTGAGGTGATTCACTTTGGAAGGAATAACAGGAATGCGGAATATTTGGCTAATGGTAAAGTTCTTGAAAGTGTGGATGAGCAGAGGGATCTAGGTATCCATGTACATAGATCCCTGAAAGTTGCCACCCAGGTTGATAGGGTTGTGAAGAAGGCCTATGGAGTGTTGGCCTTTATTGGTAGAGGGATTGAGTTCCGGAGTCGGGAGGTCATGTTGCAGCTGTACAGAACTCTGGTACGGCCGCATTTGGAGTATTGCGTACAGTTCTGGTCACCGCATTATAGGAAGGACGTGGAGGCTTTGGAGCGGGTGCAGAGGAGATTTACCAGGATGTTGCCTGGTATGGAGGGAAAATCTTATGAGGAAAGGCTGATGGACTTGAGGTTGTTTTCGTTGGAGAGAAGAAGGTTAAGAGGAGACTTAATAGAGGCATATAAAATGATCGGGGGTTGGATAGGGTGGACAGTGAGAGCCTTCTCCCGTGGATGGATATGGCTGGCACGAGGGGACATAACTTTAAACTGAGGGGTAATAGATATAGGACAGAGGTCAGAGGTAGGTTCTTTACGCAAAGAGTAGTGAGGCCGTGGAATGCCCTACATGCTACAGTAGTGAACTCGCCAACATTGAGGGCATTTAAAAGTTTATTGGATAAACATATGGATGATAATGGCATAGTGTAGGTTAGATGGCTTTTGTTTCGGTGCAACATCGTGGGCCGAAGGGCCTGTACTGCGCTGTATTGTTCTATGTTCTATGTTCTATGTTAACAAGGGCAATTTTCTAAATGGTGAAAAACTAGCAACAATGAATGTCCATAAAAATGTCACGAACAGGTACATGAAATCATCAATAAGGCGAGTGAGTTTTTTGCCGTTTATATCCAGGGCACCAGAATACCAAGTGTAGAAGTCATTTTCAGGTATTTCAAGCCTTAGTTAGAGTACACCTGGGGTATTGTGAACAGTTCTGGGCACCACGCCCCAGGAAGGGTGGCCTTGGGTTGCAACATATATTTATAAAAATAATATCTGGACTGCAAGGTTTTAATTATGAGGAGAGATTATCCAACAAGGATTGAATTTACCTGAGTTTAGAAAATTAATGGATGATTTGATCAAAGTGTTTTTTAGGTATGAAGGGGAGGAGATAGGGTAGCTGAAGGGGAATATTTCTGCTGATTGGCGGGCATGGAATTAGGGGACATAGTCTAAAAATTGCAGTCAGGTCTATCAGGAGTGAAATTGGGACACACTTTTACCCACAAAGGGCTTGTGTGGGTGGAGAATATGGAGCCCACAAGTGGGGGAACTAAGTGGTGTAACTAAGTAGGCAGGGTGTAATATTTTCATTTTCCGACAGCTGGTCCAGATGTTGGGATAAAGCCAGCGGTGTGTTTGCGGCATGACATGTCTCACGTTGGTCTGTGGCTGGTTCACACTTGTCATATATCTGCATGCCATGAATGCCTATTGTAACAGAGTGGCCCCATTAAGGGACAATCCTTTGCGGGCCACATGACCCGCCCAGAACCTATGAAAGTGGAGCGCATGAACCTGGGACTACAGGGAGTCAGGGTGCAGACTGGTGAATCATCAGTGTAAGCTTGGGAAGTGAGGAAACCAACCCTAAACTGGGGCTGATTTAGCACACTGGGGCTGGTTTAGCACAGGGCTAAATCGCTGGCTTTGAAAGCAGACCAAGGCAGGCCAGCAGCACGTTTCAATTCCCGTACCAGCCACCCCGAACAGGTGCTGGAATGTGGCGACTAGGGGCTTTCCACAGTAACTTCATTTGAAGCCTACTTGTGACAATAAGCGATTTCCATTTCATTTTTCATTCATTCAACCCCATGTTGGAGTTGTGTTGTTCAGTATATATAAAGTCTTCCTTTGTTAATAATAATTTTTATATTACTCAAATTTGCGGCCAACAAACGTCTGACCTTGTGAGAATCCTAATATCTCTGGATGCTCCAGACACCAAATACTTTGATCAACTCGTGAGAGACCACTACAACCCCAGGCCCTTCATTATTAGACTCCACTATAAATTCCATTCAGCCATTAGGGGTCCTGGAGGAACAGTGTTTGTTTTTGTAGCCAGGGTTTGACAGATGGATGAACATTGCGAGTTCGGTCCATCTCTCGGTGACATGTTACGTGATTGTTTGGTTTGTGGCATTAACAACTTGAATATTGGGAAGAAGTTGCTGCCAGAAACCAGAATATTCATGGACAAAGTGATTGAATTGCCTCAAGGAACCGAAAGCGTGGAAAAAAGTGCTTTTGAACTGCAAGGCGTGCAAAGTTAGGTAAATCAGTTATGGCGGGAAATGGCGGCTGCTCGAAGTAACCAGAGTGAGGATGCAGCGGAGCCTGAGAAAAGGAAGGGTGACTGTAAGTCACGGCATCCAGAGACTTGTTATCGTTGTGGGGAAGACCATCCCCAGGACAAAAGCAAATGTAAAGAGTAAATTTGTTTCAGATGCAATAGAAGGATCCACAAACAAGAGAGATGCAGAGTCAGGCAGGCTACACCTAGTTCATCAAAAAAAAAATCAGCGACCCCAGTGATTAAGTTTGTGGAAGACCTGGAAGAGAAGTCTGAAGTTTGCCAGCTTAGTACAGTGAAGTTAAGCAAGACACCCCACCCTTCAAAATTGTCTTTGTTGTTAATGGCCATCCATTGAATATGGAGGCCGATACAGGTGCTGTTGCCATGATGGTAGGAGTGCAGGCATCTAAGTAACTGCAGGGAGGGTCCCAAAACTGGGTGTCAGCCGTACACTGGCCATTTTTGCCACCTGTACTGGTGAAATCTTAAAGATAATGAGCATGACATCAACGCCAGTATCGTACCAGTCTGCCCAGTTGCTCTGAATCTTAATATCAGCACGGAGACCAAGCCTGATGAGATGAGATAGGCTAACGACAATCAGGCTAAATTGGCTGGAGATATTCAGTATCATGGACGGGATTTTCTAGGAACCTCATGAAAGCACCAGCATGTTTTTTCAGAGAGAGATGGATGCATAAAAGGGGTAAAGGCCAAAATCTACATGGGCTCTGATTCAAAATCAACATATTTTTGAGCACGTCTGACTCGGTGCTCTGCTCCGTTAAGTCGATAAATGTCTGGAAGTCCTGGGGTAATCACACCGGTGTGGTTTTCGGAGTGGGCAGCAAAAATTATCTCAGTGTTAAAGCCAGGCTGCATGGCGCAGAGAAAGGATTTGTGGTGATGATGAAATAATTCAGAGCAGGGCTGCTAAAGTAGATGGATATCAATTCGTAGGATAGAGGACCTTCACACAAAACTGGCAGGAGGCCTCAAGTACACTAAACTGGATCTAGAAGAAGAATCAAGGAAATACATCGTAGCCATAAACACAACAAAGACTTATTCCAACATATGAGGTTGCCCTTCAGTATTTCATCTACCTGCTCTATATTTCAGTGCACAAACTTTTCACTGGGGATCCCAAAGTTGTGGGGGAGCACCAGTGGGTCAACAGCCACATCTCCAGGAGTGACACAGCACGCATCCTAGCCAAACCAAGATGAAGATGTGGGCTAGGAGCTAAATTTGGTGCCCAGCGATAGACAAAGTAACATAGGGTGTCATCAACCTTTGCAAACATTGCAATATGCACCAGACCCTTCCACCCGCAACAGAATAACACCCGTGAGAGTAGCTGGGCTGTCCTTGGACGAAGCGCCACATTAATTTTGTGGGCATTTTTATGTTTATAATTGTTGTGGACATCCACTCGAAATGGTTGGATGTCCAACTCATGCATTCAATGACCTCTTCAGCCACAATAGATAAGCTACAACATATTGTTTTGAATTATTTACAGGATGTGGGCGTTGCTTGTTAGGCCAGCATTTATTGCCCATCCCTAGTTGCTCTCCAGAAGGTGGTGGTGAGTTGCCATTTTGAACCTCTGCAGTCCTTGAGGTGTGGGTACACCATTGTGCTGTTGGGGAGGATGTACCAGGATGTTGCCCCTGTGACAGTGAAGGAACGGCAATACATTTCTAAGTCAGGGAAGCGAGTGACTTGGAAGGGAACCTCCAGTTGGTGGGGTCCCCAGGCATCTGTTGCTCTTGTCCTTCAAGATGGTAGTTGTCCTGGATTTGGAAGGTGCTGTCTAAGGAACTTTGGTAAGTTACTGCATTGCATCTTGTAGATGGTACACATGGCTGCTACTGTTTGTTGGTGGTGGAGTGTTTGAATGTTTGTGGAAGGAGGAGCAATCAAGCAGGATGCTTTGTCCTGGATGGTGTCGAGCTTCTTGAGTGTTCTTGGAGCTGCATTCATCCAGGCAAGTGGAGAGTATTCCATTGCACTCCTGACTTGTGCCTTGTAGATGATAGACAGGCATTGGGGAGGTCAGGAGGTGAATTACTCACCATAGGATTCCTAGCCTTTGACCTGCCCTGGTAGCCACAGTATTAATATGGCTAGTCCAGTTCAGTTTCTGATCAATGGTGACACCCAGGATGTTGATTGTGGGGACTCAGCATGATAATGCCATTGAATGTCATGGGGCGGTGGTTAGATCCTCTCTTGTCGGAGATGATCATTGCCTGGCATGTGTATGGCATGAATGTAACTTGCCACTTGTCAGCCCAAGTCTTGACATTGTCCAGGTCTTGTTGCATTTGGACATGGACTGCTTCATTATCTGAGGAGTTGGCAAATGGTGCTAAAGATCATGCAGTCATCCGCAAACATTCCCACTTTTGACCTTATGATAGAAGGGAGGTCATTGATCAAGCAGCTGAAGTATGGAGAAACCAGTTACAGAGTACTGGCGCTCTGTAAGAGTCCGAAAGTCCACTGATAAACTAACCTTATGAAGCCTGCTTATTGGCTCCCTTACTGAGAATTATGTTTGACTGCACAACTTTGTACATAAATTTATTTTTATATGTAACCAATGGAACTTAAGTTGGGGAGGAATGTAATAGCATAGTCCCTTTAAGGGATGAAGCTTCATGGACCACGTGACCTGCCAGAACCGGTGGAAGTGGAGTGCGCAAATCAGGCCTATCTCATGCCAGGCCACAGACCCAGGGAGCGGGGGATCATCTGTATAAGCCCAGAAGTCAAGGGAAGTAGTCCAGTGTTAGAGTTGTGTCTTTCTGTATGTATAGGGCGTGATTTAATGGCCACACTGCTCCTGAAAAGCAGCTCACCGCAGTGTGGTCGTGAGATTCTGCTCCCAGGATCTACCCGCCTCGCAATGCATCGTGAGATGTGACGCAATCTTGGGAGACGTTGCGATGTGAATCTCGCCCATTGTGGGGTGTGAGTGTCAGGGAAAGTTCTAGCCTGTTGCAACTTCATTATATAACCAAAAGATTTATCAGAATTAATTTAAAAAGCACAGTGAACAACCTGGAATGTTGCGGAGGGCTTGGCTTGGTTGAACAATAAATGTGCAATCATGATTGGAAACATTTTGCAAGATGTAGCCTTGAGGTATCTAGCTTGGCACACCACTCTTGGATATTTTTAATCTTGTTACATTCCTTGTTCTTCCATTTCTGTTTCTAGTTCCTCCATTATTGTGGACAACATTCATCCTGTCCACCAAATATGGTACACTTGCATCCTCTGTACAGAGTGTCCCTGAGACAGGATGCCCAATTCACCAGCTATCAAATATGGTAGGGCAGGGAGGTGGGGGTGTTGGAGGACCGGGGTGTTGGGGTTTTATATCTTTTCATTCCGACTCATCACTCGTCGCCTCCATTGCTTTTGGCTACCCCTTGCTTCGAGGAATGAGGGCGGGTTTCTGCTATGAAATTTCAGATGAATTAATAGGTTCATTCATGACACAGAGATCTCTGGGTACACAGGGCAGGATATCCCATTAGGTAGTAATGTCCAGAATACAGGAATTGCTTCATCTTCTTTTCTTTTCATCAATAGTCGAATCCCTTCCTTGCTTTCTTTATTAACCACATAACCACCTCAAAGCTGGAACAAGCTTTAACTCCACATGCAGTTGCTTGATTCAAGTCAGAGGTGTTTCAGCTTTTGTCTTCATGCACTGCAGAATGGCATCAAGGAGTCCAGGAGTCAGTGGGAATTAGGGGAAAACTCTCTGTTGTTGGAGTCATAGCTAACAAAAAGGAAGATAGTTGTGGTTGTTGGTGGTTAATCATTTCAGTCCCAGCTCATCACTGGAAGAGTTCCTCAGGGTATTTTCTTAGTCCCAATCACTTTCAGCTGCTTCACCAATGACTTTCCTCCATCATAAGGTCAGAAGTGGATATTTTTGCTGATGGTTACATGTTCACCACCACTTGTGGCTACTCAGCTACTGAAGCAGTCCATGTCCCTATGCAGCAAGGCCTCAAAACTATTCAGGCTTGGGTTGTGAAGTGACAGGTAACATTCATACCACACAAATGCCAGACAATGACCATCTCCAACATGCGACCATCGAACTATCTCCCTTGACATCCAACGGCACTACTATCATTGAACCTCCCACTAACCCTGGGCGTTACCGTTAACCAGAAACTGAACTGGATAAGTCATATCCTAGCCACAAGAGTAAGTCAGAAGCTGGGAATTCTGCATTGAGCAGCTCACCTCCTGACTGTGCAAAAAGCCGTCCACCATCTCCAAGGCAGAAGTCATGAGTGTGATGGAATATTCTATAGTGTCCTGGATGAGTGCAGCTCCAACAACACTCAAGAAGCTCAACACCACCCAGGCCAAGCAGCTGCTTGATTGACACCCCATCCTCCACCTTCAACGTTCATTCCGTACATCACCAATGCACGATGGCAGTAGTGTGTTCCATCTACAAGATGCGCCACAAAAACTGACCATGACTCCTTCAACAGCACCTAGAAGGGCAAGGGAAACACCACCACTTTTAAATTCCTCTTCAAGCCACACACCATCCTGACGTGGAACTATATCACCATTCCTTTACTTTTATTGGGTCAAAATCCTGGAATTCCCTCCCTTCTAGCACTGTGGGTATAGCTGCACCACATGGGCAGCAGCAGTTCAGGAAGGCAGCTCACTGTCAATTTATCAAGGGCAATTACGGATGGGCAATAAACACTGGCCTAACTGGCGAGAACCAGATCCCATGAATGAATAAAAAACAGATAAAACCAAGGGTCCATGTGTTACATTGTCATGCATTTTACCATTAAGTTGCATATAACACAAGTTGCTGATTCTAACAAATCTTGGTCTCCTGTTTTGCGATTTCTAAAAAGTAAGACAACAGCTCTTTCTGAAGCTCAAGGCCCATAAAATTCCAACAAGATAAGTCAACAAACAAAGGAACAAGTGCAACTACGTTACCTTTGTGGTCACAACCAACAAGTGTCTCAAAGTATGTGGATAGAATCCTTGCAGTGCAGAAGGGGACCATTCGACCCATCAAATCTGCACCAACCCTCTGAAAGAGCACCCCACCCAAGCCCCACTCCCCCATCCTATCCCAATAACCCCTTAACTAACCGACACATCTTTGGACACTATGGGTCAATTTAGCATGGCCCATCCACCTAACCTGCACATCTTTGGACTGCGGGAGGAAACCAGAGCACCCGGAGGAAACCCACGGAGACACGGGGAGAAAGTGCAAACTCCACACAGTCACCCGAGGCCAGAATTAAACCCAGGTCCCTGGAGCTGTGAGGCAGCAGTGCAGACCACTGTGCCACCGTGCCGCCCATAGGCAGGATGTAAAACTATCCTTTTGGAAATAAAGACACTTCTTATTTAAGCGATTGCATCCCTTAAATCTAAGCAGCAGTCTTTTATGATTTCCATCCATGTGCCATTTCATTTCACCTCAAAGCCTAAGCAGAATGTTTAACTTTTATGGCTGAGCTGGTCTTGCTGCATCCAATAATTTGTGCCCAATACATTGGCTCTAATATTTGTTTTTGGAAGATTCACTGAACTGATCGTATAATTAAACTAAGAACACATTACTTGCGGCCATGTCTTAACATAAATGACTGGCATACCTAATCATCATCATTTGTATTGTGGAAGACTGCAGCCAAAACTGCATTGATTTTATTTCAATGCGAACTGGAGAGTGGGAAGTTTGCCCACATGATTTGGGAATGGAGGGAAGGGGTGAGTGATGACCTGCGTCACTATAGCAACTGTGTAAAAAGTGTTGTAGTCATCTTACAAGCAGATGCAGCAATAGAGCATATCAATACGCAACAGCCCATGAATTTTCCATGAAAAATACAGGACACTCTATTCCAAATGCACCCATTCCAAATGGAATATATCTCGTGAACGTGTTGAGCACTGTCCATTATCCATTTATATTCCCCAAGAATTAGGACATAATGCATGATCCTCAAAGTATGGCAATTTTGTGCAGAAATTCTTAATCAAAGGGAGTGCTTGGATGCTCTTATAGGTGTAACAGATTCCCCATGCAAATCATTGATATTACAGGCAGCACCATTTTAGCAATTTAAATATGAAAATGTTGAAGCAGATGCACTTAATATGCCAATGCTATTGTTCAGTGCCTTCACCATGAAAGCTCGTTCGTTTTAGTTCTAACTACTGACATAAGCTAATTAGCCTGAATGCAAAAAAAAAAATTCTGTGCACCTCATGCTATTTCCAAACATATTTGTCAATAGTAGAATTTTCCCATCAAATTAACTCAGGCCTTCAGGAGTTGCAGTTGCAATTGCAGAGTATTTGCAGTTAGAGTACACTGATACTCCATTAGTAGCAACATCAAGTTATCTTACTGTGGGGAATGGAAAGGTGACTTTTCCAGTTGCTGAGGCAAGTTCAGAACCATCAGATTTCTGTGCAGAAGGGGCGGCACGGTGGCGCAGTGGTTAGCACTGCTGCGTCACGGCGCCGAGGATCCGGGTTTGATCCCGGCCCCGGGTGACTGTCCTTGTGGAGTTTGCACATTCTCCCCCTGTCTCTGAGGGTCTCACCCCCACAGCCCACATATGTGCAGGGCAGGTGGGTTGGCCATGCTAAATTGCCCCTTAATTGGAAAATATAAAAAGAAAGATTTCTGTGCGGAAGGTAAAGAACCTGGCAAACACAATGATATCCCAAATGAAGAAAGTCCTCACATTTATCATGGTGTCAAGTGTAAATAGTGAGTCAGAAGCAGAATATGTTGAAGCGGTGGTGAAAATGGGGACATGCAGGCACATGTCTTTCATTATTCTGTTTTCCTGCACAATTTCCTTGCCGCTGAATATGTGTGTTTATCAAAAGAAGTATTAATGACCTTTGAATTTGAAAGAAATGATCTTCATGGATATCAGTTCAATTCTTCAACATCATTCATTGGACTGAATTTAGTGGAGTCCACTGGAGCAGAGAGTGCCTTGAAGGGATCCCACAACATCTATAAACCCACGTCCTGGCTCACTCACCTGTCTCCAGGGATCCATTGCCTATCCTCTGGCTGGACCTTGGAACATCCAGTTGTAGTCTTGGTGGCACTGCCAGCAATAGAGTGCAGCAGGACTTTGATTGCCTAGCAGCTCTTGGGGAAAGGATTTCTGCCCACTTGAGGTCCTAATCATGTTGACGCTCTGATGCTGGCCAGCTAAGTGCCTGAGTCTTCACACGGTGAGGGGGCGGGGCTGGGGGTGGGGGAGAACTTTCATCGCTGGAAACAAATTTAATCCTTGGTCACCTAAATGTTGGCGATATGCTAAGGTCAAGAAAGGTGCTCATCGTGCGCAAAGAGGTTAAAGGTCAACCTTCAAATTTTGCCTCATAGCAGATGCTGGCAATAAAATGATGTGGTGTGAAAGTTCTTCCTTGAGGTTTATACGCAGGGCATTCTACCCAACCAGACCAAGCCCCTTTTGAGCCTGCTTCTGTCTGTCATCATCTAAATCTATCATGTTACAAACAAGTGAGAAGGAGTGAACTATTCAATCTCCGAGGTTGGTCGCAACAATGATTTCCATTTCTACTTCACGAGGATAT
This sequence comes from Scyliorhinus torazame, assembly GCF_047496885.1. Taxonomy (NCBI): domain Eukaryota; kingdom Metazoa; phylum Chordata; class Chondrichthyes; order Carcharhiniformes; family Scyliorhinidae; genus Scyliorhinus; species Scyliorhinus torazame. The sequence continues at coordinate 30,190,986 of NC_092721.1, read as the reverse complement.
GCCCTTTTCAAATCAGAATGTATTTCACCATTTAAGCTGTGAGAAACAAGAAGCCAATCAACCAATCTTTGTCTGTGTTACAGAAGAACCCTATCCATTAGTTGGGAGAGTCTGGGAGAAGGAAATCCTTGTCGAGCGGTTACAAATTAATGCTCCAAATCTGAGACAATATACGCTGATTAAAATTGAATCATCCTTAAATAAATGGAGGAGGCAATGGCATAGAGATAGTGTCATTGGACTAGTAATCCAGACCAGAGTAATGCTCTGGAAGGCAAGGTTCAAATCCTGCCACTGTAGATGGTGGAAGTTCAATTCAATAAAAAAATCTGGAATTAAATGTCTAATGATGACCATTAAACCATTGTCGATTCTTGCAAAGACCCATCTGGTTCACTGATGTCCTTTCGGAAAGGGAATCTAGAGGAGGCACAGTGGTGCAGCAGTTAGCACTGCTGCCTCACAGTGTTGAGGGCCCAGGTTCGATCCTGGCTCCAAGTGTGGAATTTGCGCATTCTCCCCATGTCTGCATGGGTCTCACCCCCACAACCCAAAAAGATGTGCAAGATAGGTGGATTGGCCATGCTAAATTGACCCTTAATTGGACAAAAAAGAATTGGGTACTCCAAATTTTAAGAAAAGAAAAGGGAATCTACTGTCCTTACCTGGTCTGACCTACATGTGACTCCAGATCCACAGCATTGAGGCTGACTCTGAGAAATGCCTTCTGAAAAGTTGGCAAGCCACTAATTCAAGGACAATTAGGGATGGGCCAGAAATGCTGGCCTGGTCAGCGACACCCATGAATGACAAACTATTTTACTTCCCTCTTTTCAGTTACACTGAGATTCAACATAATACTACTTTTGACTAATTTTTTTTAATTGTAAAATTGAAATCTGCAATAAAGCCAAGATACAAAAACATACAACCATATTCTCATATGAAAGAAAATATATTGGCAGAGTGACATTTCCATAATCAGAGATCGAATGAGGGGCGTCATTCTCCGACCCCCCGCCGGGTCGGAGAATGGCCGTTGGCCGCCGTGAATCCCGCCCCCGCTCCCGCCGAAGTCTCCGGTACCGGAGATTGGGCGGGGGCGGGAATCGGGCCGCGCCGGTTGGCGGGACCCCCCGCTGGATTCTCCGGCCCGGATGGGCCGAAGTCCCGACCAGGAATTGCCTGTCCCGCTGACGTAAATCAAACCTGATATTTACCGGCGGGACCAGGCGGCGTGGGCGGGCTCCGGGGTCCTGGGGGGGGGCACGGGCCGATCTGACCCCGGGGGTGCCCCCACGGTGACCTGGCCCGCGATCGGGGCCCACCGATCCGCGGGCGGGCCTGTGCCGTGGGGGCACTCTTTCCCTTCCGCCTCCGCCACAGCCTCCACCATAGCGGAGGCGGAAGAGACTCTCCCCACTGCGCATGCGCGGGAAACTGACAGCGGCCGCTGACGCTCCCGCGCATGCGCCGGGAAACTGACAGCGGCCGCTGACGCTCCCGCGCATGCGCCGCATTTCCGCGCCAGCTGGCGGGGCAACAAACGCCATTTCCGCCAGCTGGTGGGGCGGAAATCCCTCCGGCGTCGGCCTAGCCCCTCAATGTTGGGGCTAGGCCACCAAAGATGCGGAGCATTCCGCACCTTTGGGCCGGCGCGATGCCCGTCTGATTGGCGCCGTCTTTGGCGCCAGTCGGCGGACATCCCGCCGTTGGGGGAGAATTTCGCCCGAGATGTCACTGAATGCTAAAGGCAATGAAGCACCGTATCCATTAGTTGGGATCAGCAGCAATGTGGCTGACTCTTATCTGCCCCTTCAAGGACAATTAGGGATGGACAATAAATGCTACCCCAGCCAGCAACACCCATGTCCCATGAACAAAAATAACGTGGGTATCTTGACATAGTTGTGACACAGACTGTGAGACTCCACAGAGATCACCCACAGCACCCTGGAAGGATCCAAAGGCATAAAGGTTTAATGCCACCATGACTTCAGAGCCACAGGCATTGGGTGCTCGCCCATGCAATTGGAGGCTATATCGTCTGGCAGATGCTCGTTGCTGCATCCATTGAAAGCCAGTGCCTCCTGCAGAACTGGACCTCGGTCACTTCGTGTAAGTTTGACCATTGCCAGTACACCCTGGCAGTTGGGTTGTGACGTTCTCTCTGCGAGCAGTCTCCTTGCCTTCTCTGATGGCCCTGATCACCCTGTACCTGGATGTCTGCCCGAGGGAATGCCTGTGACCACCAGGATTCCTCAATCGGTGTTCTCTCTCCTCCTCAGAGGGGGAGGTGCTCCCTGCTGTGTAAACACCACCCACCACCAGGTTGGCTAATGGTGCTCACCCGTGTACAAAGAGTGCCAGGCAGACCCAAATTTCCAGTGCCAGCCAACAGAAATCTCATTTGAGCGCAACGCTCTGGTAAACTCAACACAGAAAAATATTCTATCAATACTTCAAAACACCAACTCATCTCACCCCAACAACCTCTTAACTCCTCAGCCAGCGCTTGCTGCAGGGGCCTTTTATCCCATGCTTGAATTGGAAAGGTCACTTCTGGTTGGGTCGCTTGCCCGTGTTTCTCATACAACGAGTTTAAAATCGCAAAGGCAACATGAAATTCGGGTCAATTGGGGTTTTAATCCCCTTACTATCATCTCTAATTGTCGTCAGGCACGTGCCGATCTGCACCAGCGCTCACCAAGCGAAATATCACGTGAGTGCGCAATGACATTGGGATGTACACGCGGTGTCATCACCCGCTATTTGACGGACTTTTGAGTCAGACTGGCAGACATAAAATTCTACCCTGGGAATAGTTCACTCCTGATGTTGTAGCATCAATATATCTGACCTAGCATAGATTAATATGAGACTGGGAAATAGTACCATCCACAGTGTGACGTGAAGAGGCGTATGACCTGAAAAGGGAGTCAGTTGTGGACTGGACAGAGACCTGTGTAGGAGCAAGCATGGAGTTAATTAATAGCTTGGGCTATACCCTATATCTGTGCACATAGTTACGTATCATCAGGGGCTGTTTAGCACAGGGCTAAATCGCTGGCTTTTAAAGCAGACCAAGGCAGGCCAGCAGCACGGTTCAATTCCCGTAACAGCCTCCCCGAACAGGCGCCGGAATGTGGCGACTAGGGGCTTTTCACAGTAACTTCATTTGAAGCCTACTTGTGACAATAAGCGATTTTCATTTCATTTCATCAATTATCACTAAATAATCAACCATACAAGATTCAGAACCTCTTTGTGGGACCTGTAGTGATATGTATATATAGAGACATATAAAGGGTTAATGACTGCATCTTCGTGTAACACAACCACTAGATGGCAACACTAGATTCCTGTATAAATATGAGAACTCAAAAGATCTTGGGGCTCTTTGAACCAGGAGTGATTAGACAGCAAAGATTTAGAGAAATAGATCACAGCATAGTTAGCATGTGTAGTTTAAATTAGTAAATACTTTATTCTGGATTACTTGATCACTAGTTATAGTTCTGTCAGAGTGTACAAACTCAATATTAATCAATTTGTTATTCATTAAATCTGCTTTGCTTTAAGTTGAAGATTGGTGGTTTCTTGAGAATCTCACCATCAGACCATTCTGGATATATAAAGCAAAGAATAACAATATATTACCAAAGAGTAGTATAACAAGACCTGCTGAACAGACAACAGATATGAGGTTGTATGATTCGGTTTTTAAATTTAGTTACAAAAGTTACAGCGGTTCTGTTCAGCCATTGTTGCTCTCTTTGGTTGTTTCTAAATGTGGCGGTCAATATGGTCGCCTTCCTTAATTCTAATTACGTTTGCTTTAGAGTTGGCAGGTATCTTTCGTTACTGCCACAAGGTTCAAACCTGAATAATGATCAAAGAGTCAGTACACCAGTTAGTTAGTTCGAAGTCAATACTATTTATTTACACACAATAAATATCTACTCATGCACGAAATACTACAGACTAAACTATCACTACTGCTGAAGCCTATACTTAGCTTCGGGCGCCCACTCAGTCAGAGGAACAATGGCCATTGTTCGGTTCTGAGGCTGCTGGGGTCGAAGTGGTAGAGGGGAAACAGCTGAGGTCGTCCGTCTGGTAGCGAGTCTTGACCTTGGACTGACTTGCTTCTGGTGCAGCTGGTGGACGGGTCTCTCCGCTATGAGAGCCAAGTCCAAGAGAGTGATTCTCTCTTGGGGCCTTCTTCTTATACCCGAAGGGGGCTTCGCGCGCTTTTGGGCGGGCCTTGAAATTGGCCCCAATCAATTAGGCCATTTCTTGATCATTCGCATTGATCGTGACCAATAAAGGGGTGGGTGCCCTGATGGCTGGGCGTGTCCTAGGTGGCCGTTAGCCTGCTTTGTTTTCTGCTTTCGGTTTGGAGAACTGGCGCCGCGAGGTCTGGGGCCAGATCGGTTACTTAAGTATCTCCCTTTGTTCCCAGAGATGGGTCATCCATATGCTAATGGGCCTACAGTTTCAGTCTCGTCTGGGAGCTGTTTCTCCAATATGCAGACAGGCTCTGTGCCTGCCTGCTTTCTTAGCATTGTCCATATTTCCCTGTAATCTTTGCAAATGTCCATTTTGTATTCTGGAAGTGGCCATCCCAGATGGCTACACCATGTTTTCAAGTTTGCTGTAATTATTGTTTAGAGTCAGGGAGCCAATGTGTGAAGGAAAGAATGGAAGTGCGACAAAGTGACTCGATTGTGAATCTTGGAATTCCTGATTGTTTTTTTCGAACTGTGCCTATTCCAATTCTTCAACCTGATTACAATGGTCAAAGCCCTGAATATGTTGGTAGCAATGTGATCATTGCAGAAAGCAAAACGCTGCAATCTGCTGTTGGTATATCGTTAACAATGATTTAAGGCAAAATACTGCAGGTGCTGGAAATCTGAAATAAAAATAGAGAATAACGCCCTTTTTTCGTCTTTAACACTCCTGTTAACACTCCCTTTGTCTCGTGTTCCGTGACATCTTGTCAACTTTCTTCTCAGCTCCCACCTAGCCGCGATTTTGCTCAACTTGCTCCACCTCTTCTTAAACAGCATGAATCCTTCACATTTCTCCCCCTCTTTAGCTCTGATGAACAATCATATGGATTGGAAACATTAAACTATGACTGGGATTCTCCATTGCGAGTCTGCTCCGCTACTGCTGCTAGCGAGGACGGAGAATTTGGCTCTCAGCCAAAATCTCCCAATCACTGCAGCCGGACCGGAGAATCCCGCTGCCGTAAATGGATGGAGAATCCATGAGAAGCATCTACGCTCCTCTCTCCATAGATGCTGCCAGACCTGCTGATTTTTTCCAGCACTTTCTGCTTTCATGAATAGCCTAACTGTCGGTGTGAAAAATGTTACCATGGGATAAACTCTTATTTCCTCGAGTTAGATGAGAACTTGATGAGTGGAATTTTAACCTGGTGAGCATGTGGGTTTGGGTAGAGGTGGGGGTTAAACTGGGTAAAATTCCCCATTTCAGTGCTGTGTCTTAGGCTGCGTGTAAGCAAACTCATCGAGAGTAGCAATTCAGTTGCAAAATGTTGATCACTCACTTTGTCAGCTATCCTTTACTTCGAAGGTGAAGTCTCATGGCTGTGAGTTTCTGTTACGGGTCTTAATGTGACTAAGCAGTCGGATTCTCAGTCCACGGGTCTTAGGGCACATGGGGCTGGGCATGCTACAAAATAATGCAATTTGGAGTGGAGGACGTGCTACCTCTTTTATCCTTCTCTGCTGCCATGGCAGACATGTTGAAAGCCCTCGCCATTGCCAAAACCAATATCGCACTCACCAACATCCCCTCCCTAAACTCTCAGCAGTTATTATCAGGGTCTATCGATCTCAGTGGCGTCTTTCTGAATATCTGTCACAACTTTGTTGCGAAGGTTTGTGAAACCTCACCGAGCAATGGTGTCAATAAAATGTTTTAATGGCTTACACATTTTCTCCAGTGTTCTGATCTCTTGCCTGAGAATTCCTGTAGAAGTTTCAGATATAAAATGATCTAAGTTTGATACACTACAGACTGGAATTGTTGGGCACGCAAAAGACTTACTGCAAAGTACTGCAGATGCTGAAAGTCGAAAATGAAACCAGGACAATGCTGAAAATATTCAACAGGTCTGGCAGCATCTGTGGAGAGAGATAATCGTTGAAATCTTCCGGCTTTTCATGTCGGCAGGATCTTCCGATCCAGCCAACAGCGTACCCCTTGCCATTTGTTTCCCGGTGGTGTGGGTTAGGTTCAATGGGAAATCCAATTGACAGCCGGGCGACCAGAAGGTTGAAGAATGGATGGCCAGAGAATCTCGTCCAATGCGACCTATCGCAAGAACTAAGAAAAGATAGAAATGTAACTGGTTGAGAGCAAATGAAAGGAGTGGGACGGTGAACAAAAGGGAACGTCTGTGATAGCTTGGAGGGCAGGACCAAAATTAGTGGTAATTTGACATGTTAAGAAACAAAAGATGTGTCGAGATGAGGTGGGAACAGCAGGGAAACAGCTAATTGAATACACAATTAAGGAATTAAGAAAGAGATAAGAGACAAGTCTGGGAACCAGCAAAAAAAACACAAAAAAAAGTGGAGGGGAAGAGATTACGATCTAAAATTGTTGAACTCACTGCGGAGTCTAGAAGGCTGCAAAGTACCATTGAGAAATGAGATGCCATTCTTGAGCTTGCTTTGAGCTTCATCAGAACTCTATAGCCAGCCAAGGACAGTAAGGTCAGAGTGGCAATAAGGTTGAGAATTGAAATGGCAAGCATCAGGGTTATGTTTGTAAACTGAATGGAGGGGACCTGCCAAGCACCTACAGTACCTTTCCATTCAAATGCAGAGATACAACACTGGCCCTTCTGTCTTCTTCTTGAGCACTGTCTAAGGATCTGAGCATGCTTTTTGAGTGAAACAGTGCTTCTTTCAATTCAGTATGCTTTATTCACTGCTGACGGTGTTGTCTGCTCTACAAGGGAGAGACAAAACATTGACTGAGTGACCACTTTGAGGAACATCTCCATCCGTCTCAAGCATGACCCCGAGTTTCCTGTTGCCGATAGTTTCAATTCTCTAACTTTCTTGCACTCTGACCTTTCTGTCCTTGGCCTGCAACAGTGTACCAATGAAGCTCAACCCAAGCTCAAGGAACAGCATCTCATCTATCTACCCCATTGTGTCATTAGGATATATAGTTGACCAAATAAATGTGAATGACCACCGTGAAGAAACTAATTTTCCCTTTGAAGGGATTTTCATTTCTTTTCTGAATCGTTTTCATCTTCATCGCCTCCTGCTTTCTTTTCATTCTACTCCAGTCCTCAACCGAAATACCACTCCCTGCCAGTTCTCCCTCTATCGTCTGCTCACCCACCTTACTCTTTCCCTTTGAACTGGGCATTGGATCGATTAACGAAAGTTGGCAGGTTGGAAAGACGGTACAGTTATATCAGCCCCTGGAGTCAATTTCCGATGGCGGCAAATGCATTCGGAGCTGAATATTGTTTTGATGCATCTGTGTGTTGTGGAACTTTTCCTGACAAAGTTTCAATCCGAGTTTTTAAGCAAGCTTCTGATTTAATTCAACTATGTATCACCCGCTTCCTTGAAACAGTACCAAACAAACACACTGCCTTCCAAAATAGAAAAAGGGTAACAGCGATATAATAATCGAATAATTCTAAAATTTAGTTTTAGCAGAATGACGCAATAATCATGTCATCTGCTGTGAGCCCTGGGTGTTTATAAACATTTCAACATATGCCATTCTGTTTTTTCTTGGATTCCAGATTGAAACATAGTCAAGTGTTCTTTGCTGCCAATGCCTTTAGCTCATCAATGGAAATCTTTAAACACATAGCACTTAGGGCTGATTGGTATGCTGATCATGTAACCTAATGACTGAGATTCTTCACCCAGAACTCAAATTAATTGTTCAAGGTCTTTTGTACCATCTGTTGTCACTGCCATATTGCCTGAGTACATTAGCGTATTTATTTGATTGTCTTCAATATTCACCCACTTCTTGGTTAGCTTCGTCACAGAGTGGGGATTCTGAGGACCTATTCCTATCCCAGTGCTCTTTCTTTTCCGAAAGACTTGCACAGCTTAATTTCAACGCTGGACAAAGTGACCTTGAAGAGGGCAGTTTGGGTAGTGACTTCTGTCAGAGCATACATAGATGTAACAACATTTTGAATAAAGTGAATTTAATAATCTTTATTGTCACAAGTAGGCTTACATTAACACTGCAATGAAGTTACTGTGAAAAGCCCCTAGTCGCCACATTCCGGCGCCTGTTGGGGTACACGGGGGGGACAATTCAGAATGTCCAAATTAACGAACAGCACATCTTTTGGAATTTGTGGGAGGAAACCGGAGCACCCGGAGGAAACCCACGCAGACACGGGGAGAACATGTGGACTATGCACAGACAGTTACCCAAGCCCGGAATCGAACCTGGGACCCTGACGCTGTGAAGCAACAGTGCTAACCACTGTGCTACCGTGCAGCCCATGTAAATATTTTGCTATTAACTAACATTGCATTCTTCATAATGTAAGTAGCCGATAGTTAAATGCAGAAATCTATTGCTACATTGAAGACACATATTGGCATGTTTGTTAGAACAAGCAACAAGCCGAACCAGTGTGAATATGGTCCGCACATGATTTCAATATCATTGCCAAATAAAATATTCGCTGAAAATGAAAATTTAACTTGAATTAAGGCAGGCAGTTACTTCAAGTAACACATTCTTATACAACAGGAAACTTAGGCCGAAATTTTCCAAACTTTCCCACTGGCGGAGTTTTCTGGTCCAGCTGCTGGTGACCACCCCCCCCCACTGCTTGTTCCCCGTCGAAGAGGGCGCGGAGCACGCAAAACCCTGTCGGCATTGACGGGTTGCTGCTGTGGTTGGGGGGGGGGGGGGTGGGGTGGCGAGGGGTGGCCATAAAATCACACCCTTACCTTCTATTTTTCCTACTTTCTCTTGCAGTGTGTTTAGCTCCCCACTTCCTTTCCATGGAGCTGCTGCCAACACCATGCATGATCCAAATATGCGCAGCTTGAATGTGTTGCTCCATTTGGAGCGCCCAAGTCGGCAGCGGCCAGGACCATATTATCACAGCTGGGCACTGGTGTCCATTTAATGGGCACTCGGAAAGAAATGTGAAACTGTATTAATTTGTACTCATCCATTGTGGGTTATTCAACTTATAACGTACATAAAGGAGACACAGATTTAAGGCCAGGCACTGCACTCTCTATCGTGGCTGTCAGCATGCTGGAATCAATCACAGCTACTTGCAACCAGAATCTAGATAACTAGTTAGCTTGAAAAAAGTGCACTTTTGCAAGGAATAATGGCAAAGCTGCCTGCGGAACGAGGGGCGATAGAAAGTCGTTTGATTCAATTGTGGATACTGTCTTCTGACTGCCATCCATCAAGTCTCGAGGAAGCATATGACAGTCACAATGGCCATTACATTGATAGGGAATTCTCTGAGAGTGTTTACCCTAAGAGAGGAGGGAGGGGATAAGAGAGAGGAGTGAGGGGATGGAGGTTGGGAAGAGCGAATGGGAATGGCAGTAAGTACTGCCCTATGCTCCCCATGCACGACCCGGGCTTATCGTTACATTCCCCAGGAACTGCCCAATTTTGAAATTTGCGCATGCGCGGTACACCTGATGTTGCCAAGTCATGCAGTGCTTAATTGCGCATTTACAAAGGTCTGTGCATGCGTAGGCCAATAATGTAAGTCTGGGCGCAGTATTCCAGACTTGTGTGCGTATGTGAACCAGTGCACATTTCCAGACCACCACCTTGCGTGAGCAGGAGAGACAACGTTTCATGAAAGTGTTGCCGCCATGCTGCCGTGCATTTTGATGGGTGGCAAACACCCTTCAGCTCCTCCCCTAAATCACCACTCAAAATGTATCAGTCTTGACAATGAACATTTCTCAGGCCATTTACCATCGGGGGCATCACATGTGAAACCAATCAGTCCTTGCCCACTTCAAAGGAAGGGGTCACTCAGAAGGGATTGGGTGAGGGAATACACGCTGCCTGTCTCTTTCTTACCCCAGGGTTCCTGGGCCAGTAATAATGTCACCCGTACTATTCTGGCTAAATTCACTCAGCGCACACTTTAGAAAAGGCCTACAGTTTTCTAAATTAGTAAAACTCACCAACACCTCGCCTTAACTGCTCTAGTGAAGCATTCAAGAAATAACCCAACGTCTTTCAAAATTCATTCAGATGAATCTCAAAGGTGGCTGGAAAATAGTTTGACTTTGCTTCTGTGGGAATAAGTGCAATTTATTCAATTGGATCCTAAAATTACATTTTGTCACGATTCTTGGAAAAAGTTAATTATGTTTCTGTTGTCAGATCCAATTAAATGAACAAGAGTTAGTTGAGCAAAATGTTTAAAGTAAGTGCAGAAGTCTGAATCTATTGACTTAAGTGATGTACTGTCTCACAAACGCCAAGATATTTAGCCTTTTTTGCCAAGACGTAAAAAATTACCAATAACCAATTTAGTGATGCTTTGGCCTTTTTCCTCCTCCATAGGTGCTGGGACTCAAAGACTTGTGGCGGTGAAGGCCGACCACTTTTGTATCGGTGTGAAACCCACATCGGATACTAAATTCTCTGCCCCTGTGGTGCTTATGGCTGACCCATGCTCCAATGGATCAAACACCCTGGAGGCAAACTGCGACATAAATCCGCCCATGGAGCAATAGGCAGGATTGGGGGTGCAAGGCTCCTTCTACTCTTCACTGAAGATTATTGGCTGGAGTGTTAAAGGAGCATTCCACCCAATCACATGCGCCTCATCCCTGACAAACCCAGCTAAAAATACCGCCTCTATTTCTGTGAAGAATGGCAATGCTACCCCTGAAGCAGATTGTTTCGTTTCTTGCTGATTGGGCAACTGTAATCTTAATGTTGAATGGGGTGAAAGTTTCCCAGATTCCCAGAGTTTAGATTGTCATACAGATTGGCGTTTAGAAAGATCTTTTCTACTGCTCTGTAGTGTGTATATTGTTAGAAGCAAATGACAGAAGTAAACTATCAATTATCCATGACTACTGTGTGACCATTTGTACTCTACTGCAATTTCAATCCATTTTGCATTTCACTGCTGGCTTCTTGCCAAACAACTGTCAAAACAAATGAAAGAATAGAAATTTTTTAAGTGGATAATATTGCTTGACAAACGCATTATTCAGTTAATAGTTTTCCTTTGTACTTCAAAACCAGCTGCATTTTGATTTTAAATATACTTGGAGAGGTTGTCCGTGGTCAGTGCCCAGGGTTGATGGGATTCTTGCAAATCACCGCATACTGGGGCAAACCTTCTCGCAGAATACCACGCAGTGCCAGGGTACCATCCTGCCCAAAGAGTATGCACTTGGGAGTCTCTGATCCTCTGGGAGACCCCACGAGTGCTGTTCAGCCTGGTCCCCATGTCTGGAGACCAGTACTTAACATCGTCGCCCGAGGAGATTGAGCCCATGCCTCGGGTAACTCGGGAATCTGCACATTAAACGGAGACTAGGAGCGGGATTCTCCGCAATCGCCGCGCTGTCCGCCGACCGGCGCCAAAAACGGCACGTATCAGTCCGGCATCGCGCCGCCCCAAAGATGCGGAATTCTCGGCATCTTGAGGGGCCGAGCCCTCACCTTGAGGGGCTAGGCCCGCGACGGAGTGATTTCCGCCCCGCCTGCTGGCGGCAAAGGCCATTGGCGCCCCGCCAGCTGGCGCGGAAATGACTTGGCCGTGCGACGCCTGCGTGGGAGCGTCAGCGGCCGCTCACGGCATCCCCGCGCATGTGCAGTGGAGGGGGTCTCTTCCGCCTCCGCCATAGTGAAGACCATGGCGAAGGCGGAAGGAAAAGAGTTCCCCCACGGCACAGGCCCGCCCGCGGATCGTTGGCCCCGATCGCGGGCCAGGCCACCGTGGGGGCACCCCCCCGGGGCCAGATCACACCCGCGCCCCCCCCCCCCCAGGACCCCGCCCGCGCCGCCTTGTCCCGCCGTTCGAAAGGTGGTTCAATCCACGCCGGCTGGCGTGGGTTGACAGCGGCGGGACTTCGGCCCACCACGGACCGGAGAATCGCCGGCGGTGGGCCCGCCGACCGGCGCGATTTCCGCTGACCGGCGCGGCGCGATTCCCGCCCCCGCCGGATCTCTGGTGGCGGAGAATTCGGGACACGGCGAGGGCGGGATTCACGCCCGGTGGGGGGTCGGAGAATCGCGCCCTAGCTGTCTCACTCTAATATGCAGATTTGCTAAAACATGTTCATCACAATGTCTTGCGAGATCGCGTCGGATCCTGCACGTAGATCCTGGAAGGTCTCCCTTGAAAATCATGCCCCAAATCTTCTGAATGGTGTCCTTAAAAGTAGCGACTCTTGAGATCTCTCCATCAAGTGAACTGATCTATGTCCGTGTTTGGTGTCCCCAGGGAGAAAAACCTTGCTCCTGTGAATTTGGGTGTCAATTTTTCTAATGTTGGAATTTTATGTGGACACCTATTTCGAACAAGATTAAGATATCTCGCTCGAAAAACCTGGATTGTACCATTTCTTTTCAGTGCACACATGATGGAATTGCACCAGTCAGTGCGCTGATGCACACGACGGGGAATGTTGTGACAGTCCATGCCGTCAAACTCACACTTTAACTTTGCCAGTATGTGCACGCCACATTACTAAGAGAGTCGATTGGTGGAATTGCATTCACTCTGAGGCGTAGTGTAGCATCTGAAGTTCCCTCTGGCATCAAACCTGTCCGGGTACATCTGTTGTAGGTCATGAACTGACTCAATGCAATTATTCTCTGACCTCTTCTGCTGCAGTTGGTATCTTGGTGATCTCGTGTATGATCAAAATGCATTACAAATCGATTCTCATTCGCTGAGTAAAGGGGAAAGATGGAGAGAGCCTACCGTGATCAGAGGTTTATTCACAAAACCCAGAGGCCATGGGTACAGACTCCACCACCACGCTGCCCCACCACCACCACCTTAACAAATTGCTTGCTTTCTGTATTCTGGCCACCAGGCCAAGATGATGGCACCTAATGCATGAGGTTTTTTTTCTGCAGCTACAACGCCTTCATATTTTTTGTCATCTTTTAGCAGCGTGTCAATGTCGTAACCATTCTTTTCCTCAAAAATATAATTTTTGTAAAGCTTCAGTTGGCGTTGATGCTATAACCAGCTCCATTATTCGTTCAGACAGCTCAGCCGCTGAGAAAGCACAGTCCTCTCCCTTATCATGGCTCTTGCTCATGACCTGATTGATTGATTCCTCGGGCTGTTAAGTGTCAGTCATCAGCTGTAAACGGTGTGTTCTAAAGTTCATCTGCACGTGGAGCTGATCCTGCAGCATGTTTCGTAGCTTGGCAGGATCCTTCTGATCTTCCTCAGACGGGATTGGAGTGTTGGCTCTCTGAAACCCCTCATTTCAAACGGCCATCTTCATTTCCACCACCTGTTATCCAGTTCTGTGATGGCTAAATCTAAACAGCGTGACCCCGCCCTTTGTCTAAGAAGCTTAAATCTGGACAGAAAATGTGAACCACAGAAGCACAGAATTGTTAGGGCGCAGAAGGAGGAAATTTTGCCAACAGGTCAGCGCCGGCTCTCCAGGCGAACAACTCATCTAGCGTCATTCCCCCACCTTCACCCTGTAAACCTACACATTCACCCTCTTCAGCTAACATTCTAATTCCCTCTTGAATGCTTCATTGCACCTGCCTCCACCACATTTCCAAGCAGTGCATTCCAAACCCTAACCCCTAGCTGCATTAAAAGCAATTATCTTTGCTTCTTTTGCTGGTTACTTTAAATATGTCTCCTATCGTACTCGATCCTTTCAAGAGTGGGGACAGTTTCTCTGTATCTACTCGGCCCCTCGTGATTTTTAGCACCTCCATCAATGCACCACTCAACGATTTTTGTGTCAGACAAACAGTCCTAACTTCTCCAATCTATCATCATAACTGAGGTTCCTCATCCCTGGAGCCATCCTGGTGGGCCCGTGTCCTTTCAGTTCATACTGGGGAATTTGGTGGTCATTTTCCTGACCTTTTCAATCTTCTATGGATGCTGTCAATGTGTAGGGGACTTGTAGCTTGTAGAAATGGCACCCAAAGACATCACAATGACCTTGCAGCTTGCACTATCCAACTCAAAATTGACTGCCTGATTCAAAATGACTGAAATCTGCATTCTTTGATGGCAGCAACTCATCATGAAGCACTGGCCTTCAACAGCAAGAAATGCCAGGTGGGTGTGGGTAAGATTGACTTTCTCAGCTCTATTTCTTCAAGTTCTGGGATCTATCCTGCCCCAGGACAATTCGAAGATTGACAAGACATGCCTGCTCCTCAGGACAAAGAGGACACAGAGGTGACTCGGATTTTTCATCTCCTTAGTACCATACGCACCCAACCTTGCAGATAGAGCATCATCACTTGCAAAGCTGATAGAATGTGAGACACTCAGTCTGGTATTTGGTCTCACAATTGCACACATAGCTATTTGGTAAATGATTCATTGTAGAAACTGAACATAAACCATTGGAAATGATTTGGCAAAGCCACTGGTAGGTACGCTACCCAGACTACAACGACATCCAATCAAAATGCAGGGCTGCAACTTCAAAGTCCATTGCAAACCTGGTGGCAAAATACTTACTTCAGACACACTATGCAAGTAACCCAATTTAAAAAAATAATATGCAGTTGCCTCACTAGACCTACAAGTAGAAAGTAAAGACATCAATGCAGCAGATGAACTCGACGTTGATCTGTTGAATATTGGTTCACACAATTGTAACTAACTTCAGAAAGAAACAGCAAATGATCCACAACTGAACACATTATGTAAAGTCATTGTGGAAGGCTGGCCTGATTTGTTATAAGTGCCAAATACCCTCAAATGTTTTTGGCTGTAAGAGCTGAACTAAGTATTTCAAGATGCATGATTTTCAAGGAAAAACAGGGCTTGTACATTGATCATAGACTCCCAACAGTGCAGAAGGAGACCATTTGGCCCATCGAGTCTGCACCAAAACTTAGAAGGAGCACCTATCCAGGCCCCCCCCCCCACCCTACCCTATCCCCGTAACCCCACCTAACCTTTGGATATGAAGAGGACATTTGGAATGGCCAATTTACATCTTTGGACTGTGGGAGGAAAGCGGAGTTCCCAGAGGAAATACAAGCAGATACCTGAAGCTCTTTACCGGGACATATTATCAGTTACATCAGGAGTATATGGATATAGAGTATAGAGTGAGCAAGGCACCTCCGAAGTCGTGATTCGCAAAGTGCAGGGGAAAAAAAGCAATATCTCCATATCGCTAAGTTACATTTAAGAGCAAGCGCTTTCGACATGAGCTTGTTATCACCAGCAGAATTAACGTTCGGAAGAAACTTTACCAAGTCATCACGGTCCCATTTCTCAGCAGTACAGACAAAACTTCTCGAAAATCAGGGGAGAATAAAGATGGAGTATAACTGACATGCATGTGTGAAACTGCCTAATCTGCATGTAGAGCCAAAGATTAGAGTCATACATTCTACCCAGGGAATTGGTTACCCAGCCAAATTTCAAATGCGTTTAATAACCTTAATTCTCTGTAGTCATACCAACTGGAGCGATTTTAAGAAGGGACAGAAGTCAACTAAGGGAATATTAAAACTGTATAGCACTCAGTGGCCCAGCATTGTCTAGAACACATCTAAAGGTGGACTCAGAGAGTGAAATTGTGGAAGATCACCATGAAAACAATCAGCACTTTGACAATACACAGGAAATCAACATACCTACAAGAACATCCAAGTGATAAGTCCAGGTCTCAGGAATGCCATACCATTGAGACCAGATATTATTCAGACCCATAAGCTCTTCAATTCTTAAATCCTTAAACTCTTGAACAGAGATTTTCTTTGCATGTAAATAGTTTTCACAACCACCTAACGTACGTATTGTCACTTTTAATACATGTCATGCCATTTTGGAAAAATAAGGGTCGGTTGTGATATAGTTTTATGAAAGATGCGAATGAGTAAAGAGCCAGGATGTTAGCCATGTGACCAGCAGACATTGTTCGGAGGAGCATTCAGTTTAGCTTACAGCATGTGTTGTGAAGGAAGTAAGAACTCTCCTTTCCAGATATCAATAGCTGTTAAATCTTTATAGTAAATCTGTTTGCTGAGCAATCTTGCTAAGCAGAGCTATGAGCAGCCTCTGCCACGGTTTCCCCACTGAGGTTCCTTATCTAACGCGAGTGGTGTTTTATAGACTTGTGTTTCTCGGTGCTGCAAGCATCGGGAAATGTGCGGCTGAATATACTTGCTATGGGCCTTTGTTCCCTTTTAGAAAAACCGTGCTCAATATCTCCAATGTGCAAAGATTAGGGGCCGGATTTTCCGACCCCCCGCCAGGTCAGAGAATCGCCGGGGGCGGCGTGAATCCCGCCCGCGCCGGCTGCCGAATTCTTCGGCGGCGGGGTTTTGGCGGGGGCGGGAATCGTGCAGCGCCAGTCGGGGGCCCCTGGCTCTGGCCCACCCGGGTGATTCTCCGGCCCACGATGGGCCGAGTGGCCGCCCATTTTTAGCCTGCCCCGCCAGCGTAAATTACAACAGGTACTTACCGGTGGGACCTGGCTGCGCGGGTGGCCTCCGGGGTCATCGGGGGGGGGGGGCACGGGGGATCTGGCCCCGGGATGTGCCTCCACGGTGGCCTGGCCCGCGATCGGGTCCCACCGATCCGCGGGCGGGCTTGTGCCGTGGGGGCACCCTATTCCTCCGCGTTGGCTGTTGTAACAGTCCGCGATGGCCAAAGCGTAGATGAACCCCTCCTGCGCATGAGCTGGGATGACGCCAGCATACGCTGGCGCTTCCGCACACGCGCCAACACGCGCCGGCCGGCGGAGGCCCTTCGGCACCGGTTGGCGTGGCGCAAACCACTCTACCGCCAGCTTAGCCCCTGAATGTGCGGAGGATTCCGCAGCTTCGGGGCGGCCCGATGCCGGATGTGATTCACGCCACTCCTTCCCGCCGGAGTTGCCCGCCCCGGCGGTTTTTGCAGCACCCCGCCCTATCTTCTCACCAAAAGTATGCTGAACAAACTCTTTCCCAATGGGAGATAAGGGACCCAATTTAACTAAAAAAAAAGTCTGGGAAGGAATCGATGGGTTGTTTCTGGCACTTGTTGCGCCGGAGTGACCCTGCTGTCTAACAGCACTCTGTTTTTCTTTTGGCCCCCAGTGGGGAACACCCCACTGAGGCTGCACTTAGCCGCATATCCTGCACTGAGGAGTTACAACGAGCGGAGCTCTTCAGTGCAGGATGAGATCAGGACGCAATTTGAAAATGTCGCCATTTGATCCCTCAACCCCCCGGACCTGACCCCCGGACCCCTCCAAAGCCTCAACTCACTTGTTGGGGGGTCCGTGAGCCCCCCGCGCCGCACAACTTCGCGGCAGGGCACCCCTGGGCCCGATCCCCGAACACGGCAGTGCCAAGGTTCCCGGGTGGCATCATCAGTGCCAGGATGCCACCCTGCCCAGAGGCCAATCACCCAGTGCTCTCCGATTGCCGAGTTGCTATTCCACCTGGTCCCCGCTTTTGGGAACCAGCGCTAAACAGTGCCCGGCTGGGGTCTCCTTGGTGAGGTTGATAGATGCTGGGTAGCCGTTCGATCCGACGGCAGCATAACTAAGTGAGCTTTTAAGCTATTTTAGCTATGTGAGCCTAGGTCCCGCCCTTTGTGGGTATGTTCCAGATTGCGACATTCCACAAGATGTGGATAAATCTCGCGAAGCATAACGACAGTTGAGAATCCCGGGAGAGGCCTGATCCGGGATTTGCCAGCCGCACCCCTTCCCGATTCTGGCAGGGCGAGGCCTGTAAATCATGCCCCAGAAAGCATCTCCGAGCACTGATGTATTTGATTTTTGATGAGCCCCAAGAATTGTTTTTTCCTTCAGGCCTTAGTTTCAATAGTGAGTTTCAGGAAGCCCAGGAAACTCACTCATGCATTGTTCATTTGAAATATGAGTTACAATATTGTTGTAAGTCTGAGTTTGGTGACAGCGCAATGACAGAAGATTCTCTGTCCATTTAGTTGCAGTGCCATTTCCTGCCAGCAACAGTCCAGACAGCAGCCTGCACGAAGAATGCTGCTGAAGAAGCTCAGCTGGAGAAAGAATTGCACCTTGAACTGAAAACTGCAAATAATTCCTCTAAGGAAAGATCTTTAAAAAAAAAAAATGGTAATATTTAAGCAGATTGAGTGAATGGATAATTATTGCATGAGACTTTCTTTAAAATTAATTTACGGGATGTGGTTAGGCCAGCATTTATTGCCCATCCCGAGTTGTCCTTTAGAAGGTGCTGGTGAGTTGCCTTCTTGAACCGCTGCAGTCCTTGGGGTGTAGGTACACCCACTGTGCTGTTGGGGAAGGAGTTCTAGAATTCTATTCCAGTGACGGTGAAGGATTGGCGATATATTTCCAAGTCAGGGTAGTGAGTGACTTGGAGGGGAACCTGCATGTGGTGGGGTTCCCAGGTATCTGCTGCTCTTGTCCTTCAAGGTGGTCACGATCGTGGGTTTGGAAGATGGTGTCTAAGGAAACTTGCTGAGTTACTGCAGTGCATCTTGCAGATGGGCTACACGGTTGCTTATATTCGTGGGTGATAGTGGGTTTGAATGTTTGTGCAAAGGGGAGCAATAAAGCGGGCTGCTTTTTCCTGGATGGTATCGACCTTCTTGAGTGTTGTTGGAGCTGTATTCATCTAGACTGTGACAGATCTTGAAAGAAATGTTTCAAGATGTTACTGCAATACTCCAGAAAGCAGCACTTTTCTCATCTAAGGAGATTTGACTCTGTATCTAACTCATGGTGTATCTTTCCTGGGAGAACGTGATGGCCGAACGTGTAAGGCAGTTTTGTCTGTACCTGCCCGGTGCTGTAAATGCAGGACTTGGGAGAGGGTGGGCAAGAGCTTGGGCAAGTGGTGGTGGCGAGCGAGAGACAGCTAGAGCTCAGGCTAGCAGCGAACTGGATAGCACAGGCACAAAAACTAGAACTGGCTAAGCTGACATGGGGAAAGCAAATGATATCGGGGGTGGGAGAGACTGCGTCTGTGCTTGCGGACGGAGTGCGAGTCAGGTGTGTGTGTGTAACTATTCCTGGTGTCTGGTCGTTCAGCATCAGGAGTTAGTCTTGTGACATTATGGGAAATGTTCAGAATTCAAAGGGTTAATGTCATATCATAATTAACCACGAGATGGAGCTAGAGGCAGAACTATATAAAGCACTGACTCACAAACGTCTGGGAGAAGGGTGGAGAGGAGAGCACAGGAGTAGTGAGAGAGATCAGAGTACAGTTATAGATAGAGTGTAGAGACTAGTGTTAGTTGAGTGTAAATTGTAGACTACTAGATTATTGTTTACTACAGGAGTAAGTGGTCGAGTTTAAATAAGGAGTGCAATTGAATGTTAGCTTTGTTAATGAACTTAGCTTCTGTGGTCTTTGTGAACACTGCAACATCCATCCTGAGAACAAGAATCACAAAGAACACCATAAGAGTGTTGTAATTCGTGAATTTATAAATTCAAATTGCTGACCCACCTCTCCAAATGAGAATATGTGCGCTCATTATCAAGTCGATCACACCTGTGTTTAACCTGTAAATTGGAGCTGGTTTTGGACACAATCCTATCATCACCAACAGTAACCCCCTACCTGTATGTAAATCCACCTGTTCCTCAATGTTAAAGTTCCCCCTTAGTTTCTTGTCTCCTCTGATCTTTCAACTGCTTTCTTTTACATGCACGCGTAATGTGAGTGAGTGTGGCAGGCAGCGATCAATTGCCAATTAATTTTCAGCAAACAAGGGAAGGATCAGAATATCTTATCTATTCCGAATGGTAATAAAAATCTCACAGTCAGACTTCTATATTCAGCCTGGAACTAACAGTTGCATGAAGAAAGAAGATCAGGACACAATAAAGGCACACATTTTCTAATCCACATTCGGCCAGCATTACCCCATTTTAACTGATGGGAGAATTAAAGCAATGCTGATCAGAAAATCCAAGCTAAAAAGTTTTTAAAATTAATTTTTAAAAATAAATTTAGAGTGCCCAATTCTTTTTTTTTTCCAATTAAGCGGCAATTTAGTGTGTTCAATCCACCTACCTTGCACATCTTTGGGCTGTGGGGGTGAAACCCACAGAAACACGAGGAGAATGTGCAAACTCCACACGGACAGTGACCCAGTGCCGGGATCGAACCTGGGACCTCGGCACCGTGAGGCAACAGGGCTAACCCACTGCGCCACCGTGCTGCCCCAAGCTAAAAAGTGACTGATAGCACAAGTACTTAAAAAGTAATAAATGAAGAGCCAGCGTATCCTTTTCACCATTTGTTACACAGCCATATAATCTCCGGGATTTTTTTTTTGAGGAATGAGTCCTGGTAGACTTAAGTTGAAAGTGCACCTGTAACACGATCGCTTCTCCGTCTACAGCCCAGACCAACTGAACATTTAATTGAACTAATGCATCGTAAAAATAAAAAAAACAATTCAAATCGGCCCAAGTTGTCAATTAAGCAAGCTCTCAGACTCAGTTGTAGGAGATGTCTGCATTATATTCAAGTGAGTCAGTTGACTGCCTACCTCAGCCTGTTTAAGAGATGTAGCTTTTGAATGCATTTCAGCAGTTTAGCAGAAGAGCTACCAGCCCTTCTTTATTCATTCAAAGAGTTGTGGGCTGGAAAAGACCTGTAATTATTGTTTGCCTGAGTTCGAGGAAGTGGAGGTTGGTCTTCTTGAACCACTGTAACGCATGTGGTGAAGATACATGCACAGAGCTCCATTGTAGTGATTTCCAGGCTTTAACCGATTGACGATGAAGAAAGAGAGTTACACCTCAGAGTCAGGTTTGTGTGTGATGTAGAAATGAAACTTGGTAGGACGCGCATGCGCACACTGCCCTTGTCTTTTTTGGTGGTAGAGGTCATGAGTTTGGGAGGTGCTGTTGAAGGAGCCTCATGGTCAATTGCTGCAGTGCATTTTGCAGCTGGTACACTGTAACCACTGTACAGTGACAGTGGAGAGAGCTAATGCTATGATTGCCTGTGCCCAGTGGAACAATACTGGGCTACATTTTCTGACTTAAAGGGAGTGGGGAGTCTAACCCATTATCTGAAAGAACCAACAATGTAATCAGGAGAGAAAACTCAGCTTCTGCAACATGGTGCATCCACAATTTGCATATCAAATGACCCTTGAACTGAGTCACAATTTCCTTTGTCTGTTAATATCGGTGAATTGTTTTAATTTCTATGTTGTCAACTCCCTGAAAGCCAGACAAGATAAAATTAGCTAAAAGCAATTTTTAAAACACAACGGGCTACTTAGAAATGCAATTTCTAAGTCTGGTAGTGAGCGGGAATTGCCCTGAACTTCCTGGCGTGTGGCCTGGGAAGCTCGTGGCAGTTCCCGCTCGCTACCAAACTTAGAAATCTTTCCTCATTATCCGGAATGATTTCTTAGTTTGGTAGTGAGCGGGAACTGCCGCGAATTTCCCGGCACGCAGTCCAGCGAGGCCGGCAATGCTATTCAACATTAATGGGTCCACTTAACGAGGCCCCCCGGGCCTCTCGCCGCAAATGAAGGCTCGCCAGCCGTTTCGTCGGCATCGCGCTCGCCGACCCCTCTGCTAAGAAGGTCGAGCAGCATTTAAGCTGCACTTGCTCAGCCAACCCAACCAGCACGCAACAATGGCGCCCAGGAGACCGGCCCCAAGATTCGGTGATGCCGATCTGGAGAGGCTCCTAAATGCAGTGGAGGCCAGGAGAGCTGTCCTGGTCCGTCGAGGAATCCAGCCGGTCAGCCACAGGGCAGCCAATGCTGCCTGCGACGAAGTGGCAGCGGCTGTGAGCGCCAAGAGTGTGACCAGGAGGACTGGCCTCCAGTACCGGATAAAGGTCAACGACCTACAGCGGGCAGCACGAGTGAGTCGACACCAACAACCCCCTGCCCTCTCCACGGGAAATTTCCACCACCACGCGAGAATCCACCCCCTAACTCTCCATGCAACCCCTAATCCTCCCTCCACCCCCTCTCCATGTACCGTGGGGTAGCCGGCGTTGTCCATGGTGAGCTTCCCTGCCTGAATTTACGGCATGGGACCAGGGAATCCGGTGACTGTTTAACATAGCCCATAATCTCGCAGCTGTCCTCGTCCTTGTTGTGTTATGCTGCTTCGGATAACACAGGCTGCTACTTGATGCAGTCTTACCGAAAGGATGCTCCAGACTCTGAAATGAGCTCAACGTGTACCAGCTTGCTCTAAGCCACGTGCTGGGGTGTGATGCTGCTGATAAACCCTGTCTAACTCTCTAGATGTCTGTCTGTGGAAGGAGGCAGTGGAGGCCAGGAGAGTTGTCCTGTTCCGTCGAGGGGGGAGGGTGGGGGGTTGGGGGGTGGGGGGGGAGGGTGGGGTGGGGGTGGGGTGGGGGTGGGGGGGGGTTGTTGGTGTCTACTTACTCATGGTGCCCGGTGTAGGTCATTGACCTTATTCCGGTACTGGAGGCCAGTCCTCCTGGTCACACTCTCGGCGCTCACAGCCGTGAGTGCCTCATCCCTTTTATAGTGCTTATGTCATGCCCCCTTGTGGTGATGCCACCTCTGAGTGTCCTGACTGCCCATTGGTTGTGTCCTATTCTGAGTGTTCATTGGTTGCATGTTTGCATATCATGACATCTCCCCCGTTTTTAATTTTTTTCGTAGATGTATATACATGTGAATGTGTCTGTCTAATGCGACTGACTGAGGAATACAGAACAGAAAAAACAAAACAAATGCTCATAAGTCCAGTCTCTGGGGCTTGCGTCTGATCCTCGTCGACCACCGGAGAGGTGGTGGAGGGGATGACGATGTCTTGATAGGCGAGCGGGAGGCACGACTGGTGGCCGCGTGGTTCGAGGTGTCTGGAGATGGCAATTCGACATGTGGAAATGGAGGGGTAAGTGGTTGTGGGCAAGCAACTTTTTGCAGTGCCCTTCGATTCCTTCGCGCAATGGAGCCATCAGCCATACGTATGACATAGGATCTGGGCGCGGCCTGTCATACAACGACAGCCGGAGCAGACCACCCACCATCCGGTATCTTGATTCTGACCGTGTCTGCCATGGATAGCACATCCAGATCGGTGGCATGTGCGTCATAGCCCTGCTTCTGACTGTCGCACAGCTGCTGCATCTTCTGCAGCACCGGGAGGTGATCAAGGTTGGGCAGGTGTATGGCTGGAAGCATTGTCCGCAGGTCCCTGTTTATCAGCAGTTGAGCTAGCGACATGCCAGTAGACAAGGGAGTCGCCCGGGACGCAAGTCGTGCAAGGTGTATGTCGGAAGCGGAGTCCGAGGCCTTGCGGATGAGCTGCTTAATGGTGTGTACCCCTTTTACGACTTTGCCATTGGACTGCGGATAGTGCAGACTGGAGGTGACATGCCTGAAATTGTAGCTCTTGGCAAATGTGAACCATTCTCGACTATGGAAGCACGGACCATTGTCGCTCATGACGGTGTTCGGGATGCCATGCCGTGAGAATGTCTCTTTACACGCTTTGGTGACGGTCTGTGAGGTGAGGTCTGGCAGCTTCAGCACCTCAGGATCGTTCGAAAAGTAATCGATGATCAAGATATAGTCGCGACCATTCGCGTGGAACAGGTCAATGCCAGCCCTGGATCACGGAGAGGCCTCTCGGTCATGTGGTTGGAGTGTCTTCTTGTTCTGCGCTGGTTGGAATCTCGTACAGATTTCGCAGTTCAGGACCATGTCCGTGATGTCCTGGTTGATGCCGGGCCAGTAGACAGCTTGCCGGGCCCTGCGTCTGCACTTTTCTACGCCCAAGTGTCGCTCATGAATCTGCCGCAGCACCATGCTCTGGGGACGTAGCGGGATGACTATCCTGTCCAGCTTGAGCAGGATGCCGTCAATCAGTGTCAGGCCGTCCTTGACGTTGTAGAATTGAGGGCATTGCCCTTTCTGCCAGCCATTGTTGAGGTTGTGGATGACTCGCTGCAACAGGGGGTCTTTGGCTGTCTCTTCTCGGATGAGAACGATCTTCTCATCTGTTGCCGGGAGAGTGCTTGCACACAGTTGCACCTGCAATTCAATGCACTGGATGATCTCCAGTGCGTCGTTGCGCATGCACGGTGCGGTTCTCGGACATCTGCACCTGCGCAGAGCGGTTTTCAGCCGCTTCGTATTCCCGATCGCGTTGCGCATGCAACGGGCCCTGGGAAGAGCGCTCAAAATGGCCACTTTCGTCAATGTGGAGGCGCTGCATCTGGGAGATGACCCGAACACTCTCCACCATGTGGGAGGCTTGTTTTTCACTTTCTGCCGTTTTGTACTATGAATAGCGATTTTTAGAGTGCTCATGCACAGTACACGCTTCAATCGCGACTGGCAGGGTCATGTGCTTGATTTTCAACAATTGCTCTCGCAGAGGATCAGAGTGGACTCCAAAAATGATTTAGTCTCTGATCATGGAGTCCGTGATATCACCGAAGTTGCAGGATTGCGCTAGCAGTCTAAGGTTAGTTAGATAGGAGTTGAAGGATTCATCTTTACCTTGCATCCTCTGCTTGAAGATGTAGCGCTCGAAGATTTCGTTGGTGTCCATCTCGCAATGGCTGTCGAATTCGTCCAGGATGGTATGGTACTTTGTTTTGTCCTGCCCTTCGGAAAAGTGAAAGGAGTTGAAGATCTCTATCGCATGGTCACCCGCAGTGATGAGTAGAAGAGCTATCTTCCGAGCATCAGTCGCGTCATTGAGGTCGGATGCTTCCACGTATAGTTGAAATTTCTGCTTGAATGATCGCCAGTTGGCACTAAGATTGCCGGTGGTCCTGAGCTGATGAGGAGCCTGAATCTTTTCCATTGTGCCTGCATTCAGTAGCTGGTTGTCACAGATCTTGCTGAGTTGAACTAAATAGATTGAACAGTCACTCCTGGTATCATGTTGTGTTATGCTGCTTCGGATAACACAGGCTGCTACTTGATGCAATCTTAACTAAAGGATGCTCCAGACTCTGACATTAGTTAAACGTATTTATTGAACTATTAACACAGTTCTCAAATGCTAATCTAACTGTAGTAACTCAGTCTAACTGCACCAGCTTGCTCTAAGCCACGTGCTGGCATGTGATGCTGCTGATCAACCCTGTCTAACTCTCTAGGTGTCTGTCTGTGGAAAGACGCAGGGTGTGAGTGCCTCATCCCTTTGAAAGTGTCCATGCCATGCCCCCTTGTGGTGATCCCACCTCTGAGTGTCCTGACTGCCCATTGGTTGTGTCCTATTCTGAGTGTTCATTGGTTGCATGTTTGCATACCATGACTGTCCTATTCCAACAAAAACATGAAATGGAAGGGAGAAAGTAGAACTGGTGATTTAAACAAGTTCAATACCTTCTTTTTAAGAGCGGAATTCATGCTTACTGACGATGCATACTTCTTTATTTAGCTCGTTGAAAGAATCTATATCGGGCAGCCCGAGGTGGCTTTACTCGTTTACTCTTGCATGCCTATTAATTGAAAGCTACAAATTGCTTAGTTTTGGCAACAATGTAAATGAATCTTATTCTGACATCCTACATCTTTTATGTGTGGTGTACACAGCAGGAAAGTAGTTCATGATTTCTTCCCAGGTTTCCATTTAGCAAGTGGATTGGATGTTGCCCTGGAGTTATTTTGTTTGTTTCTTTGTTTTCTGGGCAGTACCTCTTCCATCTGATGAAGTATAACATTTACATTCCAGCAGAAAAGATTCCATTCAAAAAATCTATATCGGTGCAATGCTTGCTTATGATAGGGAGCCGAGGTTTGTTACATCCAGGCTAAGATACCAAACGTCCTGGTAGCTCCCACCCCCATCCCAGCCAGAGCCCCAGGTGCCGAGCAGCGACACTGCGCAAGCCAGGAAACCGACACTGGCACAAGCCAGGAACCCAAGACCCGGGACACTCCAGAGCTCAAGTCCGAGGATTATACTGATTTCCCATCACAGTTGTCTCCAACATCCTCCATCATCCCAGAGACAAGCAACTTGGTTGGGTACTTTAGTGAAAAGGCTCCTGGGACACTATCTGGTGTGCACCACACACAGGCTCCGGTACAACAGGTGGAGCTAGGAACGCTCGAGGGGGCGGACGGTCAGAGGCGAACAGACCCCAGGGACTACCTGCCATCCAGGCGGGTTTCAGGCTTCTGGAACGGACAGTCCCATCGATTGTGGAGAGGCCGTCGCATAGCCAGGGACGAGATGAGAGGTTGTTGGCGAGCATCCAGCACCTGCAGGTGGAGAAGTCCAATTCAGAAGCGGGAGGTGGTGCCGGCCATGCGTGCCACCCAGGCACACACCGCATGGGTGGTGACGGCGGTGGAGGCCTTGGGGGCGAGGGTTTTGGCTATGGATCCACATGTCCGAGCCCTGGGACAATCCCACAGGCAGCTATGTGCCAGAGCCACCTGGACATTGCAGGTCCTGAACGTGGCCAGTCACAGTGGGCTATGGTTGAAAGCATCAGCGGCATTGCCCAGGCGCTGGCCAACATGGTACAGACACAGAGGGAGGTGGCCCAGTCCCAGAAGAAGATGGCACAGTCACTGGCTGATCTGGTATGGACCTAGAAGATGGTGGCACAATCATAGCATGATGTGTGGCGCAGTTACAGGCGGAGATAGTCCACACCCTTTACTCCATGGATATGACTCCCACAAGGGAGGTGCCGGAACACCGCAGCACCTCGGAGCGAGATGAGCGAGCATCCAGAGACCCAGAGTTATGTTCTGGGATCCTGGGTTCAAATCCTGCCATGGCAGATGGTGAAATTTGAATTCAATAGAAACCTGGAATTAAAAGTCTAAAGATGACCATGAAACCATTGACAATTGTCATAAAAACCCATCTGGTTCACTAATGGAAGGAAATCTGCCATCCTTACCTAGTCTGGCCTATATGTGACTCCAGATCTGCAGCGATGTGGTTGACTTCTAAATGCCCTCAGGGATGGGCAACAAATGCTGGGCCAGCCAAAAACGCCCACATCCCATGAATGAATAAAACAAAAGTAGACACCAGTTAAATTGGCAAGGGTGCAGATCACAGTTTAGTGAAAGGGGCTGGGGCACATATTGATGTGTTAGGCATATTGGTTCAATCTGGACTGCACTCGATGCAGGGAAGTTAGAAACAGGCGTCTAACACAGGAGAAGATCCAACACTGTTTTATTCAACTAGATGAACTGCTGTACATATTCAGCTGTGGGTCGACACTATACTGATCTGACTAGTGACCTTGTAGTAGCCTGACCAGACTTACTAGCTACCGCATGGTGTTTGTGCTTGCTAGCTCGTGGACCATGACTGTCTCAGTAGCTGGGTCCCGAGAGAGCTGGAAACCTAGTGCCCTCTGGCTTTATAGTGGTAGTGTCCTGTCTGGTGATTGGCTGTGCTGTGTTGTATGCTTACTGGTCATCCTATGTGTCAATCACTGCCTGTCTGCATCTCATTATAGACATGAGTGGATATTATGACATCTCCCCTTTTTTTTTGAGTTAAATAAATACTGAAGTATGGAAATATATATATATATATATATATATATGTCTGACTATATACAAACGGTGATTGAACAAACATATATACATGGGAAGGTGGTCGATAGTGGCATGGCAAACTAAGCAATATTTACAAGAGTTAAGTCGATGGATTCAGTCACAAAATTTACAAAAGTTAAGTCTACAGATTCAGTCTTTGTGGCGGGCGACGAATTCTTGTCGATCGCCGCAGAGGTGGATCAGGAGCCGCCTGCACGTGGAGAGGTGGGATCGCTGCCATTGCGGTGGTCGTGTGGGCCGGCAGGATCGCTGGCTGATTGGTGGCCTCGTGGCAGGGTACGTCCGGAAGAAGCATGATAGCTGGCGGAGCAGTGCGGTCAGGTGGTGGGCGTGGAACTCTTCGCAATGCCTGTCGGTTGCGCCGTAGCAGGGAGCCATCAGCCATGCGAACAATGAAACTTGTTTGACAACAACAGCTGTGGCTGACCAACCGCCCTCAGGCAACTGGACGCGAACGTGATCGGCTGGAGCCAGCTCAGGTAAATCCATGGCATGGGCATCATATGTGGCCTTCTGTTGGGCCCGGGACTGCTGCACTTTTTGTAGTACCATGAGGTGGTCAAGGTCTGGAACATGGATGACTGGAACTATGGTCCTCAGAGTGCAATTCATGAGCATCTGCGCTGGAGACAATCCAGTGGACAGCGGGGTTGCCCTGTATCCCAGCATCACCAGGTTGAAGTCGGAGCCTGAGTCTGCAGCTATGCACAGCAACCGCTTGACAATATGGACCCCTTTCTCGACCTTCCCGTTTGATTACGGGTAGTGGGGACTGGAGGTAATGTGACGGAAGTTGTAGGACTGTGCAAAATCAGACCATTCTTGGCTGTAAAAGCATGGACCGTTGTCGCTCATTACTGTGAGCGGTATCCCGTGCCTGGTGAATGTTTCTTTGCAGACTTTGATGACCGCCTTCGACCTGAGGTCGGACAGTTTCACCACTTCTGGGTAACTGGAGAAGTAGTCGACCAGGAGAACGGAGTCACACCCCTTGGCGTGAAAAAGGATACATCTACTTTGGACCACGGAGAGGTGACGATCTCGTGCTGTTGTACTGTTTCCTTGGGTTGAGCCGGTTGAAACTTCTGACAGGTGGGCAGTTGAGGACCGTGTTGGCAATATCCTGGTGATTGCCCGGCCAGTAAACCACCTCCCGAGCTCTGCGTCAGCATTTCTCGACTCCAAGGTGACCCTCATGGAGTTGACCCAGCACCATAGCCTGCATGCTTTGAGGAATAACAATCCTGTCGAGTTTCAGAAGGATTCCCTCCACAACCGTCAGCTCGTCTTTAACATTAAAGAATTGGGAACATTGTCCCTTCTGCCAGCCATGGGTAAGGTGCGACATCGCACTCTGCAGTAACGGATCCTTGGCCGTTTTGTAGCCACCTGGGTTGGCCACTTCCCGACTTTAAAATGGTGACCTGCAAAGACTACAGGGAAATTCAGTCAACACAGGCAAAACAAGCAGGTGCAAAGTTTCCTGTGAATTAGACTTTGCAGAAACACAGACAGCACTGAAACTACCGACCATCTGCATATTAATGAGCGATCCCCGGGAACAATTGGAAACATTTAGTAAAACAAGGTCAAGCCAGACTACTCGGCGCCAGCAGTAGCCAAGACAAAGGAAGGCCAACGGACACCTAGGGACCGCCCAGCGATCAGGGAACAGCTCCAGTATTGGAGAAATCGATCCAAGTGATCGGAGCACAGTCCAATCACTTGGAACCAGGTACGGGGTCCGCCCAAAGGGGCGGGAAGCCCCTGGGGACTATAAAATAGAGTCCCCAGTTCAATTCGACCTTCTTGGCAGGGTCACTCAGCAGCTCAAACCAAACCTTGACAGTGAACTGCCTAGTTGCTGCACCAACCAAGTAAGTCTCCAGCCAACGCACGCTACGAGATAGGCGCTCCCAGCTACCAGCTTTGAAGCCTGCAGATTCAAAACCCAAACGAAAGGCCATTTGTTCCCCTGACCTGGTGGGCCAGTTCCAAAGCTAAGAATAGGCCTTTTTGTGTTAGAGATAGTCTATTAAGTAGAGTTTTATGCATGAGTAGTGATTGATTGTATATAATAAATGTGTTTTGATTTGAAACTTACTAACTGGTGTATTGAGTTATTGATCAGTACTTGAACTTGAGCCTCGTGGTGGTATCATAAAGATACCTGGCGACTCTAGAGTAAAGTTTATAGAAACAGAGAAAATTAAGTAAAGATACAACGGGCAACATTTAAGAGCCAACCAAAAGTTAGCAACAGTTTCCTCACGTGTTTGGACCACCCGTTCATCAGAGGCTGGGAGGTTGGTGACACACAATTGCACTTGCGCTTCTATGTGGCAGATAAAGTCACCTTGTTCACATGGTGTGGTGATGGACCGGGATAGGGCATCTGCAATGATCAGCTCTTTGCCCGGAGTGTAGACAAGTTTGAAGTCATAGCGCTGGAGTCGAAGAAGAATCCGCTGTAACTGAGGTGTCATGTCGTTTAAATCCTTCTGGATTATGTGGACTAGAGGCCTGTGGTCCGTTCCACCGTGAATTTCGGCAGGCCATAAACGTAGTCTTGAAATTTGACTCTTCCTGTCAGGAGACCCAGACACTCCTTTTCGATTTGGGCATACCGTTACTCAGTGGGCGTCATGGCCCTGGAGGCATATGCCACTAGAGCCCAGGATGAGGAGTCATGTCGCTGGAGGAGCACCGCCCCAATGCGTCCTGGCTTGCATCAGTTGATATCTTGGTTTCCTTGCTTGGGTCGAAGAACGCTAGAACTGGGGCTGTGGTGAGCTTCGCCTTCAGCTCACGCCATTCCGCTTCATGTGTGGGTAGCCACTGGAATTCCGTTGACTTCATGGAGGAGGGCCGTGGTGTGGGATGCCATATTGGGAATGAATTTCCCGAGAACGTTGACCACCCTGAGGAAGCGGAGGACCGCCTTCTTGTCCTCCGGGGTCTTCATGGCGTTGATCGGCAAGACCTCGTTGCCGTCTGGCCGCACACCCTGCCGCGAGATGTGCTCACCTAGAAACTTTATATCAGATTGACCAAATGAGCACTTGGCCCTGTTGAGCTGGAGACCAGGTTCATGAATTCGCTGGAAGACCTGCTTGAGGCGAGCGATGTGTTCCTGGGGCGTTGTGCACCAGATAATCACGTCGTCCACATATACTCGTACCCCCTCAATGCCCTCCATCATCTGCTCCATGATGCGATGAAACACTTCGGAGGCAGATATGATACCGAAAGGCATGCGGTTGTAACAGTAGCGGCCGAACGGGGTGTTGAATGTGCACAGCTTGCGACTGGACGCGTCCAGCTGTATTTGCCAAAAACCCCGGGAAGCGTCCAGCTTAGTGAAGAATTTGGCATGAGCCATCTCACTGGATAACTCTTCACGCTTCGGGATCGGGTAGTGCTCCCGCATGATGTTGCGGTTTAGATCCTCGGGATCAATACAAATGCAGAGCTCCCCGATGGCTTCTTTACGCAGACCATGGAGCTGACCCAGTCTGTTGGCTCCGTGACCTTCGAGATGATGCCCTGGTCTTGGAGGGCCTGTAATTGCTTTTTCAGATGATCCCTGAGGGACGTTGGCACCCGACGTGGTGCATGGATTACAGGGGTGGCGCTCGGCTTGAGCAGTATTTTGTATCAGTACGGGAGCGTGCCCATTCCATCGAATACACTGTGGTACTGCATGATAATGTCGGCTTGCAAATTTCCATCGGGCGAGTCCGTCGCCGGTGACGATGACATGGTGTGGACTCGCTGAACCAGGTTCAGGAGCTTGCAGGCGCGAGCACTGAGCAGGGATGCCCTGTCAGGCCTGACGATTTCAAATCGTAACGTTGCCTTGATTGTTTTGTTGGATACCCCTAGTTGACACAAGGCACTGGCAGCTATGGCATTGCCATTGTAGTCAAGGAGCTGGTGGCCGGTGGAAGAATGCTTGGTTGGGCCTGGATGGTGTCGAGGTCGGATCGTGAGATGAAGTTCGCAGACTCGCCGGTGTCCAGTTTAAATCTGATGCGAGCCTTGTTAACTGTGAGGACAGCACACCACTCGTCGTCGGGATCCACACTGAGGATCGAGAGGTGTTACGCAGGTGTGGTGGAGGCCAGCTCATGTGTGGTTATAATGCCCACCCGACATCACTGAAAAGTGATGTGTTGGGTACTCTGGATCTGTGGAGACTTTGTTTACCTTTGCAGTAACATAGACAGGCTACCAACATTTGTAATAGTACAACTCTATTTTATTTGACTAAGAGCTGTTAAACATACTTGCACTGTGGGTTGACACTATGTTAGATTGACTGAAGACCTATGCCTAACCTGACCAGCCAATACTGCTAGCACATGGTGGATGTTTGTGCTACTGACTGCGGGCTCTGTTTCGCTCAGCGGCTGCATCCTGAATGAGCGGGAAAACTGACTTTATCGTGACCGTGCCCTAACTGGTGATTGGCTGCTGTGTTGTGTGTGTTGATTGGTCTTGCAGTGTGTCAGTTAGTGTGTGTCTCTGCACCATCATATACTGATGTGTGTATTATGACAAAAAGGTTCATCCTTACCCTGAAGCCTCTGCTGGAAGATGTACCGTTCAAAGCTCTCATTCACCTCAATGTCGCAGTGGCTGTCGAACTTCAGCAGGACTGTTTTGAATTTTGTTTTGGCCTCGCCGTCGCCGAACGTAAGCGAATTGTAGATATGGATGGTATGGTCCCCCGCAGTGGAGAGAAATAGCGCGATCTTCCTGGCATCCGATGCTGCCTCGAGGTTGGAGGCCTCGATGTACAAGAGGAACTTTCGCTTGAAGACTTTCCAGTTGGCGCCGAGGTTGCTGGAGATGCGCAGTTGCGGAGGAGGGTGGATGTTCTCCATTTCGTTGGATGGCTGCTTGATGGTCGATGCTGATTCACTCGAGGTAGGTCCGTAAAGATCAATATCACTCTAGTACCATGATGTGTTCGGCAGGTTGGTTCGATGTGGACTGCACTCGATGCAGGGAAGTTAGAAACAGACGTCTAACACAGGAGAAGATCCAACACTGTTTTATTCAAATAGATGAACTGCTGTACATATTCAGCCGTGGGTCGACATACTGACCTGACTAGTGACCTTGTAGTAGCCTGACCAGACTTATTAGCTACCGCATGGTGTTTGTGCTTGCTAGCTCGTGGACTCTGACTGTCTCAGTAGCTGGGTCCCGAGAGAGCTGGAAACCTAGTGCCCTCTGACTTTATAGTGGTAGTGTCCTGTCTGGTGATTGGCTGTGCTGTGTTGTATGCTTACTGGTCATCCTATGTGTCAATCACTGTCTGTCTGCATCTCATTATATACATGAGTAGATATTATGTCACATATCTGTATAGATATTTTCCCACTAAATACATGTGCGCAATGCCACAACCTGCCTCGGTGGTCTGTCAGATGGGTGTGAGGGGTCGGTGTAGCCAGTTAAAATGGCTGACTCCCGATTTAGAATGGCTAACCCCGATTTAAAATGGCGAACGGAAAAGGCTGATGGGAAAATCAGCCAACAGGACTAAAACAAGCAGCTGCAGGTAAAACTGTGTATTTGCCTCTGGGAAGGCCAGACAGGATCGATACCTGCAACCATCAGCACAACAAAACACCAGCCATCTGAATACTAATGAGCAATCCCCGGGAACAATGTGCAACATTTTAGACACAAAGCCAACCCAGACTTTTCGGCGCCAGCAGGAGCCTACACAAAGGGAGGTGAACGATCACCCCAAAACCGCCCATCGATCAAGGAATCGCTCCAGTAATGGAGAATATCGAACCAAGTGATTGGGATGAAGTCCAATCACTTGGAACCAGGTACAGGGTCCGCCCCGAAAGGCGGGAAGCCCCTGGGGACAATAAGAATAGAGTCCAAGTTCAAATCGACCCTTCTGCTACCCCTTTTGCCACCCTTCTGCCACCCTGCCGCACCCTTCTGCTAGCCTTCTGCAACAGCCGCTCAAATCATCAGTCTTACTTCAACGCTTGCTATGAGATAGGCGCTCCTAGCTATCGATCTGTACCGGCTTCAAATCCCGCAGGGTCAGAACCCAAACGAAAGGCCATTCGTTTCCCTGACCTGGTGGGCCATTTCCAAGTTATAAAACAAAGAACAAAGAACAAAGAAATGTACAGCACAGGAACAGGCCCTTCGGCCCTCCAAGCCCGTGCCGACCATGCTGCCCGACTAAACTACAATCTTCTACACTTCCTGGGTCTGTATCCCTCTATTCCCATCCTATTCATGTATTTGTCAAGATGCCCCTTAAATGTCACTATCGTCCCTGCTTCCTCCACTTCCTCCGGTAGCGAGTTCCAGGCACCCACTACCCTCTGCGTAAAAAACTTGCCTCGTACATCTACTCTAAACCTTGCCCCTCTCACCTTAAACCTATGCCCCCTAGTAATTGACCCCTTTACCCCGGGGAAAAGCCTCTCTGTCTATGCCCCTCATAATTTTGTAGACCTCTATCAGGTCGCCCCTCAACTTCCTTCGTTCCAGGGAGAACAAACCGAGTTTATTCAACCGCTCCTCATAGCGTTATGCGTTAATTTAACTCTTACTAAGCGGTGTGTTGGATTATTGATCATTACTCGGACTTGAACCACGTGGCGGTATCAGGAAGGTACCTGGCGACTCAAGAGCAAAGGTGATAGAACAGAGCAATTAAACTAAGGCTAAAGTTAGCAGAAACATTTGGCGACATTCTGACGGGACCCAATCTAGAAGTAGACACCACTCCGGGAGAACCCAAGAATTTGAATTAGAAATCCAATTGGAAACAGAAAACCACAAGTGTTCAAGCAGTTCTGATCAATAGTCATAATTCGGAAGTGTGTGTACGCATGCGTAACTAACAGAGCTATAAGGTAAAACTGATAGATTTTTGTTGCGTCAAAACTGTCGGAAGTTTGTATATCAGAAAGTAGCGAAAGCCGTACCCGTATTTACAACACCGCCTTAGCCCCCTGTTCCAAATTTTTAAGAAGAGGCATTCGGATAGGCAAGATGGCAATGCAGGCAATGCAGCGCCTCATGAACCCTGAGGAATTTGCGGTCGCAGCGACCAGCAGCAGTAGAGTGGGACAATGTCCCATTTGGGAGGAAGAGATCAGGAAATATCTCAAAGGGAAAGGATGGCCCCTTTGGAATGATTTCTGTGATAACGAGGAATCAGGTCCCGGGAGTATAGGACATACTTGGTGGGAGAACCTGAGCGAGATCCACAAAAAGAGCTCGGGAAAAGCTCGCAAGCCGATGGCAATCGTGTCCTGTTTGGCACAATTGCGAGGCACAGAGGAGGTTGTTAAGACGCTCCGCAAAGAAGTTGAGGGCATACATCGGATGAGTAAGGTCGATGTAAGCAAAGTAGAAAGAGAGAATTTAGAATTGAGGCGGAAATTGGCAGCAAAAATGGAGATGTGGGTGACGCCAAAAGGGCTCACCAGTCTTGTCTGGTGCATTTAAGCAGCTTCCAGTCTCAATACGAAAAGGCCTATCAGGACATGCAACGTGCAGTCCTGGTACGAGAAGAAACAGAAAAACAGGTAGAAGTATTGCAGAAACAGTGTTGTGATCTCAAGGCAGCATTAAGAGCACTCCATGCTGCCACCACAGAACAAAGACAAAGCACGTTAGATCATGCAAAGTGCCGGAAGCAGATTGCAGAGCTGCAATCACTGCTTTCTGTTCAGAAAGGATTTCAGGAAACCTTTGGGGAAAAATTAGATGAGGAAGACGGCCCTGATTGGGAAGAGTTGAATGAAACAGCGCAGAGATATGTTCAGGGAACATGTACGCAGGGAAAGTCACTAAAGAGAAAAGCGCCCCAACCCCCCACACAGCAGATAGTTCATGCTCCATTGAACCCTGTAACCACCCACCGCACAGCCACATCGGACGATGAGGAATTTCTATACTCCACCCCCTTAACAGTGACCCAATTACGGGACGGGTGCGAAAAGATCACACTGTTCCTCCCCACCTCAGACCCCCACCATTTCTTTGCCACAGTTAAACATCAGGCGACCATGTACGGCCTGGATGAGCGAGGGCATGTAAAGCTCACCGTTTTAAGTTTAGACCCGTCGGTAGCAGCAGCCCTTCCCGACCCACAGAATGTAGGAGGAGGCCCCCTTGCAGAAATGCATACCGCGATCCTGGATGCGATCGGGTATAACCGGGGTGACCCCGTAGAAGGCCTCAATAAGTGCAGGCAGGAAAATACAGAACACCCGACAGCGTTTGCTGGACGTCTGTGGATTAATTTCACAGCAGTTTTTGGAAATTTAGAACGTGCCCATTTGTCCCAAGATGGTGTGGCCAAATGGACCCGCACCCTTATCTCCCATGCCACAGAGGCAGGACAAACAGCCTGTACGAATTATGACCCCTCAGAGGAAGCCCACAATGAGAAATGGGTTTTAAAAAGATTGTCCCGCCTGGGAGCAGTCTTTACAAAGCAAACCCGCAGTTAAAAACCCTGAAGGACAGCAGGCAGAAGCAGACAAACCCGCAGTTAGGGAACACGAGAAGAGCAGGCAGACATGCATCCAGTTAAAACGCACCAGAACCCCGCATGGGTAAACAAAGGAAGCAACAGAAACCACCGGAATGTTATAATTGCGGACAATTAGGACATTGCGCACGAGAATGTCAAGCCCCCCTGAAACAGAATCAGCCGACAAATGCCCCCCAAACCAGCAAAGACACCAACAGCCCCGATCCCCCACCCAGGGAACCATACCAAAGGGAACAATGCACCAGAGAGCCTACTCCACCTTATGTGCCCCAGGGGTCATGTTACAACTGTGAGCAGCCAGGACACTTCGCCTGAGATTGCAGGAGACC
Source organism: Scyliorhinus torazame (assembly GCF_047496885.1). Taxonomy (NCBI): domain Eukaryota; kingdom Metazoa; phylum Chordata; class Chondrichthyes; order Carcharhiniformes; family Scyliorhinidae; genus Scyliorhinus; species Scyliorhinus torazame. Next base: position 30,154,346 of record NC_092721.1, on the reverse strand, counting down.
CCCACCAGCTAGACTCACCCCCAGATATGAAAGAGAACACCACCCACAGCAGCTACAAGGTCCCAGCTGCCCCATGCAAACTGTGAGTGCTTACCCACCGCTTCTCATGGCAGTGTTGCCTCAGCAAGGCTACTTCATTGTTGTTTCACTCCTTCTTCCTTTCTTCTTTGGTCACGCTGCACTCCCTCCATATGCTAATTACACCCCAGCCCAAATGTGATTTATGATGTCCCGTTTTCTGATGGAACCTGCAGAATGTTTTATGTTGTGTGTAAGTTTGTTAAATGTTATATGTCCGACAGGAGAATTTTTTCTCACTGCCCCACACCTATTCGGCCGAAACCTCTGAGGACTTGCCTACAGAGACTCACTGTGGCCAGACACTAGTTCAGAGGAACTAGCTTGGCTGCAGACACTTGTTCGTGTACCAGACGCCCGCTCGTAACTGCCCTTCTGGTTCGAAGGATAGAACCACTACGGCAGCCCCACCACGATGACTACATTTTTGCCCGTTCTTGTCGGTTGCTCAGGCAGTGGAGAAATGGCTTGAGACCCGCCCTGCCTGGGAACCCCCACTCTGGTCAACTACGCTCGGGTAGGAGAGACACGGCATTGGTAGCCGTCCTACCCGGGGACTCCATCCAACTCTTACCTGTTGCGGCCCATATGCACCTAATTGTTGGCATTTTTCAGTTCAAAAAGTTTTGTTTTGTTTAGGTAACCTTTAGTTTGCCGGCCATGTGCTATTTACATCCTGGAGCATTTGGATGCTAAATCAGCACTGGTTCATTATTGGGAAGTGTGCCGTGTCCTAAAATTTGTTTTTTGAAAAACAATGAGGGAGTCACACATAGTGACCAATTATAAAGGGAATAATTGGCACTCCAGGACAGACACACTAGCGTACCAGATATTAAACAAAGATAGTGACAGACACTATGCTTGTTTCTACAGAACTCCAGAAGCTCCAGGACCGGAGGAATACAAAGAAAGAAAAGGAAAGAGAAGAGCCATGAGGACTTCCTTCAAGTGGATCACCCTTGTGCTATTGGACATTTGGTTGCGCGTGAACGCGAACCCCATGACTTCAAGACCCCCAGCCGTTAATGTTTCACTTTCCCGCAGTACCCAGAGTCCAGTCACCAGCGACACTACATCATCTTGGTGTGTCAGGTTCATAACCTGATACTCGCTGTCCTATGTGATCGAAACACTACTAGCATTGGCGATACTCTGCTGCATCGTGCAGACTAGGCGTCTACGGAAGTGGAGAAGGAGAGCCGACCGCGCTCGAACCCCGGTATATAGGATCAGATCCCCTATGTTCGGTTACGACCAGACCCCCGACCCCCGCGATCTATAATAAAGTACATTCACTTGCGTTAATTGTTATTGTAAATAAAGAACTGTAAAGAACTTTTTCATGAGCAAACTGTATGATCCTGAGCTTGACTGCCAAGCCAGGAAAGACTGTATGAAATGCTATGATTTTGTTGTATGATTGAGGGAGGTAGGATAATGGAATGTTTAAGTGAGTGTAATATATTAAGAATAAGTTAGAGGTTCCCAGTTTATTGTTTTGTAATGCATGTCCCTGTCTGACATAGCACCCTTAGAATTGTTAGTTAAACATTTTTTGCATAGCTCTGGTCAGTGCAGAAGCCATGAAGGAAGTGTCCCCCCAGGTCAGGGAATGGAAAGCAACATAATGATGTGATCCTTCACGCTTCGCGTTAGGATTTAAAATGGCGAACGGAAAAGGCTGATGGGAAAATCAGCCAACAGGACTAAAACAAGCAGCTGCAGGTAAACTGTGTATTCACCTCTGGGAAGGCCAGACAGGATCGATACCTGCAGCCATCAGCACAACAAAACACCAGCCATCTGAATACTAATGAGCAATCCCCGGGAACAATGTGCAACATTTTAGACACAAAGCCAACCCAGACTTTTCGGCGCCAGCAGGAGCCTACACAAAGGGAGGTGAACGATCACCCCAAGACCGCCCATCGATCAAGGAATCGCTCCAGCATTGGAGAATATCGAACCAAGTGATTGCGACGAAGTCTAATCATTTGGAACCAGGTACAGGGTCCGCCCCGAAAGGCGGGAAGCCCCTGGGGACTATAAGTATAGAGTCCAAGTTTAAATTGACCCTTCTACTCCTTCTGCCACCCTTCTGTCACCCTTCCGCACCCTTCTGCTAGCCTTCTGCAACAGCCGCTCATACCGTAAGTCTTACTTCAACGCTCGCTACGAGATAGGCGCTCCTAGCTATCGATCTGTACCGGCTTCGAATCCCCCAGGCTCAGAACCCAAATGAAAGGCCATTCGTTTCCCTGACCTGGTGGGCCATTTTCAAGTTAAGTATTGGCCTGTTAGTTGTAGGATGTAGCTTAGATGTAGAATTTATGCATGAGTATTGATTACTGTAGAAATTAATGTGCGTTGATTTAAATCTTACTAAGCGGTGTGTTGGATTATTGATCAGTACTCGGACTTGAACCACGTGGCGGTATCAGAAAGATACCTGGCGACTCAAGAGCAAAGGTGATAGAACAGAGCAATTAAACTAAGGCTAAAGTTAGCAGCAACATAGGCTGGTCTGGGCTGGCCGCAGAGGGGGCGCGGTGGGGAGGGGGTAGAATGGGCGGAGGTTGGGGCGGGCATGTCTCAAGGACCGCAGTTCAGCCAGCGCTCACCGCTCAGATATCCCAGCCCATCCACCAATGGCCCCAACCCCACCGTCCCCACCTGGCCACCCCTGGGAATTAATGGCACCGTGTGATGGAATGGCCAGCTTGCTTGCAGGGATCACTCAGGTGGACAGTGGAAAGTGATACTTTGGGCAGGAGTCAGATGTTGTCAGGTGATGCGGAGCACCAGAGCTCATCGCAGAGCGGGTTGTCATCATCCTCCATCCCATGGACTATGCCCGCTGTTACTGCCAACCTAGGGCCCACACCCCATAGTACCCCTCCCGAGCAGTCCAGGCACCTGAACACCACCACTCGATCATGCCTCTGGTCACAGTGTGCATGTCGTTGTGGCAAGAGTGGAAGTTGGCCTGTTGCCTTCCAATAGGCGTCAGCAGCTACAACCCCAGCAGATAACCCCTGTCTCCCAGGAACCAATCCCCCAGCTCAGAGTGCATGTTGAAGAGGCCAGGAATCATCAAATCTGCCAGGATGATGGCGTTGTGCACAGTGCCTAGGTCTCGGTTGCAGACATGTATGATGTGCATCTGATGGTCAGGCTGCACGTTCATCGAGTGGACCCCTTTCCTTTAATTTAGAGCGGCCGGTTATCTGCAGGTGCATGTAGGGAGTCGTGCATCCCATCGATCAGCCTCTAGACCCAAGACATGTTGGAAAGGACAGCAAACCCTGCTGCCCTAGCATCCTGGTGGGCTCGGTCCACATTGCAATGGGTGCTTGGTACCGGCTGGGCATATAGGGCCTCCATGACGGCATGGATGCAACTGTGCTCCGAGCTCTGTGAGGTCCCTGACAGCTCCCCACTCTGAGCCTGGAAGGTCCCGTGGCGTAATCGTTCAGGACGACAGTCGCATTGACGGCCACCGGAATCAGGTGTCCTCCCTCATTCTCCAGCGGTACAAGATGCGCCATGATCTGGCAGGTATGTTGCACTGTCTCCCTTCTCAGCCGGAGTCTTTGACATATGCCTAGTCTGGCAGGTCCGCGAATGACAAGCACTGCCGGTACAGGTGAGGCCTCATGCCGTGCCTCTTTTGCAGCTCCTTCTGCTCCTCGGCCTGTTGCACTGGTGGCTCTGCATCTTCAGTGGCTGCCTCCTATTCCTCTGGGGCAGGCTCCGCTCCTGCAGCTTCCTCCTCCTTGAGCAGCTGCAGCTCGTACAGCCGCAATGCATCCCCCAAGGCTGCAGCGACGAGGAGGATGGTCACCATTGATCGTTGAAATCCAATATCTATTGTCTGCCGGGAGTGAAAGGCAGACATGTTGGCATGGTGCGTTACATATGCCCAACCAGGTCCACCAGACTACGCACTGGCCCCAGTTGACACTGCGAACGATGCCCCACATGTACCCCCCTTCCCCTCACCCCTGGCCCCGTCGGTGCACAGCACCGTGGGTGCCTCTGGCCCTCGTGTCCATCTCTGCTGCCAAGAGTACCATCGGCTGGCACTGCCCATGCCAGCAGTACTCTGTGTGGCCCCCATTCGGTGGACTTGTGTAGGGGCTGCTGTGGGCGTTGCCCTTGGGAAGGGCCACGTGCTGCCCCGCCAGCAGATGGCGGCCGGTTGGGTGGGGTGGGTGGTATGGCGGATGGTGGGGTGGAGGGTGGGGGCTGGGATGCGGGGTTGGTGGTGTGGGGGCACCCATATGGCCGGTGATACGCTGCAGAACCATGGGCCCAAGGTCCGTGATCAATGGGGTGCGCAGGATGATGGCTTCCTTGCGGGTCGCAGCAATGGCGGTTCAGGCCTGGGCATGTCCATGTGGATTTCCACCAGGTGCTCCAGGTTCTCCCCACAGTCCAAAGATGTACAGGCTAAATGGATTAGCCATGTTAAATTGCCCCTAAGTATACAAAGGTTGGATGGGGAAAAGGTTGGGGGATCTTTCGAAGGGTTGCTGCAGACTCAGTGGGCCGAATGGCCACTTTCTGCATTGTAGGGATTCTATGATAAAAGTTCTTCTTTAAAAATATAACAACAGGGTACAGTCTTTTAACTGCATCCACACCCATACTATTATTTTATTACTACTTCTCGGGTGCTTAAGGTGTTTGTACAATATAGTGGAGTAAGGAATGAAGGACTCATAGACAAGTAGCCTAACTGCTTAAGTATCTGTAACAAATAGAAGGTCATCAAGCTCAAATAGCTCATTCTACCAAATAAGTTGGCCAATCCTCATCTGTTCTTATTCCCTGTGCGCTTATCATTTAAAGCTTCAGGATTATTCAGTAAGTGGAGAAGGTTGATAGCTTTAAATTCCTGGGGGTCACCATCACCAACAGCCTGTCCTGGTCCACTCACGTTGATGCAACAGTCAAGAAAGCCCAACAACGTCTCTACTTCCTACGGAAGCTGAAGAAATTTGGCATGTCTGCATCGACTCTCACAAACATCTTCAGATGTGCCATAGAGAGCACCCTATCCGGCTGCCTCACAGCCTGGTATGGCTCAAGATCGCAAGAAACTGCAGAGCGTGGTGAAGTCAACCAACGCGTCACACAAGCTTGCCACCAGCACATTGATTCTGTCTACACCTCCCGCTGCACAGCATTATCAAAAAACCCTCCTGCCCAGGCTTTGCCTCCTTCCAGACCCTTGCACACTGTAACCAATCACTGTTTGTCGATGTACCATTTGTCAAAGTACTCTGTCGATTATTCTTTTTTGTCCACTCTATAACTACTGTGTACGTTCCCTTGGCCACAGCACAATATGTTTCACTGTACTTTGGTACATGTAACAATAAATCAAATCAAATCAAATCATCAACATCTAGTTTTAAGTATTCTCGTTTAAACCTCAAATACATTCACGGCAAACTTTTATTAAAATTTATCTGAGGGAACTATTCCTTTGAGCATTTTGTTCTTGCTGATGAGAAGAATCTGCAGCGACAGCTGCAGTGGTCACCAAGGTTACCGCGATGGTAAATCCATTCTCTGAGATCTCTACCAAGAGCAGCAATTTTGTGGGAACACTACCACCTCCAAGTTTCCCATCAAAGCCCGCATCAAATTTATTTGGAAGTATCGTTTTTTTTCTTCATTGTCACGAGGTCAATGTGCTGGGACTTCCTACTGAGGTGTGCTGTGGGGGGCACGATCACAGGATTGGAATGGTTCAAAGAAGAAAGCTCGCCACCCCAGCTTCTCAGAGTAACTCGGGATGAAAATAAATGTGGCATTGTCAGGGTAACTCACTTGCGAAAAGAAAATACATACTACTGTGTCAAACAAAAAAAATCTGGGGTGAAATTCTCCTGTATCGGCGCGATGTCCGCCGACTGGCGCACAAAACGGCGCAAATCCGTTGGGTATCGCGCCGCCCCAAAGGTGCGGAATGCTCTGCATCTTGGGGGGCTGAGCCCCAGCCTTAAGGGGCTAGGCCCGCGCCGGACGAATTTCCGCCCCGCCACCTGGCGGAAAAGGCCTTTGGTGCCCCGCCAGCTGGCGCGGAAATGACATCTCCGGGCGTCGCATGCGCGGGAGCGTTAGCGGCCGCTGACGGCATTCCCGCGCATGCGCAGTGGAGGGAGTCTCTTCCGCTTCCGCCATGGTGGAGACCGTGGTGAAGGCAGAAGGGAAAGAGTGCCCCCACGGCACAGGCCCGCCCGCGGATCGGTGGGCCCCGATCGCGGGCCAGGCCACCGTGGGGGCACCCCCCGGGGCCAGATCGCCCTGCGCCCCCCCCCCCCAAGACACCGGAGCCCACCCGCGCCGCCTTGTCCTGCCGGTAAGGTAGGTGGTTTAATCTACGCCGGCGGGACAGGCATTTTAGCGGCGGGACTTCGGCCCATACGGGCCGGAGAATCGTGGGGGGGGGGGGCCCGCCAACCGGCGCGGCGCGATTCCCGCCCCCGCCGAATATCCGGTGCCGGAGAATTCTGCAACCGGCGGGGGCGGGATTCACACCAGCCCCCGGCGTTCTCCGACCCGTCGGTAGGTCGGAGAATCTCGCCCCTGGAATTAAAAGTTGAATGATGGCCATGAAATCATTGTCGTTTGTTGTAAAAACCCATCTGGTTCACTAATGTCCTTTAGGGAAGGAAATCTGCTGTCCTTACCCGGTCTGGCCGACATGTGACTCCAGACTCCAGACCCGCAGTAATGTGATTGACTCTTAGCTGCCCCTCAAGGGCAATTAGGGAAGGGCAATAAATGCTGGCACAGACAGCAACGCCCACATCCCATGAACGAATTTAAAGAAAAGAAATGTCTGCAACAGAATAAAAATAAAAATATGTATTTCTGTGGATAATATCCTGCTGCCAAACTCACCGAATGATTTAGGTGTAACTTTGTAACTTAGCACTGCTGGCATGGAGACCCAATCAACAAGTAGGGACAATCGGGCATTGGAACATGTAGGTCAGTGCACTGGATTTGCAACCATTCACATTTTCTTCTCTATTGTTCAGTTCCCCCTCCCATGTAATGTGCCCACAGCCCAAAATGCCCTATGGGGCTAATTGGCAACCTCACTTCGAAATGTTACCGGATGATTAATGAGCGGGCTCGGAAAATGCCATGTGCAGCAAATAGAGCGTGATCTTCTGAGACTGGGGCCGAAGCATATTTTTGGAGTGCCTCTGTTTTAACATGTCATCCTTATCTTGGGACGATTGGATGCTGCGTCTCTGAAACGGTAAGCACTCATTTCTCAACATTGACTCCTGTCACCTTAATTCCACTGATTCAAGTCTTTCTGAAGAATGATGGAACTGAGATGTACCAGCAATTATCTAAGATGCAGAGTTCATCAATTTTCATTTGGTATATCTAAAATGACACTGCTGGAGAATGTGATATTCAGAATAAGGGGCGAGCGGGGGGTCGGAGAATCGCCGAGGGCTGGCGTGAATCCGTCCCCCACCGGTTGCCGAATTCTCCGGCACTGGCCTGGCCCGCGATCGGGGCCCACCAATCCGCGGGCGGGCACGTGCCGCGGGGGCACTCTTTCCCTTCCGCCTTCGCCTCGGTCTCCACCATGGCGGAGGCGGAAGAGGCTCCCTCCACTGCGCATGCGCGGGAATGCCGTCAGCGGCCGCTAACGCTCCCGCGCATTCGCCGCCCGTAGATGTCATTTCCGCACCAGCTGGCGGGGCACCAAAAGCCTTTCCCGCCAGCTGGCGGGGCGGAAATTCGCTCCGCACCTTTGGGGTGGCGCGATGCCCGACTGATTTGCGCCATTTTGGGCGCCAGTCGGCGGAAATGGCTCCGATACCGGAGAATTTCGCCCCTGGTCTGTAAATATTTGTACGGATATTTGCCATAAAATGTGCACAAAAGGTTAAGTGTTCAATCTTGATTGAAAGTGAGAGTATATCTTTTCTGATGATGAATTGAAAATCAATTTAGAAATGAGGTAATTGAAGGAAAAAGAGGTTAATACCTGCAATCTGTACACCGATCTCTGAAGCTGCTGTGAGATTGAAAAACAAAAAGGTCAGTGTAAAATGGGACAGAAATTCATGAACTGATGTACATTGGCTCAGCACTGCAGGGCAATGACTTTTGAAGATGTTGTTGTGGAAACCAAAATGATGCCCAATGAATACAAACTGATGATACAGATTGCGGTGTATAAATCATAAGACGACGCCATTTTTTAAGCCCCAAAGATCATGGGCTGGATTCTCCGGTCCATCGGCTGCGCGTGGGCGGTCCACGCCTCATTCTCCGTGCCTGCCACCTGCCAATGGTATTTCCCAATGTGGTCACCCCACACTGCTGGGAAACCCACGGGCGTGGGTGCACTACCGGCGGAACGGACAATCCTGAAGGCGGAGACACCCGCCCCATGTTTTTGTGTATACTTGACAAATAAGTCAACTGTAATGAAGAGTCTTACGGAGTCAAAACATTCTCTGTTTCTCTCTCCACAGCTGCTGCCTGACCTGTTGATTCCAACGTTTTGTGTTTTTATTTAAGACTTCCAGCATCCGCAGTATTTGGGTTTTATTAGAAAGTCAACTCCCCTTTTCAGCGAGGACGTGCTAAACTTGCATTAGTAGATCTGCCTCAATTTTTCACCCTTACAAATAGATATTTTACTGGCTGCCTTATAACTGAGTGCAAGGGATCAGACAGACAGTACAAGATGTTTGCGAAGGTACATAGAAGTTTAAGATGTGCTCGCACAGAGGAGACCCCGCATGCTGATCCATAAAGGTGGTGAATGCTACAGCCACCCGGAGCGTTCATTTCTGTACTTTTTGACCCGGAAAGCCAGTTCAAGGCGTCAACATTCAACTTATACGTTCGCATTGATCACAACTAGTAGGTGATGTGTTGGGTGCTCTGGATCCGTGGAACACATAAAGGCCACCAACACTTGAAATAGTGCAACACTATTTTATTAAGTTAGGAACTATTGAACAAACTTTCACTGTGGGTTAACACGATGTGAGATTAAAATAAAGACCTATGCCTGTCCTAACCAGTCTATCCACTCAGCACATGGTGAAGATCTGTGCTGTAAGCTGTAAGCTCTGTCCTTCTAAGAGGCTGCATCCCGAATGAGCGGGAACTCTGGTGCCCCCTGTCTTTATAGTGAGTGTGCTCTAACTGGTGATTGGCTGCGGTGTTGTGTGTGTTGATTGGTCCTGCTGTGTATCCATCAGTGTGTGTGTGTCTGTACCAGGATATACTGGTGTATATTCTGACATCCCCCCTTTTATAAAAGAATGTATGTGTGTGGCAATAAATAATGTATGGTGAGAATGTTCCTAACTACGTGTGGGGTGAGAAGACATATTTACAGGACTACATACATGAGAACTAAACTATTTACATGGGAAGGTGCCTGGTGCAGAAAAACAGTATGCAACAAGAGTAATGAGATCAACACTATATACAAACCAGGGAAACGTTCAAACAAAGCAACGTAACAATTCAGAGAGTACACAAGCCCGCAAAGTTCATAAATTTAGTCTCTGAGGTGGGCGACGAATTCTGGTTGACCGTAAGGATGGCACACCACTCATCGTCTGGATCGATGCTGTATACCGATAGAGGCTGGATTCTTTGCTTCGGGGACACCCTGTTTTTTGTAACAATACCGACTCGAAAAGGCGCCTTCGGGTCCTCGGTGTCAATATCGGGCAGTAGGTCTTCATCGGACTCGGTGACCGTGGGTTGAATGGCCCGGACATTCCTGCGAGGCTGGCTAGAGCGATACGAGTTGGCAGGCTAAGCTGATCTGCATAAAGCAGCATTGTGGCCAAGTTTGCCACATCTCAGGCATCGTCGGGATTTGGCAGAGCATTGCTGCTTTAGGTGGGCGGAGCCACAGTTGACGCACATTGTAGCGTCAGTACGTTCGCTGCGCCACCGCGCATGCGCGGTGCGGTCGTACGTGGAGATTGCCTGCACAGTACGTTCGTCGACGTCCCCTTGTTCGCTGCGCACAAGCGAGGGAGTCTGCGAAAAGCGTGCAAAATGGCCACCCTCAACCAGGCTGAGGCCCTGGAGTTGCTTGGACCCGTTCTGCCTCATGGGGACCTTGCCGCGCCCTTTCAGCTGCTTGGATGTGGGAATACCAACTATGGGCGTGTTCATGTACCACGCAGGTCTCGATGGCAGTCGCTAGGGTGAACTGCTTTATCTTGAGGAGCTGCTGGCATAGGGGGTCCGACTGAACACCGAAAACGATCTGGTCGCATATCATGGAGTCGGAGGTGGGCCCGTAATTACAGGACTGCGCAAGGATGCGGAGGTGGGTGAGAAAGGACTGGAAAGGTACATCCTTACCCTGCAAACGCTGTTGGAATACATAGTGCTCGAAACTTTCATTCACCTCGATGTTGCAGTGAGTGTCAAACTTGAGGTGGACCGTCTTGAATTTTGATTTATCTTCATCATCAGCAAAGGTGAGAGAATTGAAAATGTGGATGGCACGTTTCCCGGCCGTGGATAGGAAGTGACCGATCTTCTTGGTGTCCGAGGCATCTTCCCGGTCTGTGACCTCCAGGTAGAGCTGGAAGCGTTGTTTGAATATCTTCCAGTTGGACCCCAGGTTACCGGTGATGCGGAGCAGCGGCGGCGGGCGGACGCTGTTCATTTTGCAGGATGACTGTATGCTGGTGGAAGGCAGATCACTTGCAGGTAGGTCTAAGAAGTTCTAATATCCCTCAACTCCTGGTATCATGATGTGTTGGGTGCTTTGGATCCGTGGAACACATACAGGCCACCAACACTTAAAATAGTGCAACACTATTTTATTAAGTTAGAAACTGTTGAACATACTTTCACTGTGGGTTAACACGATGTTAGATTAAACTAAACACCTATGCCTGTCCTAACCAGTCTATGCACTCAGCACATGGTGAGGATCTGTGCTGTAAGCTGTAAGCTCTGTCCTTGTAAGAGGCTGCATCCCGAATGAGCGGGAACTCAGATGCCCCTGTCTTTATAGTTAGTGTGCTCTAACTGTTGATTGGCTGCGGTGTTGTGTGTGTTGATTGGTCTTGCATGATATACTGGTGTATATTGTGACACTTATAACTGAGTGCAAGGGATCAGACAGACAATACAAGATGTGTTGCAAAGGTACATAGGAGTTTGAGATGTGCCCGCACAGAGGAGATCCCTCATGCTGATTCATAAAGGTGGTGAATGCTACAGCCACACGGACCGTTCACATCTGTACTTTTCGACCCGGAAAGCCAATTCAAGGCTTCAACATTCAACTTGTACACTGGCATTGATCACATCTAGTAAGTCCTCCAGAGAACTCAGGAGAAACTTGATCCAGAGAATGTTGAGAATGTGGAACACACTGCCACATGGAATAGGTGAGCTGAATAGCAGACCTGCATTTAAGGAGGAGCTAAGTAGGGACACTAAGGAAAAATGAATAGAAGGATATGGGCCGGGATTTTCTGGCCCCTACTCAAAGGGCCCGCTGCGGGAGATTTGTCAGCCCAGCCAAATGTCCATTGATTTTCAGCAGGACCAGACGATCATGGCAGCAGGCAAATTCCGCCCATATATCAAGATGAGGTAAAGAGGATCCTCTTGTGGAGCATAAACACGAGCATTATGCAGTCGAGTCAAGGGAAATAATTCTGCGCTGTGCATTCTGTGTAACCATATATAATTTAATGGAAATATGTCATCTTTTTGGGGACCCTTCTGAAAATGTTTGAATGGCAGCTTGCAAACTTACGAAACAGTATTTAAGTGAAAAGATCCCCTTTCTTTCCCGAGCTGTCCTCAGCATTCTTCACTCAGCATTAACCAGAAAACTGAGGGTAACACAATTCCGGGATCTAGAGAAGCCACAAAGAGCGTTTGTCCCCAAGTATCCCATCCCATGTCAAGAGGGGTGTTCCTGGGAGAACTCTTGAAAATTTACGACATCCGCATCTCCATTCCCACCAGCCGAATGTAACTTCCATTCAGAGAGGGAAAGAAAAACCCGCTACGTTTTACATAACACCTTTCAGGACCCTAGGACATCTCATAACACTTCACAGGTAATTAAATACACTTGAAGTACAGTCACTCTTGGAACTTTGGAAATATGGGAGCAACTTGTGTACAACCAGGTCCCACACCAGAAAAGAGAAAATGAGCATGTAATTTATTAGATGTCGTTTGAGGAATTAATACCTGTCAGAATTCCAGAGCGAACTCCCCGACTCGCCTTCTGAACCATGATACGGTGTCATTTACATCGACCCGAGAGGGCAGGTGGAGTGTCAGTTTTTATGTCTCATCTGAAAGACAGGAGGTATCTAACAGTGCAGCACTGCTTCAGCACGGTGTTCGAGTGTCAGCTTTGATTATGTCCCTCACAGGGCAAAGTAAAAGGGACAATGGCAAAATACAAAATTGGAAACAGACAGTCGTGGTCACTGGTAGTTTTTAGAACAGGAGGAAGATTTGGAGTGGAGTTCCCAGAGGTTGACATTATGACCCCTGTTCTTCCTGAAGAATAAACATTTATACTTGGAGAGACAATATAAAATAAAGTTCACGATTCTAAGAGGTGGGGGTGGGGTGGGGCGCAGGAGCAAAGAGGCTTAGGTGATTACAGGAATAAATTATTTAAGGTGATAAGATAGGTTGAGAGAGCACTGAATAAAGAATACAACATTGTAGGCTTCTTTTAATAGGGATGCGGTGAATGTATTATACCAATAATCCACCACTGTATCAGTACCATACTTTGCCTTTGTATTTGCATCTATGCTATGTTGTTGCACTTGTGGGCTCCACCTATGGGCCATTGTATGGCATCATCCATAGGGGGACATGTTGGGACATGTATGGGCTCCGCCCATGGTTCCTCCCCTTGAGGGGGGGATAAAGAGCAGTCAACCTGTAGGCAGCGCACAGTATTGTATCAGTCGCAGGCAGGCACTGTTCTCAGTTGATTAAAGCCTCGGTTTACCTTTACCCTTGTCTCGAGTGAATTGATGGTCGCATCATGAGACACAGAGTATAAAAGCAAGGAAGTAATGTTAGACTTGTATAGAACACTGCTAAGGTCTGAAAAGGGGTTTTGCATTAAGTTCTGGGAGCCACACTTAAGGGAAGATGTGACCGCAATAGAGAGAAATTATTCACAAGAATGGTTGAGAACCTTCAGTTATGTCAAGAGATTGGAGAAATTGGGCTCTTTTTCCTAGGAGAAGAGAAGACTGAGAGGAGATTTGGTGGAAGTATTCAAAATCATGAGCCATCTTGGCAGAATAGATGGGGAAAAACTGTGCCTAGTGGTGGGAGGATCGAGAACAAGGAGACACAATTGAACGTAATTGTCAAAAAACGCAATGACGACATTCGGAAAAACATTTTCACGCAGTCAGTGGGTAGGATCTGGAATGCACTGCCTGAAAGTTTGGTGGAGGCAGATTCAATCGAGACATTCAAGAGGGAATAGGATTATTATCTGAAAAGGAAGAATGCGCAGGGAAATGAGGAGAAGACATGGGAGTAGAATTTCAGAGAATTTACAGTGCAGAAGGAGGACATTCGGCCCATCAAGTCTGCACCAGCCCTTGGAAAGAGCACCCTACCCAAGCCAACACCCCCACCCTCCCCGTAACCCAGTTACCCCATCCAACCTTTTTGAACACTAAGGGCAATTCAGCATGGCCAATCCACCTAATCTGCACATCTTTGGACGGTGGGAGGAAACCGGAGCAGCCGGAGGAAACCCACGCAGACACGGGGAGAACGTGCAGATTCCGCACAGACAGTGACCCAAGCCGGGAATCGAACCTGGGACACTGGAGCTGTGGAGCAACTGTGCTAACCACTATGCTACCGCGCCGCCCTGCACAGTGTACAAGATGCCCTGTGCAGTGTACAAACTGCTCCTTTGGATCGTGTCACAGATACAATAGTCCAAATGGCCTCCTTCAGTGCTGGAACCATTCTGTGATTCTGAGTCCCTGGAGTAGGATTTTAACCAACTCCCTTGACTCAGAAGCAAAAGGGATGCGACAAGTGATGCAGGGCCGGTAGTCCAGAATGTGATGCAGGCAGGAATGATCTGTTCCAGAGGAGATTGTATGGACATATCATTTACCCCTTAACAGAGGACAAAGTTACCAGCATTACCAAGAAGGTGGAGGTAGAAATAGGCAAAGAGCAAGAAGTTGTTGAGTGATGAGCGTGAGGTGTTTCTCTGCTGCAGCTCATTTCTCAGTCAGGCCAACTGTCACAAATAGAGAAAATAGCCATATTTTCCAGCACTGCATCTTCCATTGTTTATCCCCCTTCGAATAATAGAACTGCACTGAAGCATCATCATGGCTGCTTACGATAGCTGCCACTGACATGCCGTTTCAGTGATCATATACAATCTGACGTTTGGCTGAGTGCAAACCCTTTTCCTTTATACAAGCCAATCCGGATGGTGTGTCGAACCCTCATGGATAGCCTTGCACCAGAACTGCGAAAAGTTAGAAATGTAATCGATATTAAGCAAGTGAGTGGGGAAGGGTTGGAAGGAAACAAAAGGAAATATATTTGATGGGGTGAAAGACAGGAGAGATTAAGACAGGTGATACAGGGTCAAATGGGATGGTAGTGGGATAATTAAAGAAGCAAAGGGAGTCCAGAGGCGGTGCGCATGGCACACAGAGAGCAAAAACAAGAGACAAATTAGAGAAAAAGTGCAACCTGCAAAGAAAAAGTAAACAAAACGAGATCAGGGGCAGTATTCTCCGAGCCCCCGCCGGGACGGAGAATCGCCGGGGGCTGGCGTGAAACCCGCCCACGCCGGTTGCTGAATTCTCCAGCACCGGATATTCGGCAGGGGTGGGAATCGCGCCGCGCCGGTTAGCGGGCCCCCCCCCCCCCTCGGCGATTCTCCGGCCCGCAATGGGCTGAAGTCCCGCTGCTGGAATGCCTGTCCCGCCGGCGAAAATCAAACCACCGCTCTTACCGGCGGGACAAGGCGGCGCGGGCGGGCTCCGGGGTCCTGGGGGGGGGCGCGGGGTGATCTGGCCCCGAGGGGGTGCCCCCACGGTGGCCTGGCCCGCGATCGGGGCCCACTGATCCGCGGGTGGGACTGTGCCGTGGGGGCACTCTTTTCCTTCCGCCTTCGCCATGGTCTCCACTATGGCGGAGGCGGAAGAAACCCCCTCCACTGCGCATGCGCGGGGATACCGTGAGCGGCCGCTGACGCTCCCGCGCATGCACCGCACGACCAAGTCATTTCCGCGCTAGCTGGTGGGGCACCAAAGGCCTTTCCCGCCAGCTGGCGGGGCAGAAATCAATCCGGCGCGGGCCTAGCCCCTCAAGATGCGGAGAATTCCGCACCTTTGGGGTGGCGCGATGCCGGACTGATTCACGCCGTTTTTGGAGCCGGTCGGCGGACATCGCGCCGATTGCGGAGAATCCCGCCCCTGATGTGACAGTTGGTTTTTGTTGAACTCAGTGTCAAAATGGAAATCCTATTGGATGCCTAATCGAAAGGTGGGATGCTGTTCCTCAAGTTTACATTGAGCTTCAGTGGGACCCAAAGGGGTCAAGGATGGAAAAGGTAGCATAAGATCAAGGTAGTGAATTAAAATGACAAATGATGGAAGCTCAGGATCATCCCTGTGAATTGAATGTGTGGTCACCCCAGAATAGAATGGACAGCATTGTCAGTAAGGAATACAAAATACTAAATTGGAAGAAGTACATGTAAACTGCTGGTTCATCTCAAAGGAATGTTTTTGGGAATGGACGATCAGAAGAGGAGAGAGAAAAGGGCAGGTGCTTGCATAGAAAGGTTGCCATTGGAAGGGTTGTTGGGGGTGGTTGAGGAGTGGGCCAGGGTGTCACGGAGGGGAAGGTTTGCTCAGAATGAAGAAAGTGGTGGGGTGGGAAATATTTGTATGCTGGCATCGGCCTGGAGGTGATAGAAATGGGGGAGGATTTGAGTCATGGAATATGGGCGGGGTGGGGTGGGAGGGTGGCTGGTGGTGAGCACATGGGGAAGCCGATCACTGTTCTGGGAGAGTGGGTCAGGGGGTGAGGGGAAAAGTACAAGAAATGGTGTGGATGCATCAAGGGCCCTTTCAACCGTAAGTGGAGGGAGGGGTGTTACAGGGGGCGGGGTTTTCGGCTGAAGGAAAGGCATTTTTGAAGTGCTGCTGTAGATTGTTGCATCATGTAGCTGTGACAAAAGATGGAGAAACTGGAAGAATGGACACTCCCGATTTGTGTAGCAGTAGGCGACCAGTGTGAAACAGTTTAAAGGGGATGAAAAGGACTTGAAAATAAAGAAAAGAAAAGCTGTCTTTTCATTGTATTTCTTTTTTTTCATCTAGAATCTATGTAATGTATGCTATACAATTGCTGATTCAATTCCAGCACTTAATATCCTTGGGCCCCACTATACAAGCTGTAAAACCCTGGATGTTTTCATTGTCACCTAGAATAAGGGAAATGTCTCCTGCACCCAAGTGCACAGTGATTTCCTTCCAGAGACTGACTCTGTGTATGGCTCAAGATCAGAAGATAAGCCTTTGTCCTTTGATGCAAGGCACATGCAGCTTTGCTAAAGCTGACAGCAGAGTGAACCAAATAAAAGCAGATTCTGTAAATGCATGAATTTGACTGCTGACAGAAACACTGTTCAGTGTAGCATCTGTGGTGGATTGAACATGTACATCAAGAGGGTGAAAACGGCATGCTGAAATGCTCCATCACGACAGAAGAAAAGTAACAGTAGCATTATTATAAAGTTGGGCGGTGGATATTCAAGTCAGAAGTTTTTGTTTTAATCCTTGGATTGTGAGCATTGTTGTCAATGCTGACATTTGTTGCCCATCTCTTGAGAGGTGGTGGGGTAGGCTTTCTGCGTGGACCATTACAGTCTGTGTGGCGTGTCATAATATACACCAGTGTATCATGGTGCAGACACACACACTGATGGACACACAGCAAGACCAATCAACACACACAACACCGCAGCCAATCACCAGTTAGAGCACACTCACTGTATAGACAGAGGGCATCAGAGTTCCCGCTCATTCGGGATGCAGCCTCTCAGAAGGACAGAGCTTACAGCTTACAGCACAGATCTTCACCATGTGCTGAGTGCATAGACTGGTTAGGACAGGCATAGGTCTTTACTTTAAACTAACATCGTGTTAACCCACAGTGAAAGTATGTTCAATAGTTTCTAACTTAATAAAATAGTGTTGTACTATTTTAAGTGTTGGTGGCCTGTATGTGTTCCACGGATCCAGAGCACCCAACACATCATGGTACCAGTAGCTGAGGGATGTTAGAATTTCTTAGATGTACCTTCAAGTGATCTGCCTTCCACCAGTATACAGCCATCCTGCAAAATGGACAGCGTCCGCCCGCCGCCACTCCGCGTCACCGGTAACCTAGGGGCCAACTGGAAGATATTCAAACAATGCTTCCAGCTCTACCTTGAAGCCACAGACCAGGAAGCTGCCTCAGACACCTGGAAGATCGCTCTCTTCCTATCCACGGCCGGGGAAAATGCCATCCACATTTTCAATTCTCTCACCTTTGCTGATGGTGAAGATAAATCAAAATTCAATTTAAATCCTCCTTAGGTTTGACAGTCACTGCGACATTGAGGTGAATGAAAGTTTCGAGCGCGATGTATTCCAACAGCGTTTGCAGGGTATGGATGAACCTTTCCAGTCCTTTCTCACCCACCCCCACATCCTTGCACAGTCCTGTAATTATGGGCCCACCTCCGACTCCATGATACGCGACCAGATCGTTTTTGGTGTTCAGTCGGACCCCCTACGCCAGCAGCTCCTCAAGGTAAAGCAACTCACCCTCATGATTGTCATCGAGACCTGCGTGCTACATGAACACGCCACTAGTCGGTATTCCCACATCCAAGCGGCTGAAATGGCGCGGCAAGGTCCTCACGAGGCAGAACGGGTCCAAGCAATCGAGCAACTGCAGGGCCTCGGCCTGGATAAGGACGGCCATTTCGCGCGCTTTACACGGACTCCCGCGCTTGTGCGCATCGAACGAGGGGACGGCGATGTCGACGAACGTACTGCGCAGGCGCGCACCACATACGACCGCACCATGCATGCGCGGTGGCGCAGCGAACGTACTGACACTACAACGTGCGGCAACTGTGGCTCCGCCCACTTAAAGCGGCAATGTCCTGCCAAATCCCGACGATGCCTGCGATGTGGCAGACTTGGCCACTATGCTGCTTTATGCAGATCAGCTCAGCCTGCCAACTCTCGTCCCTCCAGCCAGCCTCGCAGGAACGTCCGGGCCATTCAACCCATGGTCACCGAGCACGATTCGGACATGCTACCCAATATTGACACCGAGGACCCGAAGGCGCCTTTTCGAGTCGGTATCATTACAAAAAACAGGGTGTCCCCGAAGGAAAGAATCCAGCCTCTATTGGTGTACAGCATTGATCCGGACGATGAATGGTGTGCCACCCTTACGGTCAACCGGTCCCAAATACGATTCCTCCTGGACACTGGTGCCTCTGACAATCTCATTGAGCGGTCTGACCTCCAAAGCCTTTGTGTCAGACCAGCCATCCTGCCATCAGCCTGCCAGCTATTAGATTATAATGGCAATGCCATTGTTGCCAGCGGCTCATGCCAACTTGAAGTGACGCACAGGTCACGCAAAGCCATCCTTCCCTTTGAAATTGTGGGCTCCTCGAAAGCCTCCCTGCTTGGCACGCAGGCATGCAAGCTGTTGAACCTAGTCCAGAGAGTTCACTCTCTCTCTCCTGCTGACGCGTCTGCCTTTCAGGACACTGACTTCAGGGCGCAGCTCGACACCATTATCAACCAGTACCATGACCTCTTCGAGGGCATGGGCACTCTCCCGTACACCTACAAAATGTTATTAAAATCGAATGCCACGCCTGTGGTGCACGCACCTCGCAGGGTCCCAGAACCCCTTAAGGACTGCCTCAAGCAGCAGCTGCAGGACGTCCAGAACCAAGGAATGATTTCCAAAGTCACGGAACCGACCGACTGGGTCAGTTCCATGGCATGTGTAAAATAGCCTTCCGGCGAATTGAGAATTTGCATTGATCCCAAGGACCTAAATCGCAATATTATGAGAGAGCACTATTCAATTCCCAAGCGCAAAGAGCTCACATGTGAGATGGCTGGCGCCATGCTCTTTACCAAACTCGACGCCTCAAAAGGATTCTGGCAAATCCAGCTCGATAAATCCAGCAGAAAACTTTGCACATTAAACACCCCCTTTGGCAGATATTGTTACAACAGGATGCTGTTTCGCATTATCTCTGCATCAGAAGTGTTCCATAGGGTTATGGAACAAGTGATGGAAGGTATTGAAGGTGTTCGCGTCTATGTCGATGACATAATCATTTGGTCCACCACCCCGCAGGAGCATGTTAGTCGCCTCCAGCGCGTATTCAGACGTATACATGAGCATGGCCTCCGCCTCAACAGGGCCAAATGCTCTTTTGGTCAGACAGAACTTAAGTTCCTCGGGGATCACATGGGTGTGCAGCCAGATGTGGACAAGGTAGCTGCTATCACAGCTATGAAAACACCAGAGGACAAGAAGGCGGTCCTCCGATTTCTGGGCATGGTCAATTTTTTAGGGAAATTCATCCCTAACCTCGCCTCTCATACCACAGCTCTCAGGAACATGGTCAGGAAGACGACAGACTTCCAATGGCTCCCTGCCCATGAGCGCGAATGGAGGGAACTCAAGGCAAAACTGACCACGGCCCCGGTCTTAGCTTTCTTTGATCCAGCAAAGGAGACCAAAATTTCGACCGATGCCAGTCAATCCGGCATTGGGCAGTGCTCCTTCAACGTGATGAGGCCTCATCATGGGCCCCCGTTGCATATGCGTCACGTGCGATGACCCCCACGGAGCAGCGCTACGCGCAGATAGAAAAGGAGTGCCTGGGCCTTCTGACCGGTGTTGTTAAGTTTCACGATTATGTTTACGGACTTCCTTAACTCACCGTCGAGACCGCCCATCGCCCGCTGGTCAATACAATACAGAAAGACTTGAACGACATGACACCTCGTCTCCAGCGTATTCTTCTCAAACTCCGGCGATACGACTTCCAGCTGGTATACACACCAGGCAAGGACCTCATCATTGCTGATGCTCTCTCCAGGGCAGTCAACACTCCATGTGACCCAGCGGGATTTGTCTGCCAGGTTGGCGCCCATGTGGCATTCGCGGCCTCCAATCTACCTGCCTCGGATGAATGCCTCGTCCAAATTCGCCGCGAGATGGCGGCTGACCCCTTGCTACAGCGTGTCATGCGCCACCTAATGGACGGGTGGCTCAAGGGCCAATGCCCTTAATTCTATAATGTCAGAGATGATCTGGCGGTATTAGATGAGGTTCTTCTAATACTGGACCGCATTGTCATCCCACATAGCATGCGCCAGCTTGTCCTGGAACAACTACACGAGGGCCATCTTGGCGTGGAAAAGTGCTGCCGACGGGCCCGAGAGGTAGTGTGCTGGCCTGGCATTAATGAGGACATAGCCAACACAGTGCTCAACTGCCCCACTTGTCAGCGCTTCCAGCCAGCCCAACCACGTGAGACCCTGCAGCCCCATGAGTTGGTCACGTCACCATGGACCAAGGTGGGCATCGACCTGTTCCACGCGCTGGGTAAAGACTCTGTCCTGATCGTGGACTACTTTTACGGACTTCCTTAACTCACCGTCGAGACCGCCCATCGCCCGCTGGTCAATACAATACAGAAAGACTTGAACGACATGACACCTCGTCTCCAGCGTATTCTTCTCAAGCTCCGGCGATACGACTTCCAGCTGGTATACACACCAGGCAAGGACCTCATCATTGCTGATGCTCTCTCCAGGGCAGTCAACACTCCATGTGACCCAGCGGGATTTGTCTGCCAGGTTGGCGCCCATGTGGCATTCGCGGCCTCCAATCTACCTGCCTCGGATGAATGCCTCGTCCAAATTCGCCGCGAGATGGCGGCTGACCCCTTGCTACAGCGTGTCATGCGCCACCTAATGGACGGGTGGCTCAAGGGCCAATGCCCTTAATTCTATAATGTCAGAGATGATCTGGCGGTATTAGATGAGGTTCTTCTAATACTGGACCGCATTGTCATCCCGCATAGCATGCGCCAGCTTGTCCTGGAACAACTACATGAGGGCCATCTTGGCGTGGAAAAGTGCTGCCGACGGGCCCGAGAGGTAGTGTGCTGGCCTGGCATTAATGAGGACATAGCCAACACAGTGCTCAACTGCCCCACTTGTCAGCGCTTCCAGCCAGCCCAACCACGTGAGACCCTGCAGCCCCATGAGTTGGTCACGTCACCATGGACCAAGGTGGGCATCGACCTGTTCCACGCGCTGGGTAAAGACTCTGTCCTGATCGTGGACTACTTTTCGAATTACCCAGAGGTCATACAGTTGCACGACCTCACCTCATCTGCAGTCATTCGTGCATGTAAAGAAACCTTTGCTCGACACGACATCCCGCTCACGGTTATGTCGGACAATGGCCCCTGCTTCGCCAGCCAAGAATGGTCCAACTTTGCCAGGCGGTACAATTCTGCCCATGTGACGTCCAGTCCCCTGTACCCCCAATCCAACGGCAAAGCAGAGAAGGGAGTACATATCGTCAAACGGCTCCAGTGTTGATCTCGTTACTCTTGTTGCATACTGCTTCTCTGCACCAGGCACCTTCCCATGTAAATAGCTTAGTTCTCATGTACATAGTCCTGTAAATATGTCTTCGCACCCCACACGTAGTTCGGAAAATTCTCACCATACATTATTTATTGCCACACACATACATTTTTTTATAAAAGGGAGATGTCATAATATACACCAGTATATCATGGTGCAGATACATACACACTGATGGACACACAGCAAGACCAATCAACACACACAACACCGCAGCCAATCACCAGTTAGAGCACACTCACTATAAAGACGGGGCATCAGAGTTCCCGCTCATTCGGGATGCAGCCTCTCAGAAGGACAGAGCTTACAGCTTACAGCACAGATCTTTACCATGTGCTGAGTGCATAGACTGGTTAGGACAGGCAGAGGTCTTTAGTTTAATCTAACATCGTGTTAACCCACAGTGAAAGTATGTTCAACAGTTTCTAGCTTAATAAAATAGTGTTGCACTATTTTAAGTGTTGGTGGCCTGTATGTGTTCCACGGATCCAGAGCACCCAACACATCATGGCGGACATGCTCCTACAAAGCTATTCATTATGCCTGGAGTTCCTGGGTTTTGACTGAAGGAGCAGCAGTGATGTAAAAGCAAAATACTGCGGACGCGGGAAATCTGAAATAAAAACAGGAGGTGCTGGAGAAACTCACCCAGGTCTGTCAGCACCTGTGGAGAAAAAAACAGGGAGGCATTTCTGGAAGAGAAGAGGTGTGAATTAAACACTAAAATAAAAACAAAATGCTGTGGATGGGGAAAATATGAAGGAGTAGCAATATATGTCTGCGGTAGCCTGGCCCCTTTAAGGGGCTAGTTCTTTGCGTCCCACGTGTCCCGCTCGGAGCCGATGTGGACGGAATGCGCAAACCCCAGCCTATCGGGTGTCGAGGTGTGAACCTGGTTGTTGGGGTATCATCAGAGTAAGTTTTGGAGTTGAGGGAGCGAGACCTGAGCTGGAGTTGTAATGGCAGAATCGGAATCACAGAACAATACTGTGCAGAAGAGGCCCTTCAGCCCATTGGGTCTGCACAGACGCATGAAAAACACCTGACCTGCCTAACTAATCCCATTTGCCAGGATTTGGCCCATGGCCTTGGATGTCATGACATGCCTTGTTCTCATCCAGGTACTTTTTAAAGGATGTGAGACAACCCGCCTCTACCACCCTCCCAGGTGGTGTATTCCAGAACGTCATCACCCACTGGATAAAAATGTTTTTCCTCTAATCCCCCCTAAGCCTCCCACCCCTCACCTTAAACTTGTGTCCCCTCGTAACTGACCCTTCAACTAAGGGGAACAGCTTCTCCCTATCCACACTGTCCATGCCCCTCATAATCTTGTACACCTCGATCAGGTCGTCCCTCAGTCTTCTCTTGTCCAGACAAAACAACCCAAGCCTATCCAACCTCTCTTCATAACTTAAATGTTCAATCCCAGGCAACATCCTGGTGAATCATCTCTGCACCCCCTCTAGTGCCATTACATCCTTCCTATAATGTGGCGACCAGAATTGCACAGAATATTCCAGCTGTGTAATGTTTCGGAAATAAAGTTCTTCTTGTTTAAATAAATCATCGTGATTTAAAATTGCCTTGCTGTTTTGCCCGGCAAAATAACATTGGCGACGAGAATAAATCACTCCAATCGAAGGGAAGTCATTGAAATTTGAAAGGGGAGAAGAGTGGCCTCTCAGAGATCTGAAAAGGTAAAAGATTGTCCATAGTCGAATAGCGATGCCAGTATTCGGAAAAATTAATCCATTTGATCCAGAGGTTGGGCCCAATATGTCAAAAGGGTTTGATACCTTTTTCACTGCCAATGAAATTACAGCAGAAGACAAACAGAAAGTAATATTACTTATAGTTTGTGGCCCAGAAACCTATCCTTTTGTCTGAAGCCTAACACCTGCAGAGCCTCCGGACTCCAATCTTTTTACCAATTGGTGCAATGAGTGAGGGGCCATTTCAATCCCCGACTCTCTATTATTATGCAGCGATATAAATTTCATACAGAGATGAGAGGTCCTGGAGAAACGGTGTCTGCTTTTGTAGCCAGACTTCAATAGATTTCAGATCATTATTGGTACTTCTCTGAGCGACATGTTGTGTGACCGGTTAGTTTGTGGGATCAATAACTTAAATATTCAATTGATGTTGCTTATGGAAACCAAGATATCCTTGGACAAAGCAGCTGAATTGGCTCAAGCTACTGAGCTTCAAGGCATGCAAAATGAGGTGGATCAGTTATGGTTGGAAGTGGCGGCTGCGCAAAGTCCCTGGAGTGAGGGGCAGTAGAGCTGGAGAAAAAGAAAAGTGACCACCAGTCACAATGTTTAGAGGCTTGTCACCATTGTAGGGGAGAGCATTCCCCAGACAGGTGCAAGTGTAAGGAATTCATCTGACAGATTACTCTAGGTTCCCAAAGCAAAAATATCACTGAATCCAGTGATCAATTCTGAAGAAGACCCCAAAGAAAAGTTTGAAGTATCTAAGCTCAAAATGGTGAGATTAAATAAAACACCCCCAGTGAGATTGCCTTTGTCATCAATGGCATTCCGCATGAGGTGGAGGTCGATGCAGGGGCGGCAACCACAGTAGTGGATGAGCAAATGTTTAAGTGTCTGCAGGGAGGACTGCAGCTGTGAATCTCAGCAGTGCATGGGCTAACCTTAGCCACCTTTACTGAGCAGGCACTGAAGATATTGAGGATGACATCAATCCCAGTGTCGTACCAACACCAGTCAGCCCAGCTGCCATTAATCATAGTGAAAGGATAAAGGCCAAGCTTCATGGAGTGGAGTTGGTTGAAGGAAAGCAAGATAAATTGGCTGGAAATATTCAGCATCACAGATGGGGTTTTCCAGGAATTTCTACGTAAATGCCACAAGGTTTTCCAGAATGAGCTGGGATGCATAAAAGGAGTAAAAGTGAAGATCCATGTAGAGTCAGCAGCGATGCCACAAAGATTTTGCGTCAGACCAGTGCCTTGTGCTGCACACCAAAAATTTGAAGTGGAGTTGAAGTGTCTGGAAGACCTGGGGGTAATTACTCTTGTACAGTATCCAGAATGGGCAGCACCAATCGCCCAGTGTTGAAGCCAAACCACACAGTCTGAATCTGCAGTGATTACAAGATGACAATGAGCAGGTCTGCGAAAGTAGATAAATATCCTATTCCTATTTGGTTTTTATACCAAATTGGATTTAAGCTATGCATACCAGCAGCTTGAGCTGGAAGATGAGTCAAGAAGCTTCATCACCATATATACCCACAAAATCCTATTCCAGTGGATGAGTTTGCCCTTCCGTATCTGCCTTTGCTATATTTCAGCGCACAATGGGAATTTTGTAGGGAATTCTGAAATTTAGGATATATATATGGACGATATCCCAGTGATGGGAACAACACCAGAGGAACACAAATCAATTGGAAAGTACTCTTCAAGAGATCTAAGGAGGCCAGTATATGACTAAAATTGGAGAAGTGTACGCTTCGGACCGATGACGTCACATATTTCGGTTTCAAAGTTGATATAGTCGATTGCATCCCCTCGAACATAAGATGGAAGCAATAATAGGGTTACCTGAACCAAGGGATACATAGGAGTTACAGTCCTTTTTTAGGGATGATCAATTATAATGCCCATTTTTTACCCAGCCTGTCTATCATTTTGGTGCCCTTGCATCAACTGTTGAAGAAGCACTATGTTGGAAATGGGACTTGAACCAAAAGCGACCTTTCAAGGGTAAAATGGATGGTTCTCACTGGCTAGCGTTCTGAGGGGTCAGAACAAATCAGGTCCCATATGCAACGTAGGAACAAATTCACTTGTGAGGACAGGGTTCTGCTCTGGGGTTGCAGAGTGAGATTGCTACCCCTGGAATGATAACCCTCTGCTCCCAGAATTGCACAGCGGACATCCTGGCCAGCCCAAGATAAAGATGCTGGCCAGGGGTTACATTTGGTGGCCAGGGATCGACAAGTAGATTGAAGGTATGATGAACCTTTGTGAGCAGTGTCAGACTCAGCACATTCACCCACCCGCAGCAAGAGTGCACCCTGGGGAGTGGCTGGTGCGACCATGGACGAGGCTCCACATCGATTTTGTCGGCCTTTTTTGGGGGAATTATGTTTTTACTTATTTAGATGCCCACTCAAAGTGGTTGGATGGGTCCATTTCATGCATTCAATGACTGTAGCAGCCACCATTGACAAGCTACGGCAAAGCTTTGCCAAACAGGGCCTACCAGAGGTGATCGTCTCAGACAACATTACCGTCATCACAGCCAAAGAGTTTCAACTCTTCATTAAGTCCAATGGGATCCAACACATAAGGTCGCCCTTGACCACCCGGCTTCAAACGAGCTGACTGAAAGAGCGGCCCAAATGTTTAGAGGGTCAATTAAAAAGCAGTCCAACCGGCCACTGCTGCTATGTTTATCAGACTTCTTGCATTTCTACAATACCACCCCGCATACCACCACTGGGGTTACCTGACCATATTTTTCCAAATTTGGTGGGGAGGGTGGAGGCTAAGCAAACCTCAAAGAAAGGTTAACGCAATGTAACCAAGGGAACAGGCCAATTCAAACAAAAAAATTTGCTTATGTGTGGATCTTTGGAGGAGGACCAAAGTGAATACCTGCGGAGGGTTGTTGCCAGGACTGGGCCAGTGTCTTAGGCCTTCGACCTACAGGATCGTGAAGCAAGAAATCATGGGCTGGATTCTCTGAAATTGAGAACATGTCCCCCATACCGACGTAAAAATGGTGGGGTTTTACTCCTGAAGTTCCTGCAAAAAAGTTCAACGAATTCATCACCCTGCAGGGGGCTAGGAGGGACCCGGAGTGAATCTCGCAGCCTTTGCTGCAGATACGGGCCCCCGCACCTTTGTGTCAGAGGCTGTGCATGCGCTTGGCGGCGGTTTCCAGCGGCCGTGCCATGCTCCATGGTGGACTCGGACCATGGAGTCACACTGAAGAAAGAGACCCCCCCACCCCCCGATTGGTCACGCGCACGAACCTCAACCCCCGCACATTTAATCGCCGGCCGACTATAATGCCCCCCCCCTGGTCCCCAATCCGCCCGCCCCCGACCAGGGCGGCCGCGGACTGAGTGTGCAGCTGCCACACGAGCATCCCGACCAGCAATAGGTGGTTAGTTCCACACTGTCGGGAGCGGAGGATTGCTGAGCGGGCCTCTGGCAATGGTCTCCCGGTGGCGTGTCTTTACTACGCGGTGACGCCGTCTTTCGATGCCCAGAGAATCGCCGAGCTGGTGCCAGGCCCGGTTGCGGCGTCAAACTGGATTCTCCGCCCCTGCCGCGATTTTGCCGTCGGGCTGCAGAGAATCCGGCCCCTTGTAGATCATTTGAAAAGACGGAAAACTGTCGTTTCTGCAAAGGGGCGTGCGGACCGAGTCCAGGATTCTAGTGTACCTCTCGCCGAGTTGCCAGTGTTAGCACAGAAATCTTCTCAAGTGGAATCACCTGGGACCACAGAAGGGGTGGAAGAGGTAATCAATGCTGCCCCTTCTACGGAATCTACAAATGTGCCTGCCTCTGCTGTGGACTCAGATTGCCAAATTGAGGTGCTCAGCAAGAATTAAGAAGTCACCTAAGAGACTTATCTTATGAATTTTGGTTTGAGCTCCCTTACTATAACCCTCTTTGACTGAGTACAATTGTAAATAAGAGTTTTTCTGCTTTTGTATTTCAGAGACCTGAAGGGGGAGGAATGTGGCAGTGCTGGCCCTTTAAGGGAAGATACTTCGTGGGCTACCTGACCTGCCCGGTGTGGTAGTATGTATTGGGGGTCATGTAGGACTGGAAGCCCTAATGTCATTGGCTGACAGATCCCGGGTCCTGGTTGGCCGTTGACCTCATACTCCGCCCTGAAGGCGAAGTATAAGAAGCCGGTGCCTTCCCCCGCATGCCAGTTTACTATCGGGCTGCTGGGGAACAGACACGCTTAATAAAGCCTCATCGACTTCACTCTATTTGTCTCACGGAGTCTTTGTGCGCCACAATTTATTAAGCGTGCCTAAAAAGGACTATGGAGCTCAGGATCATTCCAGAATGCCTGAGGATCAGCCCCCACGCAGTGAATGCAGCAGCAGCCTTCGAACACTGGCAGACTTGCTTTGAGGCCTACATCACATCGACCACAGGCCGAGTCTCAGATGAACAAAAACTGCAGGTCCTGCACTCGAGGGTGAGCACGGAGATTTTCACCCTCATTGAAGACACCCGCGATTTCCAGACGGCGTTCGCAGCACTGAGAAGTCTCTACGTTCGCCCAGTTAACCAAATCTACGCTCGCTACCAGCTCGCGACGAGACGGCAAGCTCCCGGAGAATCGATGGACGAGTTCTACGCCGCGCTGCTGATTTTGGGACGAGCCTGCAGCTGCCCGTCGGTGAACGCAAACGAACACACGGACATGTTAATGCGCGATGCTTTTGTTGCAGGTATACAATCCTCCCAAATCCGCCAAAGACTTCCAGAAAAAGAGTCACTAGGACTCTCAGAGGCACGGGCCCTGGCAGCCTCGCTGGACGTAGCCGCGCGTAATACCCGCGCCTACAGCCCCGACCGCGCGGCAGGCCATTGGGCCCCGTACGTACCCGCCGCGGCAAACCCCCTACCCCCCCCCCGGACACCCCACAGGCTTGCGCAGTCCAAACGCCGAGTCGCACCGGGGGCGCCCGCTGTTATTTCTGCGGCCAGGCGAAGCACCCCCGACAACGCTGTCCGGCCCGCGCAGCCATCTGCAAAAGCTGCGGGAAAAAGGGCCACTATGCGGTGGTGTGCCGGTCCCGCGTGGTCGCCGCCGTCCCGGGAGAACAGGGAGCCCTACAGGCAGTCTATGCCTCCCAACCCCCCCAGCACGCCATGTGCGACCCCCAGGCGCCGCCATTTTGGGTCCCGACCACCGCGGCCCCGGGAGAACTGGGAGCCCTGCACGCCGCCTACGCTCCCCAACCCCCCTCCCTGCAGCCCATGTATGACCCGCCGCCGGCGCTCCCGATTTGGGTGCCGGCCAACACTCTCCACGGAGAGGAAGGGGTTTTTCGTATCCCGAACGCCACCCTCACCCCCGTCCCGCGCCCCACGCCTGACCCGCCGGCGCCACCTACCTTGACCCCGACCACCGCTGTCCCCGGCGAGGTAGCTCCGCGCGGTGCCAGCGCTCGCGGCCCCACGACTGACCCGCCGGAGCCGCCGACCTGGGCCCTCACCCCCGTCCCGCGCCCCACGCCTGACCCGCCAGCGCCGCCGACCTGGGCCCTCGCCCCCGTCCCGCGCCCCACGCCTGACCCGCCAGCGCCGCCGACCTGGGCCCTCGCCCCCGTCCCGTGCCCCACGCCTGACCCGCCAGCGCCGCCGACCTGGGCCCTCGCCCCCGTCCCGCGCCCCACGCCTGACCCGCCAACGCCGCCGACCTGGTCCCTCACCCCCGTCCCGCGCCCCACGCCTGACCCGCCGGCAATACAACTTACCTGGACCCCGATCTCCGTCCCCGGCGAGGGACCTCCTCACTGTCCCAGCGCTCGCAGTACTGATGCCTTGGCCCCGAACACCGCGGTCCCCAGCGAGGGAGCTCCGCGCGGTCCTAGCGCCCGCGGCCCTGGCGCTCGCACCAAAGGAACTCCGCGCGGTCCTAGCGCCCGCGGCCCGGGAACTCCGCGCGGTCCTAGCGCCCCCCAGACCCCCCAGCACTCAATGTGCGACCCGCAGACGCCGCCATTTTGGGTCCCGACCACCACGAGGGGAGGAGGGGCCCCGCCATCTTGGACCGCCCCCGACCTGTACGACGCATGGGGGCGGCCATTTTGTCCACCCCCGACGCCATCTTGTGACCCCTCATCTACGGGCGAGGTATGGGGGCGGCCATTTTATCCATCCCCGACGTCATCTTGGACGGCAACAACGGACCCCACCCCACTACTACAACCACGGCTCGCTTCGGTTACACTCGATCAGGCTCGGCCCCGGACTCTCCAGACGACGACGACAACGGTCCTAATTAACGGCCACGAGACGCCATGCCTAGTCGACTCCGGGAGCACGGAAAGTTTTATACATCCCGACACGGTAAGACGCTGTTCCTTAACAACCTACCCCAGCGCACAAAAGATTTGCCTAGCTGCAGGATCCCACTCCGTACAGATCCAGGGATTCTGCATAGTTACCCTAACGGTACAGGGGAGGGAATTCAAAAACTACAAACTTAACGTCCTTCCCCAACTCTGTGCCCCCACCTTGCTGGGCTTAGATTTTCAATGTAACCTACAGAGCCTTACGTTTAAATTCGGCCGCCCCATACCCCCACTCACTATCTGCGGCCTCGCCACCCTCAAGGTGCAACCCCCGTCCTTGTTTGCGAACCTCACCCCGGATTGCAAACCCGTCGCCACTAGGAGCAGACGGTACAGCGCCCAGGACCGGACCTTCATTCGCTCCGAAGTCCAGCGGCTACTAAAGGAGGGCATAATCCAGGCCAGCAATAGTCCCTGGAGAGCGCAGGTGGTAGTAGTGAAGACAGGGGAGAAACAAAGGATGGTCATTGACTATAGCCAGACCATCAACAGGTACACACAACTAGACGCGTACCCTCCCCCCCGCATATCCGACATGGTCAATCAGATTGCCCAGTATAAAGTCTTCTCCACCGTGGACCTCAAGTCCGCCTACCATCAGCTCCCCATCCGCCCAAGTGACCGCAAGTACACAGCCTTCGAGGCGGACGGGCGATTATACAACTTCCTAAGGGTCCCTTTTGGCGTCACAAACGGCGTCTCGGTCTTCCAACGGGAGATGGACCGAATGGTTGATCAACATGGGTTACGGGCCACGTTCCCGTACCTCGACAATGTAACCATCTGCGGCCACGATCAGCAGGACCACGACGCCAACCTCCAAAAATTCCTCCAGACTGCCAAAGCCTTGAACCTCACGTACAATGAGGACAAGTGCGTTTTTAGCACCGATCGGCTAGCCATTCTGGGCTACATAGTGCGCAATGGGATAATAGGCCCCGACCCCGAACGTATGCGCGCACTCATGGAATTTCCCCTCCCGCACTGCCCAAAAGCCCTGAAACGCTGCCTGGGGTTCTTTTCATACTACGCCCAGTGGGTCCCCCAGTACGCAGACAAGGCCCGCCCCCTAATACAGACCACGACTTTCCCGCTGTCGACAGAGGCTTGCCAGGCTTTCAGCCGCATCAAAGCGGACATCGCAAAGGCCACGATGCGCGCCATCGACGAGTCCCTCCCCTTCCAGGTCGAGAGCGACGCCTCTGACGTAGCTCTCGCGGCTACCCTTAACCAAGCGGGCAGACCCGTGGCCTTTTTCTCCCGAACCCTCCACGCCTCAGAAATCCGCCACTCCTCAGTGGAAAAGGAAGCCCAAGCCATAGTGGAGGCTGTGCGACATTGGAGGCATTACCTGGCCGGCAGGAGATTCACTCTCCTCACTGACCAACGGTCGGTTGCCTTCATGTTCGATAATGCACAGCGGGGCAAGATCAAGAACGACAAGATCTTGCGGTGGAGGATCGAACTCTCCACCTTCAACTATGAGATCTTGTACCGGCCCGGAAAGCTGAACGAGCCGTCTGATGCCCTATCCCGCGGGACATGTGCCAACGCACAAATTGACCGCCTCCAAGCCCTCCACGAGGACCTCTGCCACCCGGGGGTCACTCGGTTTTACCACTTCATCAAGTCCCGCAATCTCCCCTACTCCTTAGAGGAGGTCCGTACAGTCACAAGAGACTGCCACATCTGCGCAGAATGCAAACCGCATTTTTTCAGGCCAGATGGAGCGCACCTGATTAAGGCTTCCCGTCCCTTTGAACGCCTCAGTCTCGATTTCAAAGGGCCCCTCCCCTCCACCGACCGCAACGCGTATTTCCTTAATGTAGTGGACGAATACTCCCGCTTCCCTTTTGCCATTCCCTGCTCCGACATGACCGCGGCCACAGTCATTAAAGCCCTGAACAGCATATTCACACTGTTCGGTTACCCCGCATACGTCCACAGCGACAGGGGGTCCTCTTTCATGAGTGACGAGCTGCGCCAGTTCCTGCTCAGCAAGGGTATAGCTTCAAGCAGGACGACCAGCTACAACCCCCGGGGGAACGGGCAAGTAGAAAGGGAGAACGGCACGGTCTGGAAGGCCGTCCTACTGGCCCTACTGTCCAGGGATCTCCCAGTTTCACGGTGGCAGGAGGTCCTCCCGGACGCTCTCCATTCCATCCGGTCGTTATTATGTACGAGCACTAATCAAACGCCTCACGAGCGTCTCCTTGTCTTCCCTAGGAGGTCCTCCTCTGGAACGTCGCTGCCGACCTGGCTGGCGGCCCCAGGACCCATCCTGCTCCGAAAGCACGTGCGGGCACATAAGGCGGACCCGTTGGTCGAAAGGGTTCACCTCCTCCACGCAAACCCCCAGTACACCTACGTGGAGTACCCCGACGGCCGACAGGACACGGTCTCCCTGCGGGATCTGGCGCCCGCCGGCACCACGCACACCCCCCCGGCACCATCAACCCAACCGCCCCCCTTCCTGCCACTGCCGCACCCCGCGACCGCCCCCTTCCCAGGAGGATCAGTCCCCCTCCCCTTTGCACCGACAGCTAAAACCGTGCGGTTCCCGGAGGCGACAACGCTGGTACAAGCACTACCACCACCGCCGGGGCCGAGGCGATCGACACGGACGACCAGACCGCCCGACCGACTCGTGGCGTCGATGTAAAACAAAGATGGACTGTCCAATGAACATTTTGTTTTCCTATATCCTCTGTAAATAGTTGTAACAGGACGATACTGTCCAATACGGTACTACCATGTAACTGTTCTCTCCTCCCAGGACCAGTACTGTAAACCCTTACCACCATACGAAGCATCACCCCGCCGGGTTCATTTTTGACAAGGGGTGAATGTGGTAGTATGTATTGGGGGTCATGTGGGACTGGAAGCCCTAATGTCATTGGCTGACAGATCCCGGGTCCTGGTTGGCCGTTGACCTCATACTCCACCCTGAAGGCGAAGTATAAGAAGCCGGTGCCTTCCCCCGCATGCCAGTTTACTATCGGGCTGCTGGGGAACAGACACGCTTAATAAAGCCTCATCGACTTCACTCTATTTGTCTCACGGAGTCTTTGTGCGCCACACCCGGAGCCTATGGGGATGGAGCGCAAGAACCTCAGCCTATCAGATGTCCAGACGTGGACCTGGCTGACAGGGTATCATGACGGTCAGCTTGTGAGTCGAGGAAACTAGACCTGTGTTGGAGTTGTACCGTTCTGTGTAATGTTCTCCTTTGTTAAATAAATCACTGTTCAGATTTAACAGTGCCTCATCGCTTGTCTCACAACAATGTCCAAGTTACCAATGGATACAGAGTAGAGCAGATCTCAATGGAGTCCAAAGCATGGTGGTAAAACCTGTATCAATGATACTTACAGGCTACTTTTGAAAAACGGCTTCAGATAGATAATGCTTGGCTATCGTGGAGCTGCTTAGGCTCCTAAATCATCATTAAAATTTTGCCATCCCACAAACATGAAAACTGAAATCAGGTAGATCACTAAAAATTAAAGACAATCGCAAAATATTGTCCTGTGAATATGTCCTCACCCCAATTGCCATCACCGGGAATATAAAAATGTCAATGTTTGATGCTACGGAAGAAAATCGCATTTATTGTCAATGAGAAACAGAAAATGAAGTCTCTTTGCATATGTGATCGGAATTTCTCAATAAAACCAGAACGCCATCAATTGAATTTGCAGAAACACTAATTTGTTTCTGAATCAATCAAAGACAGGGGGCGGGATTCTCCACTCCCGCGCCGAAATGCCCACGCCGTCGTGAACAACGTCAAGGTTCACGACGGCGCGAAACGGCCCCGATCCCGAACGATTCAGGCCCCGACAATGGGCTAGGATCGGGGCCGCGTCATCTACATGCGCCAGGCCTTGTCGCCGCGTAAAGGCGGCAGCGCATAGATGACACAGCCGGCGCTGCATAACTGGTGTCACCTGCGCATGCGTGGTTGCCGTCCGCTCTAAGTCCGCCCCGCAGGAAGATGGCGGACGGATCTTGTGGTGCCGCAGAACTAAGGAGGTCCTCCTTCAGAGAGGACGGCCCGACGATCGGTGGGCACCGATCACGGGCCACCCCACATTTGAGGCACCCCCCAGTGCAGGAACCCACCCCCGGAGGCCGCACCCCCCCCCCCCCCCCCCAGCATTCGCGCGCTGTTACCGACGGCAGCGACCAGGAGTGGATGGCGCCGGGGGGAACCCGCCGTTTTGGCCTGGCCGCTTGGCCCATCCGGGCCTGAGAATAGCGGGGGGTGCCAGAGAATCGCCATTTTGGGTGTCTCCGGTGATTCTCCGGCTTGCGGGAGGGCGTCGGACCGGCGTCCCGGGAAATTTTGGCGGCCCAGGCAATTCTCCCATCCGGCGCGGGAGTGGAGAATCTCGCCCTATGTATTTCATACTCATCTCAGCAGAAACTGCCCATGTAAGAACAATAAGATGATGGTTTACTGAATACCACTGATTAATTTTATTGCTGTTAAAAATGCAAGTGAGTTTTAAAATATTCATGTGTATTTTGTGATGAACCAAGATTTTGCATTTGACTATGTTGGAATAGATAAGGTCGGTTATTGGTTTTTTTTTATCTGGAAGGAAATGGAGCATTGTATTTTATGTGTAAGTATTGGGTT
Organism: Scyliorhinus torazame; assembly: GCF_047496885.1. Taxonomy (NCBI): domain Eukaryota; kingdom Metazoa; phylum Chordata; class Chondrichthyes; order Carcharhiniformes; family Scyliorhinidae; genus Scyliorhinus; species Scyliorhinus torazame. The sequence goes on along the minus strand of NC_092721.1, from coordinate 30,119,729 downwards.
AATCAAACCACTGCATTTATGATATGCACCATTTTTACTCTTCCTTCAAAGCAGATATCAAAGGTAACTTTCTAGTCCTCTGTTCTGTAGAGCAAAAACCTAAACATGCTGATATTACGTTTGCTCTGCTTTTCCATAAATCCAGCCTCCCACATTGGCATTGGAGCACATCAAAGTCTGCACTTGCCTCTGTCTATTTTTCTAATGTATTAGAGAATCATATCTCGAGTGAATTTTTACTTTGCTTTGACACTTAGAAGTCTTCCTGCGTCAAGAGACAGATGAGGCAGAGAAAGCACATGTATGTTCTATGTTTATGTCTATTTCTGAAGCTCGCATCTCTTGGACGAGGTCGCTCGCCTGAAGCCAGAGCTTACTGCTTATTGGAAACCACTCCGCGTCAAACGTGGCTGTCCAGGAGGCTTTCCAACTCTGATCACCCGCCATTTTTACATCCCTGATTGTCCTTCAGAAGATGGTGGTGAGCTGCCTTCTTGACGGCTGCCAGCCATGTGGCCTCGGTACACCCACAGTGCTGTTAGGATGGGAGTTCTAGGGTTTTGGCCCAGCAGCAGTGAAGGAACGCCAGTATAGTTCCAAGTCAGATGCAGTCTGGCTTGGAGGGAAACTTGCAGGTGGTGGTGTTCCCATGCATCTGCTGCCCTTATCTGTCCAGCTGGCAGAGGTCATGGTTTGGAAGGTGCTATCCAAGGTACATTGATGAGCTCCATCAGTGCAATTGGAAGATGATACATACTAGTGTCACTGTGCACTGGTGGCAGAGGGAGTGAATGTGGAAAGTGGCAGATGGGGGTCCAATCAAATGGGCTGCTTTGTCCTGGATGTTGTTGAACGACTTTTTTAAAAAACAAATAATTTTAATTCAAATTTTCACAAAATATCAACAACAAAATGTAGAAAGAAAAGAACAACCCTCCCCCCACCCCCCCCATATACATAAATAATAAATTAACAGCCTTCATCAACACAGAGGCAAATACACACGCCCCCTCAACAAAAACAAACCAACACCCCCCCACCGCCCCCCGGTTGCTGCTGCTGACCATCTTCTAACGTTCTGCCAGGAAGTCTAGGAACGGTTGCCACCGCCTGAAGAACCCTTGCACCGATCCCCTTAAGGCAAATTTCACCCTCTCCAATTTAATAAACCCCGCCATATCGTTGATCTAGGATTCCACGCTTGGGGGCCTCGCGTCCTTCCACTGAAGAAGAATCCTTCGCCAGGCTACCAGGGATGCAAAGGCCAGAATACCGGCCTCTTTCGCCTCCTGCACTCCCGGCTCCTCTGCCACCCCAAATATTGCGAGCCCCCAGCCCAGCTTGGCCCTGGAACCTACCACCCTCAACACCGTCCTTGCTACACCATTCCAAAGGTCCTCCAGCGCTGGGCACGCCCAGAACATGTGGGTGTGGTTTGCTGGGCTCCCTGAGCACCAAACACACCTGCCCTCGCACCCAAAGAACTGGCTTATCCTTGCCCCGGTCATGTGAGCCCTATGCAGCACCTTAAATTGTATGAGGCTGAGCCTCGCGCAAGAGAAGGAAGAGTTCACTCTCCCCAGGGCATCCGCCCACGTCCCCTCGTCAATCTCCTCACCCAACTCCTCCTCCCAATTACACTTTAGCTCCTCCACCGAAGCCTCCTCCTCCTCCTGCATCACCTGATACATTGCCGAGATCCTCCCCTCTCCAACCCACAACCCCCGACAGCACCCTGTCCTGGACCCTGCGTGGCGGCAACAGTGGGAACTCCACCACCTGCCGCCGAACAAACGCCCTTACCTCCATATATCTGAAGGTGTTCCCCAGGGGAGCCCGAACCTCTCCTCCAGCTCACCCAGGCCCGCGAACTTCGCGTCCACAAACAGGTCCCCCATCCTTCTAATACCTGCCCTCTGCCAGCTCAGGAACCCTCCGTCCATCCTCCCTGGAACAAACCGGTGGTTCCCCCGAGTTGGGGCCCACACTGAGGCCCCCACCTCCCCCCTGTGACGCCTCCATTGCCCCCAGATTTTGAGGGTAGGCGCCACCACCGGGCTCGTGGTATACCTCGTTGGAGGAAGCGGCAGCGGCGCCGTCACCAGCGCCTCCAGGCTCGTGTCCACACAGGACACCATCTCCACCTCTTCCATGCCGCCTCATCCCCCCCCAATCACCCACTTACACACCATCGCCACGTTGGCGGCCCAATAATACCCACCGAGGTTAGGCGGCGCCAACCCCCCCCCATCCCTGCACCACTCCAGGAACACCCTTCTCACCCTCGGGGTCTTCTGCACCCATGCAAACCCCATAACGCTCCTGTTAACCCGCCTAAAGAAGGCCTTAGGGATCAGGATGGGGAGGAATTGGAACAGGAACAAAAACCTTGGGAACACCGTCATTTTAACTGACTGCACCCTACCCGCCAGGGAGAGTGGCAGCATGCCCCACCTCTTAAACTCCTCCTCCATCTGCTCCACCAGCCTCGTGGAGTTAAGCATATGTAGGGGCCCCTAGCTCCTAGCCACCTGGACCCCCAGGTACCTGAAACTCCTCTCTGCCCTTTTTAGCAGGAGCTCACCAATCCCCCTCTCCTGGTCCCCTGGTTGCACCACAAACAACTCGCTCTTCCCCATATTAAGCTTGTACCCGGAGAAATCTCCAAACTCCCGAAGGATCCTCATCCCCTCCGGCATTCCCCCCACCGGGGTCTGCCACATATAGCAACAAATCATCCGCATAGAGCGATACCCGATGCTCCTCCCCACCCCACACCAGCCCCCTCCAGTTCCTCGACTCCCTCAATGCCATGGCCAGGCGTTCAATCGCCAGCGCAAAGAGCAGGGTGGACAGGGGACACCCCTGCCTCATCCCCCGGTGTAGCTGGAAATACTCTGACCTCCTTCTGTTCGTGGCCACACTCGCCACCGGGGCCTCATATAGCAGCCTCACCCACCTGACGAACCCCTCCCCGAACCCGAACCTTTTCAACACCTCCCACAGTACCCCCATTCCACCCTATCAAAGGCCTTCTCCGCATCCATCGCCGCCACTATCTCCGCCTCCCCTTCCATCGCCGGCATCATTATAACATTCAAGAGCCTCCGTAAATTAGTATTCAACTGCCTCCCTTTCACGAACCCCGTCTGATCCTCGTGTATGACCTGCGGCACACAGTCCTCTACCCTCATGGCCAAAATCTTTGTCAGCAACTTTGCATCTACATTTATGAGTGAGATCGGCCTATATGACCCACACTGTCGGGGATCCTTGTCCCGCTTCAGGATCAGTGAAATCAGCGCTCTAGACATCGTCGGGGGCAGAGCCCCCACTTCCCTTGCCTCGTTGAAGGTCCTTACCAACAGTGGGCCCAGCAGGTCCGAATACTTCTTGTAAAATTCAACCGGGAACCCATCCGGCCCCCGTGCCTTCCCCGCCTGCATGTTCCCTATCTCTTTGACCAACTCCTCCAACCCAACCGGCGCCCCCAGACCCGCCACCTGCCCCTCCTCCACCCTCGGAAACCTCAGCCGGTCCAGGAAGCGACTCATCCCTCCCTCCTCCAGTGGGGGCTCAGACCAGTACAGTTCCTCGTAGAAGTCCCTGAAGACCCCATTGATACCCACCACACTTCGCACCGTGCTCCCTCCTCCATCCCTAACTCCCCCGATCTCCCCAGCTGCCTCTCACTTCCGAAGCTGGCGTGCCAGCATCGCCGAGTACTCCGTATGCTCCACCCTCGGAATCAGCGCCCTGCTCATGACAAAAAAGCAAATCCGGGAGTAGGCCTTGTGGACATGGGAAAAGAATGAAAATTCCCTGGCCCCCGGCCTCACAAACCTTCATGGGTCCACCCTTCCCATCTGGTCCATGAACCCCCTCAGCACCTTGGCCGCCGCCGGCCTCCTGCCCATCCTAGACCTAGAGCGATCCAGTGCCGGGTCCAGCACCGTGTTGAAATCCCCACCCCCCCCATTATTAGGCCCCCTGTCTCCAGGTCCGGAATCCGGCCCAGCATACGCCTCATGAACCCCGCATCGTCCCAATTCGGGGCATATACATTGACCAACACCACCCACTCCCCCTGCAGCTTGCCACTTACCATCACATACCTACCGCCATTGTCTGCCACAATGCTCGACGCCTCAAACGACAGTCTCTTCCCCACCAAAATCGCCACCCCCCGATTTTTTGCATCCACTCCCGAATGAAACACCTGCCCTACCCACCCCTTTCTCAACCTTAGGTGCGTCACCCTCAGGTGCATCCCCTGGAGCATGGCCACATCCGCCTTCAGCCTTCAGGTGCGCGACCACCCGGGCCCGCTTGACCGGCCCATTCAGTCCCCTTAGATGCCAGGTTATCAGCCGGATGAGGGGGCTACTCACCCCCCTCCCCCGCCGACTAGCTGTAGCCCTTCCTAGGCCAGCCACGTGCCCGCGTCCCCCGCACAACCCGTTCCCCACAGCGGCAGACCCCCGCACCGACCGCCTATACCAACTCAAGCTCACCCTTGGTCATTCCAGCAGCAACCCGGTGTCCCCAACCCCCCCCCCCCCCCCCCCCGCCCCCCCCCCACCCCCAGCTAGGTTCCCCCCGAGCTGGATTGCTCCCCCCATAGCACTCCCGTAAGTCAGCTGACTCCTGCTGACCCCGGCCACTACCGTCGTTCCATCGACACCCCCCCCACTCCCCCAGTGTGGAACTTCCCCTCCCCCCCCTTGTCCACCAGCAGGCTCTCATCCATTCCACTCCCAGCGTTGGAGAAAAGCCTGCGCTTCCCAGGACCGGCCCTGCCCCTTCAACCCTAAGCACAGGAAAATCCCGCGTTTTCTACTCATCCGGCCCCGCCTCCTCTGGCGCAGCTCCCTTTCCGGGCCCAGTCCCACTACCCCCAACTCAGGCCTCTCACCCCCCCCCCGCCGCAGGGCCCCATCTCCCCAACCGACCATCAACCCCCCCAAGCAGTTTACCTAACCCCCCACCCCGCAAGCCCACCCGGCGGACCTGATCAAAACAATGCCCAATCAACCCCTGATAAACAAAGAACCCCCCCTCGAAACACAACACAACAATCCCCAACCATCCCTACACTGCGACCCCTCGTCCCTGACCCTTAGTCCGAGTATAGTTTTTCGGCCTGAACATAGGCCCACCCCTCCTCCGGGGACTCAAAATAATGGTGTCGGTCCTTATAGGTGACCCTGCATCGGCTGCAGCATACCGAACTTCACCCCCTTCCTGTGCAGTACTGCCTTCGCCTGGTAGATCCGGACCTCCGCGTTCTCCCACCTGCTGCTCCGCTCCTTCTTGGCCCACATTAACACACACTCCCGATCAGCAAACCGGTGGAACCGCATCAGCACCGCCCGCTGCGGCTCACTGGGCTTGGGCCTCCTCGCCAGCACTCGGTGGGCCCCCTCCAGCTCCAAGTGCCCCTGAAAGGCCCCCGTTCCCTTCAGCGAATTCAGCATGGTGACCACGTAGGCCCCCACATCCGATCCCTCCAGCCCCTCCGGGAGACCCAGGATCCGCAGGTTCTTCCGCCTCGACCGGTTCTCCATCTCCTCAAACCTCGCCTGCCATGTCTTGTGGAGCGCCTCGTGCGCCTCCACCTTCACCGCCAGGCCCAGGATCTCGTCCTCGTTCTCCGAGACCTTCTGCCGGACCTCTCGGATCACCGCCCCTTGGGCCGCCTGGGTCTCCAGCAGCTTATCAATTGAAGCCTTCATAGGCTCCAGCAGCTCTGCTTTCAGCTCCTTAAAACAGCGCTGGAGATGCTCCTGCTGCTCTTGCGTCCACTGCCTCCACGCTGCCTGGTCTCTGCCCGCCGCCATTTTGGTCCACCTCCCTTGCACTTTTCTTTGTTTCAATGCCACTTTTTTAATTGCCCCATTCCTGGTCCGATCCATACACTATCGGGGGAATGTTGCTGTCCCCTTCCCACACCGGGAAATGTCGAACAAGCGCCGTTACGGGCTCTAAAAAGAGCCCGAAAGTCCGTTTTTAGCGGGAGCTGCCGAACGTGCGACTTAGCTCCGCATAGCCGCAACCGGAAGTGTGGTTGAACGTCTTGAGCGTTGTTGGAGCTACACTCATCCAGGCAAATAGAAAGTTTTTCAATCCAGACCGGACTTGTGTTTTGCCGATAGTGGACAGACTTTGGGGAGTCAGGAGGTGTGTTACTCACTGCAGAAAATTCCCAGTCAGCATATTGGAACGATTTGCAGGTTGATGGTCAACATTATGAACACATCTTCAATGGCTATCATGTCCTGGAGTGGGACTCAAACCCAGAAATTCTGGTTCAGAGGTAAAGCTGTCACCCAAGGCTGGAATTGAACCTGAGTCCCTGGAGCTGTGAGGCAGCAGTGCTCACGACTGTGCAACTGTGCCGCCCAGATCCTTGGTCTGTTCCAGGCATGCAATAGGACAAGAAAATACAACATCTTTCATTTCTGAAATAAAAAGAGAAAATACTCAGCAGGCTAGCAGCGTCTGTAGAGACAGAAATATAATTAACTCTTCAGGTCAATTTCCTTTCATTAGAAATTGAACTTGTTTTTGGAACAAGTACAGTGCTCGTACCATTGAGAAGAGGATGTCTTTGATAGAGGGGAAGGCGTAAGTGATTCCCTGACAAAGGCAAAACGTAAGACAACTTGGGAAGCAAAAGCTGGGTCCAAAGAAGGTGTAAATATTTACAGTCAACTAGCAAGGGGAAGCGAAGCTTGGAAATCTGAAAAAGCAAAGGGTGTTGCCATAGGTTAGATTATGGTGGAAGAAAGGCAGGTGGATTCTGTAATGTAAGGGTCTCGCACAAGAAGAGTTAATGTGGGACTGAGTACAGTATCACCCACACAATGATGTAAGAGACCACATGACCCACACCTAGGATCAGAGTAGTGTTGAACAGAACATTGTGAAGAAGCAAGAATGGAGGACAGCTCCTAGCTTGGACCTTTGCTGTATCTCTGGGAATTGCTCCAGTAATAATAATAATAATAATCTTCATTGTCATTAACGCTGCAATGAAGTTCCAGTGAAAAGCCCGTAGTCGCCACATTCCAACGCCTGTTCAGGTACACAGAGGGAGAATTCAGAATGTCCAAATTACCTAACAGCACGTCTCTCGGGACTTGTGGGGGGACACCGGAGCACCCGGAGGAACCCCACGCAGACACGGGGAGAACGTGCGGACTCCTCACCAAAGACAACAAATACCTTAATAAGACCTACAAAACTATGTCCAACACCTTCCAGCAGACTCCACATGTGCTGGCCACCCCACTGAGTATGTATCAAAAAGGATGCCTGCCTTATTACAGATTTTAAGCAATTGTCGTGTTTTGCTTTTTTTTCCCCCTTTCATTTCTGAGTGAGACTTCAGAATGAATGCATGTGGCGCATGTAATAGTTACCTGTGCTGCTTTCAGCAATCTGTCAATAATATGGAAATTCCTCATCTGTATAATACACTGCCATCAAAAAGCTTACAGTAGAAAACTTGAATCATGGAGTACCGCAGCAGCCATGACAGGCGAAAATAGATTAATTTGCAAGTTAACCATTTCACCAATTAGGATAAGGAGGGAGAAACAATAGGTTTTCTTCAGATTCACAACCTATAGTTTAATTCCGATAAATAAAACACATGTTTATGTAAACCTTGAGTCGATTGACAAAGAATTACAATAAGCAAATTGTGGTAGTATGCATTCGGGGTCATGTGGGACTGTGAAGCCGTGATGTCATTGGCTGACAGATCCCAGGTCCTGGTTGGCTGTTGACCTCTAGCTCCGCCCTGAAGGCGGAGTATAAGAACCAGGAGTTCTCCCCCGCAGGCCAGTCTGCTACTGAACTGCGGGGGACAAGTCACGCTTAATAAAGCCTCATCGACTTCATCTCTATTCGTCTCTCGTGAGTCTTTGTGCGCTACACAAATTTATTCTCTTTTGAAATTATAGCGTAGTTTCAGAAAAACAAGTCGCACAAATATTGAGATTTGGGATTGTGCCAAGTTTAATTACTGTTGTATAGGTTTCCAAAGAAAGTAATTCTGAAGCTCACAAAGACTGAACTTCACACATAAAGATCAACGAAGAATTGGAAATTAAATGAAACAGAACACAGTGTGAATTTTCTTTTCTCTGATGCTGCTGTTGATTTTGATGCAAAGTTGTTGATACAACATGTGAGTTTTCAGGTTGGCGCAGTGGTGTGACTTCCTTTGTTTTGGCACTAATTGCCCTGGAAGTATTTTCTATGAAATGAAAACAGACTTATGTAAACCTCAGTGAAAGGAATGAGATATTTTTAGTGGATTCTTCTGATAATTGTTTATTTGCTCCGAGCAATTTGACAATAATACTACAAGAGCAGAATATTCCAGGCAGAATGAACGGCGTTTTACAATTCATGAAGAGGATTTTGTAATTGAAGGATCATCGAAATTACAGCAAAAGATACCTTTGGTCCATCCTGCCTTTGCCAAAGCTTGTTCTTCAGTTGGAGCCTCACACTCTAATTCCATTTTCCCTATCTTGTCTCCTAATTTTATTTGTTAATTTCAAATATCTAATAGCGTGAGGTGTCACGAGAGGCTTTTTAAATAACAAACTGATTTATTGGAACGACCAATGAGGTTAAACTAGGTGCAGGAACAGCAGTTGACATATAGGTCCTTACTCCTTTACTCCCGGGTCCACACTCCCCAGAACCCTGTTCTTCGGGCCCATTGGCTAGGGTTCGCACTCCCATATGATAGGTTCCAGGCTCCTGGCGGGTCATGTTGCCCAAGAACGATCGCCCCTTAAAGGGGTCGTACGATCACCTCCCTCCACCCTCAAGTCCCTCTATATTATGTACATTAAAGATAATAACAGGTAACTGTTTACAATGATTGGATTGCAAAGATGATTCTGGATAGGAGCGAAAGCAACAGGGTAGTTGTTATGGGGGACTTTAACTTTCCAAATATTGACTGGAAACGCTATAGTTCGAGTACTTTAGATGGGTCTGTTTTTGTCCAATGTGTGCAGGAGGGTTTCCTGACACAGTATGTAGATCTGCCAACGGGAGGCGAGGCCATATTGGATTTGGTACTGGGTAATGAACCAGGAAAGGTGTTAGATTTGGAAGTAGGTGAGCACTTTGGTGATAGTGACCACAATTCGATTACGTTTACTTTAGTGATGGAAAGGGATAGGTATATACCGCAGGGCAAGTGTTATATCTACGGGAAAGTCAATTATGATGCGATGAGGCAAGACTTAGGATGCATCGGATGGAGAGGAAAACTGCAGGGGATGGGCACAATGGAAATGTGGAGCTTATTCAAGGAACAGCTACTGCGCGTCCTTGATAAGTATGTACCTGTCAGGCAGGGAGGAAGCAGTCGAGCAAGGGAACCGTGGTTTACTAAAGCAGTCGAAACACTTGTCAAGAGGAAGAAGGAGGCTTATGTAAAGATGAGACATGAAGGTTCAGTTACGGCGCTCGAGAGCTACAAGTTAGCTAGGAAGGACATAAAGAGAGCTAAGAAGAGCCAGGAGGGGATATGAGAAGTCTTTGGCAGGTAGGATCAAGGATAACCCTGAAGCTTTCGAGAGATATGTCAGGAATAAACGAATGACTAGGATAAGAGTAGGGCCAGTCAAGGACAGTTGTGGGAAGTTGTGCGTGGAGTCCGAGGGGATATTAGAGGTGCTAAATGAATATTTTTCGTCAGTATTCACACAGGAAAAAGACAATGTTGTCGAGGAGAATACTGAGATTCAGGCTACTAGACTAGAAGGGCTTGAGGTTCATAAGAAGGAGGTGTTAGCAATTCTGGAAAGTGTGAAAATAGATAAGTCCCCTAGGCCGGATGGGATTTATCCTAGGATTCTCTGGGAAGCTAGGGAGGAGATTGCTGAGCCTTTGATTTTTAAGTCATCTTTGTCTACAGGAATAGTGCCATAAGACTGGAGGATAGCAAATGTTGTCCCCTTGTTCAAGAAGGGGAGTAGAGACAACCCCAGTAACTATAGACCAGTGAGCCTTACTTCTGTAAGATCACAGAGGGTGGTGGTTGATGGGAAATGTTCAGAATGGAGTACAGTCACAAGTGGAGTACCACAAGGATCTGTTCTGGGGCCGTTGCTGTTTGTCATTTTTATCAATGACCTAGAGGAAGGCGCAGAAGGGTGGGTGAGTAAATTTGCAGACGATACTAAAGTCGGTGGTGTTGTCGATAGTGTGGAAGGATGTAGCAGGTTACAGAGGGATATAGATAAGCTGCAGAGCTGGGCTGAGAGGTGGCAAATGGAGTTTAATGGAGAGAGGTGTGAGGTGATTCACTTTGGAAGGAATAACAGGAATGCGGAATATTTGGCTAATGGTAAAGTTCTTGAAAGTGTGGATGAGCAGAGGGATCTAGGTGTCCATGTACATAGATCCCTGAAAGTTGCCACCCAGGTTGATAGGGTTGTGAAGAAGGCTTATGGAGTGTTGGCCTTTATTGGTAGAGGGATTGAGTTCCGGAGTCGGGAGGTCATGTTGCAGCTGTCCAGAACTCTGGTACGGCCGCATTTGGAGTATTGCGTACAGTTCTGGTCACCGCATTATAGGAAGGACGTGGAGGCTTTGGAGCGGGTGCAGAGGAGATTTACCAGGATGTTGCCTGGTATGGAGGGAAAATCTTATGAGGAAAGGCTGATGGACTTGCGGTTGTTTTCGTTGGAGAGAAGAAGGGTAAGAGGAGACTTAATAGAGGCATACAAAATGATCAGGTGGTTGGATAGGGTGGACAGTGAGAGCCTTCTCCCGCGGATGGATATGGCTGGCACGAGGGGACATAACTTTAAACTGAGGGGTAATAGATATAGGACAGAGGTCAGAGGTAGGTTCTTTACGCAAAGAGTAGTGAGGCCGTGGAATGCCCTACCTGCTACAGCAGTGAACTCGCCAACATTGAGGGCATTTAAAAGTTTATTGGATAAACATATGGATGATAATGGCATAGTGTAGGTTAGATGGCTTTTGTTTCGGTGCAACATCGTGGGCCGAAGGGCCTGTACTGCGCTGTATTGTTCTATGTTCTATGTTCTATGTTGTGGGCAAAATCTTGGAAAGGTTTATAAGAGATAGGATGTATAATCATCTGGAAAGGAATAATTTGATTAGAGATAGTCAACACGGTTTTGTGAAGGGTAGGTCGTGCCTCACAAATCTTATTGAGTTCTTTGAGAAGGTGACCAAACAGGTGGATGAGGGTAAAGCAGTTGATGTGGTGTTTATGGATTTCAGCAAAGCGTTTGATAAGGTTCCCTACGATAGGCTACTGCAGAAAATACGGAGGCATGGGATTCAGGGTGATTTAGCAGTTTGGATCAGAAATTGGCTAGCTGGAAGAAGACAAAGGATGGTAGTTGATGGGAAATGTTCAGACTGGAGTCCAGTTACTAGTGGTGTACCACAAGGATCTGTTTTGGGGCCACTGCTGTTTGTCATTTTTATAAATGACCTGGAGTAGGGCATAGAAGGATAGGTGAGTAAACGTGCAGATGACACTAAAGCCGGTGGAGTTGTGGACAGTGCGAAAGGATGTTACAAGTTACAGAGGAATTTAGATAAGCTGCAGCGCTGGGCTGAGAGGTGGCAAATGGAGTTTAATGCAGAGAAGTGTGAGGTGATTCATTTTGGAAGGAATAACAGGAAGACAGACTACTGAGCTAATGGTAAGATTCTTGGCAGTGTGGATGAGCAGAGAGATCTCGGTGTCCATGTACATAGATCCCTGAAAGTTGCCACCCAGGTTGAGAGGGTTGTTAAGAAGGCGTACGGTGTGTTAGCTTTTATTGATAGAGGGATTGAGTTTCGGAGCCATGAGGTCATGTTGCAGCTGTACAAAACTCTGGTGCGGCCGCATTTGGAATATTGCGTGCAATTCTGGTCGCCGCATTATAGGAAGGATGTGGAAGCATTGGAAAGGGTGCAGAGGAGATTTACCAGAATGTTGCCTGGTATGGAGGGAAGATCTTATGAGGAAAGGCTGAGGGACTTGAGGCTGTTTTCGTTAGAGAGAATAAGGTGAAGAGCTGACTTAATTGAGGCATACAAGATGATCAGAGGATTGGATAGGGTGGACAGTGAGAGCCTTTTCCTCGGATAGTGATGTCTAGCACGAGGTGACATAGCTTTAAATTGAGGGGAGATAGATATAGGGCAGATGTCAGAGGTAGGTTCTTTACTCAGAGAGTAGTAAGGGCATGGAATGACCTGCCTGCAACAGTAGTGGACTCGCCAACACTAAGGGCATTCAAATGGTCATTGGATAGCCATATGGACGATAAGGGAATAATGTAGATGGGCTTTAGAGTGGTTTCACAGGTCGGCGCAACATTGAGGGCCGAAGGGCCTGTACTGCGCTGTAATGTTCTATGTTCTAATGAGGCCAAATGGGGGTGGACGGTACAGCCTTTCATAAGGTCAGTCTATCAGGCAACTTTCGAAGTCTGGTCGAACACCTCAGTTCCCTGACAGCTTCTTCCACCATTGAGTAAGAGGTGTCATCGTCAACTGATGGTTGTCTAAAAGTCTTAGAAGGCGTGCCGGTGCACCCCCCCACCCCCCCCAACCCCCCAATCCCCTCCAGTTTTCTCAGATTTGGCAAGACCTCTTCCGAAACAACCGGTTTCCTCCTTTCTCACTCTGGTGAAGAAACATTGGTCGTCACCATGGGGTCTACTTTGGATTGGATTGGATTTGTTTATTGTCATGTGTACCGAGGTACAGTGAAAAGTATTTTTCTGCGAGCAGCTCAACAGGTCATTAAATACATGGGAAGAAAAGGGAATAAAAGAAAATACATAATAGGGCAACACAACATATACAATGTAACTACATGAGCACTGGCATCGGATGAAGCATACAGGGCGTAGTGTTAATGAGGTCAGTCCATCAGAGGGTCATTTAGGAGTCTGGTGACAGTGGGGAAGAAGCTGTTTTTGAGTCTGTGTGTGCGTGTGCTCAGACTTCTGTATCTCCTGCCCGATGGAAGAAGTTGGAAGGGTGAGTAAGCCGGGTGGGAGGGATCATTGATTATGCTGCCCGCTTTCCCCAGGCAGCGGGAGGTGTAGATTGAGTCAATGGATGGGAGGCAGGTTTGTGTGATGGACTGGGCGGTGTTCACGGCTCTCTGAAGTTTCTTGTGGTCCTGGGCCAAGCAGTTGCCATACCGGGGCTGTGATGCAGCCCGATAGGATGCTTTCTATGGTGCATCTATAAAAGTTGGTAAGGGTTAATGTGGACATGCCGAATTTCCTTAGTTTCCTGAGGAAGTATAGGCGCTGTTGTGCTTTCTTGGTGGTAGCGTCGACGTGGGTGGACTTGATTTGCTGTTGGGGCTTTAGCCTCCATCCTTTTCATGTGGTCCACGCGCTTCGCAACTGTTTCCCTTGTAGATCCACCAAATACGATAAAGGCCCAGAATTGCTACGATTTTTCCAGGTAACCATGTTGGTCTAACCCCAAATTTTCCGACAAAACCTAGATCATCTGCTTTGAAGAATATACTCCCTCTGGTTTGGGTCACTTGGTTGAAGGCCTGTTGTTGCAGATCTCTCCAGTGCCAGCATTGATATTTTTTAAGGAGATGCTGCATCGGCGCTAATGTTGTTGCCAGGTTTGGGATAAATGGCAGCAATAATTGGCCATGCCCAGAAATGATTTTAATTCCGCAATATTTTTCAGCACAGGACTCTCTCTGATAGCTTTCACCTTATCTTCTAAAGGATGTAAACCATTGATATCAACTTTAAACACCAAATATATAACTTAACTGGCTTGAAAGGTGCACTTTTCCCTTTTAAGTCTTATGCCTTCATCTGTAAGCCTCGTAAGGACTTCCTGCTAGCTAGATGTTCTTCCGATGAAGTCCCCATCACCAATATATCGTTTAAGTACACTACAACTTTTGGAAATCCTTGTAGCAAGTGTTCCATCGTCCATTGAAAAATAGCACATGTGGACGATATACCTAAAATAAACCTTTATCCTGGAAGAGCAGCCCGGTGGCACAGTGGTTAGCACTGCTGCCTCACGGCATCAAGATCCCAGGTTCGATCCCGGCTCTGGGTCACTGTCCGTGTGGAGTTTGCACATTCTCCCCGTGTTTGCGTGGGTTTTGCCCCCCCCCCCCCGACCCAAAGGATGTGCAGGACAGGTGGATTGGCCACGCTGAATTGTCCCTTAATTGAAAAAAATTAATTGGGTACTCGAAATTTATTTTAAAAAACCTTGTCCACTGGAAAAGTCCTCTGTTTGTGTTGATCACTGCATATTTCCTGGAATCTTCGTCTAGTTCAAGCTGTCGGTAAGCATGACTTAAAGAACTTTGCATATGTGAGGCCCCCGGCAGCTTTGCGTAAAGATTTTTTGTCCTAGGATTCAGATACTTGTCAGTTGAACAGCTTGGTTTACAGCAAGTTTGCAATTGTCACAGAACCTGACAGCCCGGTGAGGACCAATTGGGGACGACCACTCAGAGATCTGTGCCAGTCTAATGATCCCTAATTGCCCCAAACGTGTCAACTCGGTCTCAACTTTCTGATGTGGAGCACATGGGGTGGGCCGAGCTCTGGCAAATTTTGGTGTGGAATCAGAGTTCATGCAGATTTTGGACTCGACCCCTTGTATGCAACCCCCAGCTCATTTTGAAAAACGTCTTTCTTTTTGCACAGTATCTCTTGAAAAGCACCATCTGTTATTTTAAAAATTTCTAGCCAGTTCAGCTTTATCTGTCATTGCCAGTCCCGCTCCATGAGGCTTGGGCCCTGACCTTCCACAACAATCATGGTTAATTGAGAAGATTGTTGATACAATACCGGTGCAGTCATGGTAACAAATATCTTTCGGGTTTCCCCCATATCAGTTACTAAGCGGCCATGCTGTTATGTCTCAGAGGTTGGACTCTACCTCACAGGTACTTGTAAGTTTGTCGCCCATTAAGCATAAGTATTTCTCGATGGGAGCCACCTTGCTCACTTTAACTATGTTCAACTTTGAACTTTCGGATTCTTCCTCAAGATGTTTTTCTTACTTCTGGAATGTCGTCAAGGAGTTTTTAAAAAACTGGGAATGCCCTTTCTGGTGTGGCAATGTGCTTGAATGTGGCCCTTCCTGTTACAACTGAGGCAACCAAAAGCTTTGCAATGGCACATAGCTTGGGGGTGGGGATTCTCTCCCACATCTCTAACACTCATCAAAGCCTGAGGCCCGTTTTTCTTCTTTGCTTCTGTTCACGATCCGGCTCCTGTGATCTCGGTTCAGCCTCCTCTGTGCCGGCCACTCGGGGTCCTCGTCTTGCAGCCATTCAATTCCAAAGTTGATTTACCTGGCCTTCCTGCACACACTGTAGTTCAAAGGGTCCTTTTTGGCACATTCAGTGGTTTCAGCTGTCAAAGAATAAAAGAACACAGAACAATACAGCACAGGACCAGGCCCTTCGGCTCTCCAAGCCTCCGTCGTTCATGTGTCCTATATAGACCAACCGCCTGTATCTTTCTCTACCCCGTCTTTCATGTGCCCATCCAGATATATCTTAAAGGTCGCTAACGTAATCTCTATCCCTTTTTCACAGGGAGATTTTGGTTTTGGTCAAGAGTATTCTTTGAATATTGAGGTTGTTAATGCCACAAACGAGATGATTGTATAACATGTCACTTAACGATGAGTCGAATTCGCCATGTTCAGCCATTTGATGAAGCCTGGAGACAAATGCCGAAATTGTCTCCCCTGGGTTCCTGATGGCTGAATTAAATTTACACCATTGCAGAATGATAGCGATTTTGGGGTTGGAATGCTCTTTCACTAACGTCACTAAGTGATCAAACGACTTGGTATCTGGGGCTTCCGGGATGTTAAGTTTCGAATGAGATTACAAGCGTGGGGTCTGCATACCATCAGCAGGATAACCTTTTACTTGTCTGCACCAGTAATCTCATTAGCAGTGAAAAAGTATGGAAGCCTCTCAATGTATTGGTCCCGTTATTAGATTTCCTGGTCAAAATCAAGATTTCCCATCACTGACATTGATTTTCATTCATTGTTACTGCGGATACTCATCCCTTCCTGGGAGGTTTCCAATGGTCAAGCCTTCACTCTTTTCAGGAACGTGGGAAGCTGCGAGGTTAACAGTGAATTTAAGATGAAAATAAAGTAACAAACTGTCATGTGAGAGTACCTTTAAGAAATGGATGTTTAAGCAATGTACCTTTAAGAAATGGAGCTGCTCATATTACTGAAGTGATGTCAGAGGGTGGGGGGGGGGGGAGCTGAGCTGAGCTCACTTCTGCTTTTGGTTTCAGTTTGAGAGAGCAGCTTGGGTGTGTCTTTGTGTTTTGCTGAGAGCAGCTGAAAAGTGTCTGGCTGGTTTGCTGAGAGCTGCATGAAAGGAGAAAGCCAGTTTGGGAGAGCAGCTTGGGTGTGTTTGTGTGTTTCCAGTGAGCTGCAAGAAGAAAACACAGAACTGGTCTGTTGATGTCTGCAAATCAAAAGACTATAAGTATATTGAATGTAACCTCATGTCTGTTGTTAAAGGTGAAGTCTTTTGGGTGTTTGAAGGAACATTTTGAGGGATTGTTTAGTGTTGTATTATTTTCGGGGTTATCTTTGAAGTAAGGGGTGTTAAGAGATCCAAGGTTTATTTAAAAGGTTAATTTGAGTTCATGGAATAAACATTGTTTTGTTTAAAAACCCACGTGTTCATAATTGTAATATCACACCTGGGGAACAAGCCGAGTGCTTCAAAAGCAACAATCCATAAAAGGGGAGGTTGGTTGAACTCCATGATATGTTGAGGGGTTTTGAATACACCTCTCCCATAACAAAACAAGTAACAAGATTAGCAGCCTTTGACCTACTCTGGTAGCCACAGTATTAATATGGCTAGTCCAGTTCAGTTTCTGATCAATGGTAACCCCCAGGATGTTGATTGTGGGGGATTCAATGGTAATGCCATTGAATGTCAGCAAGGAGGCTTCTTAAATAACAAAGTGATTTACTGGAACAAACAATGGGGATAGTCTATGTACAAGAACAGTTTGAAATACAGGTCTTTACTCCTTGACTCCCGGCTACCCACTCACTGGGTTCCACCTTTCCGGGCCCCGCATGCTTCCGTGCGATAGGCCCTGAATGGGTCACGTGGCTCACACACTATCACCCCTTAAAGGGGCCACGCCACCACAAAACTGAACACTACACCAATGTTATCAAAAAAAATTTGAGCCACTATAGGAGATAAAAGGGTGGCTGAATATAATCTTTGCTGAAGAAGTGAGTTTTAAGAAGAGTTTGAAAGGAGGAAAGATAGAGGGGCGGGATGATTGAGAGAGAATTCCAGAATTTATAGCCTAGGCAGCTGAAGATATGAAGACTAATGATGGAACAAAAATAATTGGCCACATGCAAGAGACCAGGATTGGAAGAGCGTAGAAATCCTGCAGATTTTGAAAGAGGTTACAAAGTTAAAGAGAGCTGAAGTCACTTAGAAGCAATTATTGCCAAATTGGGGAGAAATTTGTCACATTGGATAATACCCATTTTAAAAATTAATTCATGGGCTATGGATGTCGCTATTTCAGAGGGAATTTAAAAGTCAACCATATTGCTGTGGGTCTGGAGTCACCTGTGGGCCAGACCAGATAAGGACAACAGATTTCCTTCCTAAAAGAACATTTGTGAGCCAGATGGGTTTTTATGGCAGTCAATATGGTCATCACTCGACTTTTAATTCCAGAATTTTGTTGAATTCAAATTTGAAACCCATTTTGCTTTAACACATACAGCTAGCAGACCAAAGAAATGTTCTGGATTTTAATCTCCTTTACAAAACTGCTTCTAAATGACACTTCAATACATTTTCTGTTGTTGAACAGAATTCTTTAATATTTAAAGGCATGGCAATGATTTATGGCCCGTAGACAAATGTTCTGGTATGCTCTTCATGGTGCAGCTATTATGAAGACAATTCAGCTCAGACATTAAACTGAGGTTCATTTGGTTGAAGTAGAAATAAAAGATACCATGACACTAGTTGAAGAATAGCAGGCGTAGCCTCCTGGTCTGACCAATGTCGTTGGGTCACCAAGATCTTTGAACAGATTATTGGATCATTGATGTCCGTGAAACCTTTCTCTGTTCCCCTACTCATAAAAGTATGTACAATTTTAAAAGTAATTAAATGGTGTGGAGTGCATTGGGGCATCTTGACATTGTGAAAGATGCAATGCAATTTCAAATTCTTTGTTCCTTTTCGTAGGTTTATCCATTTACGTTTTAAATGATACCACTATTTTTTGCCTCAAAAGCAATGGTAGAAACGAGTTCCTAAACTCCTCTCATTTCCGCTTCATTCTTCTGTGAGCATCCTGAGTCAGCGCTTAGAAATAAACTCTCCATGATTGTCAAGAAATTGTTTCAATTGTTGAAGCAAATTAAAACAATAGTAAAAAGTTAGAGCCAGTACTTAATGCTGTTAGGACCCTCTTAATAATAACTTGTATGTACCTGCTTGTCACAGAATCTCTCTGGGCAAACAACGGGACAATGGAAACTGTGGAGTTCCATTGCTACAGGTAATAAATTGCTCTCAGAGGGATTTAGTTTCTTTTAAATTTTATTTGTGAACGGGACCTCCTCGTGTGCAAGGATGAGCCTGATACAGTTTAAGGTGGTGTACAGGGTGCATAATGACTCGAGCGAGAATGAGTGGGTTCTTTCAGGGGGTAGCAGGTGAGTGTGAGAGGTGTGGGCGGGGGCCAGCGATTCATGCGAACATGTTTTGAGGTTGCAAAAAATTGGGAAGATTCTGGGCGCGGGTGTTCGCAGTCTTTGCCAGGATAGTGAAGGAGGAGGTGGACCCGGACCCTTTGGTGGCGATATTTGGGGTCTCAGAGAAGCCGGAGCTCATGGAGAGGAGGAAGTCCGATGTCTTGGCCTTCACCTCTCTGATTGCACGGCGGCAAATTTTGCTGGAGTGGCAGTCGGCATCGCCACCGGGGGCAGCAGCTTGGTTGGGTGACCTGTACCACTTCCTGCGATTAGAGAAGATAAAGTATGAGTTAAGGGGCTCTTCAGGGGGGGTTTGAGGAAAGGTGGGTGATGTTTGTGACCATGTTTGAGGGGCTGTTCGCCGCGGGGGAGTGGGGGGTGAAAAAGAGGACAAATCTATACAGACTGTGGAGGGAAGCATGTTTCCCGGGGCGTTTGTTTGCTGTAACCTGTTTGAATACATGTTTGTAATAAAATACAGTGAAAAAAAAAAAAAAATTATTTGTGCCTTTGTTTTTGTCTTTTTCATCTCGGTTCCTTCTCTCTGAGGGAATTTTAGCCCCTCCCCACCTCCCCACCAACACACACACACCAAACAAGATGGGTGTGAGCCAGGAGGGCTGTACAAATGTAAGAGAGTAAAGCAAATTTAAACTCAAAATGCTGCAAACCCACCCGCGTCCCATTTTTAAACAGACAAACACCACACTCCAGCAAAGCAAACTGCTCATTTAAATTTCTTAACACAATTGCTTCGTCAGGAAGGTCGGGTATTAACCAATTGTTCTTGGGGCACAGGACCTGAATCCTCAGAACTTGTGGGCTTCTGACACAGGCAAAAAACATTTGGAAGACGGTCCAATTGCTATCCTTCCACATACAGGTTGGAAAATAGGTGAGGGTAAAATAATAACGAAAAGTAGTAGGTACGGTGCGCATTTGGAAATGTGAGCTGGGAGCTTTACATAACAAATCAGTGTTCAGCATGGCTTCGTTTTTTCGAGCTTGACAAGAGTCACCTGTGTCATCAGCAGCTTTTCTACAAGAGAAAGTGATTTTCACAACATTGACAACAAACTTTTCTGTAGCAAAATGAAGAAACTTTTGCAAACCTAGGCGTTTCGGTATCTATTGATATATTTCTCATTCCAAAGGTTTAATGATTTACATCATGCCTAATGTATTGAGGTGTCGGAATCAAGCTGTTCTTCTTTCTGCAGTTTGATTTTTGCTTCAAAATCTACAGCTATTGGACTGTTTTGATTACATGATGGAAAGTGTGAAATGTCACTTATAAACATAAATTTGTGTACCTAAACTTGTGCCTCAAGGTTCAGTCTGGGATCATACTACCTCTATTGTCGTAATTAAACTTCAAAATCTATCTAAGAAAACCATCACCGGAACATTTACCTTTACAGCCCATGGATGGGATTCTCCGACCCCGGGCCGGGTCGGAGAATCGGCTGGGGGGATGGCGCGATTCACGCGATGTTGCTCTGACGCTGGTACGCCGATCCTTCGGAGACTGGAGAATCGGCGGCATTGGCGCCAGCACGGTCAATGCAGCACCGGTCGGGGGCCGCTCTACGCGGCTCCCCCCGGCGATTCTCCACGCGTGTTGGGCCGAGTGGCCGCCGAGATAGGCCGAGTCCCGCCGGCGCCGTTCACATGTGGTCCTACCCGGCGGGACCTCTGCGTTTATCCTGCGGGGTGCGGCTTGGTGCTGGGGAGGGGGGATCCGACCCTGGGGGGGCGGGGCCTCCACCATGGCCTGGCTCGCGATCGGGGCCTACTGATCGGCGGGCCGGCTACTCCTGGTGGGGGCCTATTTTACTCCGCGTCGGACCCCTGTCGCTCTCCGCCATGTTGCGTCAGGTCCAGCGCGGGGAAGGCAACTAGCGCATATATGCGAGTTCGCGCCAATCGTAACGTGCACGCACAAATTCGCGCCGGCCGCAGCGTGCATGCACAGACCCATGGCACCCGTTTGACGCCGGTATCAGCAGCTGGAGTGAGCTGTGCCGTGCTGGCCCTCTGTGAGGCGCAGGATCGCTGATCCCGGGGGCATGTTGACGCCGTCGTAAAACGTGACGCCGTTTACGACAGCGTCAACACTTAGCCTCAGGATCAAAGAACCCCGCCCCATATCTCAAAATCCTTTGCTGAGGAAGGAGAAAGTTAGGGAATTTAGACATAACATTTAGACTAACTTGCCATCAGAATATACTTCAGGAACTTGGCAACTGTAGTTAGATCAAGGTACAAATATTGCAGTGCTCACAGCTAGATTAATCTGGGTCAATGCAATCCAAATTGACCAGAACCTCTCCTGTAAACTAGCATGCCATAAATTCCCAATGCAGGGCCAGTTGTCACGGTAACATGTTTTGTACTACAATATTGCTGTTAATTAAGAAATAATGGCCCAGATCTTCCAGTCTCCAAATGGTTGTTCCCTGGAAGTACTCAGGAAGATCACAGGGACACCCTTCAAAAGTTCCAATATAAGGACACAGCGGGAATTGCCCAGGTAGCTTCAACTTCCACTGGGCAATAACCCTCCTCTGGGAGCTTTCCAAAGCTCAGAGTTGAAGTAGACTTTGGATGGTACCCTTCACAGTCACCAGCTTTGTAAGGAGAAGCACAATTACTGTTGTTTTATAACAGGAATGATGATGAAATATACATTAAACAGAATTGGATAAAAACGAGCTAGCCTACTACCCACTTTAACTGTCCCATCCTCTTCCCACACACACAATACAGACAAACACAGGGAGGGAGGGGGGGATGAAGAGGTAAAAATAATAAGGATGAAGGCCAAAAGATAAGAGTCTTTGCTTCCAATGGTGGTACTTGAGTATGCATTCCTTGCAGCATGTTGGCTGATCAGAATCCTTGTTTTTCAGTCTGTCATTATTTTCTCTGTAGTTTAGAAATTTATTGCTCACAGCATTTTCTGGAAAGGCCCCTTTCCTTCACCACAAACGTTGCTTCCAGTTTGTGGTTTATCTCCAGGCCGCTGCCTTTTCTGCAGAGAGGGTTGGTTGATTTACATCAGCCTTTATTGCAGAAAGAGTTGGTCGGTTCTCCTCTGGCTGCACAGCCTGTAATGGTTCTCCTGTACATAGGTTCACCCAGGCTCCCTGTAATCAGAAATGCCGCCTTTCTGGGAAAATGGAGAGGGGAGAGGGTAGCAGTCCATCCTGCGATCTGCCAGGAATCAAACTGGAGTCAAAACTCAACCCTTGAAGCTCTGAAACATTCCAGTGGGAATCAGATCAAATCACTGCCTGTTACCGGGCAGAACACAGCTTTTGGGCCAATTCATCGGCCACTAGCCAAATCAATCAAACCAAGACATCACTGATGCTGGCCAATCTCTGTATTTGGTGTGAGCTGACTGCAATCACAAATTTAAAACAGCACAACTATCTGCATCCTTCTGTTTCAATTGAAGGTACAGGCTGTCTTCAAAACACATGTCCATACAACATCCATGGATCAAAAATAAAAGAAAGGGGAAATAGGGGAATAAACAGACAATAAACAGGTACAAATAGGAAGGACCCTTACACTGTCCTAAACTAGTTGTGGGAAACAGATTGTAAAATTCAGATAAAAATGGTTGGAACATGTATCATGAATCCTCCCCTGGGCTGCGCCAGCTAGTGAGACATCTAGTGATCTGTTCTTGACGGCTAATGCAAAAGCAACTCTGGAGAGTAGTTGTTGGTATTATTCTTGGAGAATCAGATCAGCAGAGGTGCTCCTCAGAGAACCTATGAAAAATGTCCGACCCACTCGTACTTATTTATAATTTCTCCTTGAATCAAATTTCCATCCACTCACCCTCTCCTCCATTTCCAGGGAGTACCTTCCCAGATATCTTAGCATAGCAGTTAATTAAGCTCCTGCCTTCCTCCTAACTGCAGGGTGCCGTTTGAGAGAATTAGGTTTAAGCCTCACGCAAGCTCTGGAGGATCATCCACTCCACTGATTTTGCGCACCTCCCGAGAGAAAAATACATTTCTCCGCCACAATAGTTTGACATTTTGCCACTTGTGGCAGAGCAAATTTTAACAACTTTTCAGTCATCTCAGTGGATTATCAGTCTACTTGGAAAATTACAACTTGAGAGTGAATCACCAGATCACTATAAAAGCAAACAGGCTTTGCTTTGTACAGAGTGAGATGAGGACAGAGTGCAATAAGGAACAAGGGCTAAATCATTAATTTGTCAGGGGCAAGAACCCAGTGCAGAGGGAGAAAGAGATGCTGCTTTGTATACCCTTTTTCAGCTTCCAGTCGCTGGTGAGTGTTCTTTTCTGTCTCCAAGATATTCTATTTTAGCTGCGTATGTGCTATTACTTTAGCTGTGCAAATTCGGTGTTTACTGCTTAAACAACTTAAGCTCCGAGTTGTTGAGGTGGAGTGCGTGTTTCAGGCATTGTGGAGCAGCACAGAGGGAGACAGTGAAATGGACAGTTTGCCCCAGGAAGTGGTCACACCCCTTAGCTTCCTTAGAACTTAAGAATTGGCCAATGGTCATGAGGGTATAAATGCAAGTAAAGCGGGTATGTGGATCGACCAGGTCGTGACGAGATAACCTCAGCCCTTGAACTTGGCCAACGGGTGTGAGGTGCTTGCTATCTATGTGGATGAGGAGAAGGAATGGTTGGGCAGCACGGTAGCACGGTGGTTACCACAGTTGCTTCACAGCTCCAGGGTCCCAGGTTCGAATCGCAGCTTGGGTCTCTGTCTGTGGGGAGTCTGCACGTTCTCAACCATGTCTGCATGGGTTACCTCCGGGTGCTCCGGTTTCCTCCCACAGTCCAAAGATGTGCAGATTAGGTGGATGGGCCATGGTAAATTGCCCTTAGTGTCCAAAAGGGGTAGGAGGGGTTACTGGGTTACGGGGATAGGGTGGAGGTGTGGGCTTAAGTAGGATGCTCTTTCCAAGAGCTGGTGCAGACTCAATGGGACGAATGGTCTTCTTCTGCACTCTAAATTCTATGAATACAAGGTGGATGAGCCGATCATGGTAACATGATGCAGGATGCCAATTAATTAAGGTGAGTGAGAAAGAGTGTGATACTGATGGGGACACTATAGTCAGCGGGATAGGTAATGCACTCAGTCGTCATGGCTGGGAGCTATGAAAGTTGTGATGCCTGCCTGGTGCCAGGGTTAATGACCACAGGCGACAAACTTGGGAGTAGGAGGATCCAGGTGCCATGTTCATGTTGGAACAAAAATTTTAAATACTGTTGTGCTGAAAGAGTTTGGAGAATTAGGTCCCAAATTAAAATGCAGTGCATCAAAGGTTATCACCTCTGGATTGTTACCTGAACCATATTCCTTTGGGTCAAGGAGATTACATTAGGGAAGTAATTAGGTTGTTCAAAAAGCCCTGTGGGGAAAAAATGGTTTTTATTCTTGGGACGCTGGCACTTGCACTCATGAAAGAGAGAGATATTCTATTGGGGTTGACTCCACTTATAATTGGCTGGGACCAATTTCCCGCTGAATTGTATAACTGAGGCTGTGCACAGGGAATTAAACTGATGGTGAACCATTATAAAACATGGATCTGGCCTGAACTGGAGTTTTTTATTCAGTTCTGATGGTGATTAGAGATGGTGCAGGAAAGATTCATGTGAATGGCCCAGGGTTGAGAAACTTCAGTAACGTTGATGCACTGGCAAAGCTGAGGTTGTTTTCCTTGGAAGAGAAAAGTTTGTTGAGATTTGATTGAAGAGTTCGAAATTATGAGAGGGTCTACTCTACACAGAGAAAATTGGGGAAACTGCCACCATTGGTGGAAGAGTCAAGAACCAATGGACAACGAGTTATGCGAATGACAAAAGCACCAGAGGCGACTTGAGGAAAACTTATTCGGGTAGTGAGTAGCTAAAATCTGGAACGCACTGCTTGAAAATGTGATGGGGGAAGATTCAATCCTGGCTTTCTGAAGGGATTTGGATAATTATCGGAGGAAGAATAAATTGTAAGGAAATGGGTAGAAGGTGGGAGAACGGGGTTAGTGAAATTGCTTTTACAGAGAGTTAGCATAGACATGACAGGCCCAATGGACACCGTTTGCCCTGTAACCATTCCATAATTCTATGATTGTAAGATTTCAGTTCTTCATATAAACAGCATACTGCAAAAAAGAGAATCCATTCATTGTTTGCACAGGAATGAAATAGATAACTCTACATTTTCTCAATTCTAACAAGGAACCGTGACTCAGCAATCACAAAATGGAAGACTCAGGCTGGAATATTGCAGTTCATCCTCAGACACATTCTTCTCATCTTGGCGAGTTCAGATCCTGGAGGAGAAGATGGAATTGTCCATTTGAAGGGACGGCACGGTGGCGCAGTGGTTAGCGCTGCTGCCTCACGACGCCGAGGATCCGAGTTCAATCCCGGCCCCGGGTCATTGTCCATGTGGAGTTTGCACATTCTCCCCGTGTCTGCATGGGTCTTACCCCCACAGTCTAAAGATGTGCAGGTAGGCAGATTGGCCATGCTAAATTGCCCCTTAATTGGAAATTTTGTTTTGAAAAGGAATTGTTCACTCGATGTGCCTCTAAAAGTATGCTTTGGCAGGAACATGAAAATAAACTAATATATTCTCTTGTCTCAAAGTCACATGGAGGTTTATCCCAGGCTCCGAGGGTATATTACTGGAGAATCTGGATGTGCCTTATAGTTTCATGATTAAGCTTGGGTAGAAATTCTCGAGAACAGAAAGGAATGTGAAGCACTTTTATGCAGCTAAAGAAAATACTTAATACCAAATTGTCCTGGAATTGGCTGCGTGAATATATCTACACTTGGCTAATGATTATAACTGCAAGAAGAAGCGGACGTGCCACTGTGCTTGCTGTCATCTATTGTCTTGTTCGCAAATAAAAAATAAATTACACTAAAGATATTCCACAAGGTCTGATAGAGATCCTTGCATCTGATGTAAAGCTTGGCATACAGCAAACATTACTGTATTGCAATAACTTTCCTAATTATCCATGAATGAGTGACATTTGATCGGAAGTCGATTGCCTTGAGAATACAATAATTGTTACAGCTGCCACCTGACATGGCACTGTGCCAATTCCATCTACTTTAACACTTGCAAGTAAAAAGAAGTGCCATTCAGGTTTTATATGTTCCCCGTAATTGCGAGTACGATCCTCACGGTAAGTGTTAAACTCTATACAGAAATGGGTATAGTGTTTCAATAGCTTCCAGGCTTTTCAACTGAATTTAACAAAGAAATGTTCCTGTCAGTTTGCTGCTTTGATGGAACGAGTATTTTGTATTGATTTATTTTGGGACTACCTTATATATTAGCTCATCAACCCCACAAGACCTTTCCCAAATGCCAAAGTTGATAATCAGATTATCATTTGTAGCAGAAACCATACCCCAATGTCCCAGAGGCCCTGTGTGCCACGCTGTGTCGATAAATCCAATTGTGTAAGTGTCACCATATCTGGGCTTCTTTTCTTTCATTTCTCCTTCTATTTAATACCTGGGACGTCAGGTCATGAAGTCGACTTTTTTTTGAGGAAGTGATTAGCTTGCTTGGCTGTCACTTTAATACTTTCATTATTGCTCTTGAGGGATCATTGACCTTAAAGGCTAATTCTGTTTTTCTCCCCACAAATGCTGCCTGGCTTGCTGAGTGTTTTCAGCATTTTCTGTTTATATTTCAGATTTCCAGCACCCGCAGCACTTGCCTTTTATTTTGGCCTATATATTACAATTGACGATCTTTTTTTCCCTGCCAAGAGTATTAGTTTAGTGCTCTTCTGCTTCCTTTACTTTTGGATGTCTATCCTTCAGTTTTATGTTGAAGTGTTAGGTCTTGCTTGATATGGATTCAAACTTCTTTTCAACAGTTCATTTTCCTTCAAGTAACATAATCATTAGTAAGAAGGAAATAGGGTCAGTACAATTGGGCCTAAACGGGCATTATTAATGCTGGTGGGTAGATGACACAAGTAAATTTGCCGTATGAGCAACCAGGTTCATCATGTTGTCTGACGCAGTGCCACATTTATTAATGCTGTCACTTTAATACAGACATTTATAGTTTAAAAATAGTCCATGGTCTATCTTGCTGCTCCTGTTCCACTGACCTAGCCAAGGAGGTAAAATTTCCTCTGTCAACAGAGCACGAAAATTTCCTTGCTTCATTATTTCCATCAGGATAAATTTACATGTCCATGACAGAGGACTATGGGTGGCACAGTGGTTAGCACTGCTGCCTCGCAGCACCAGGGAACCGGGTTCAATTCTGACCTCAGGTAACTGTCTGTGTCGAGTTTGCATTTCCTCCCCGTGTCCATGTGGGTTTCCTCCGGGTGCTCCGGTTTCCTCCCACAGTCCAAAGATATGTGTGTTAGGCAGATTGACAATGATAAATTGCCCCTTTTTGTCGAGGGATGTGCAGGTTAGGTTACGGGGATAAGGCGGGGTAGACGGGTGTGTGGACATGAGTGGATGTTCTTTTGAAGGGTCAGAGCAGACCTGATTGGCCGAATGACCTCCTTCTGCACTGCAGGGATTTTATGATTCTATGAAGTCGTCAGGACAAAATTTTCCTGTTGAGCAGAGGAGGAAATCTTCCAAAACAAGTGGTTTCTTTCCAAGTTTTGTTGTATTCAGAAATGTAATTAGTATTAAAAAATAGAAATTGCCAATAGCATCGTTCAGGTACAGGCACCTCATAGAACATAGAACATACAGTGCAGAAGGAGGTCATTCGGCCCATCGAGTCTGCACCGACCCACTTAAGCTCTCACTTCCACCCTATTCCCGTAACCCAATAACCCGTCCTAACCTTTTGGACACTGAGGGCAATTTCATAGAATCATAGAATGGCCAATCCACCTAAACTGCACGTCTTTGGACTGTGGGAGGAAACTGGAGCACCCGGAGGAAACCCATGCAGACACGGGGAGAACGTGCAGTCTCCGCACAGGCAGTGGCCCAGCGGGGAATTAAACCTGGGGCCCATTCTCTTTGAATGTGCTATTTTCGTGTGGGTTGCAATCATTTATTTTGTACATTTGTATCAAATTGGCACGCAGTAATAAATACAAATGCGTTAAGTGTTCAGATGATCTATTTTAAAATGTTTTTGCTCTTGAATGTCTTGTGTAATTGATGCTGCCTGTTACATCTGTGTTTTACCAGTAGCTAATGTAAAGGTTTAAATGTTTAGAGTTCTGTCGCATAGCAAAGATCACAAAAGAGATCTATCCATTAACCAAGCCGATGATAGTGTGAACCAATTCCACTATGGTTTCTTGTCTTACTTTTAATTGATATCATCTCGTTTGTGCGTTTTGATCGCAAATTTAAAATTTAAAATGGAAGAAGACATGAAAATTGAAAATACATCAATTTGTGCCATTCAATTAAGATTAAGAGCTGCAATTTCCCTTGTGTAAAATCTGTAGGCATTGCACATGAACGCGAGAATGCAATTTACACATTTATTGCTTGATCCTTTGCTACGACTGGATCAAGTTATATCCCTTAACAATACCTTGTTTGGTTTCAAGTGTTTTAAATGCAGATGATGACCTTTTCAGATGCAAGGAGATAGAAAGGGAATCCTTTTCTTCGGTCTTATGAAAAATATACTTCTAATTAATTGTTTAAGTGTATACAACAGCTTTATATGGAAGTGTGCACATGTATGCTCTAATTATTCACACCGCCATTTTGACAGACTGGGTTAGAAACGTAGCTTTGCTTAATTTCTTCTTTATCTTAATTCATTCTTCTATTATTTGCTTCTTTTCCAATAAACACAGCAAGATGATTAATCTGTGCCTGTTTGCAAAATAGGCATTAATGGATCAGCAGTTCATTATATCAGATGCCTGATTGTCCTTGCTTCATAATTTCCGTAATGAAAATAAAATACAAATTTAGCACTGAAATCCAAAAAAATATTCTTTGGATCTCAAGCGATCGCCACTTGGAAAGAATTATCAAACAGTGGAACAGAAAAACTCTGGGATCATTCAACAGCCATTTGGATGCTTCAGTCGGGGGAAAATAAAGAAGCTTCTGGATTAAAACAAGACAAGTGTTTACCTTATCTCAAATTGTCTGCGCTTTTATGGGCAGCAGCTGCTGAGATGGAGAAATAAACCTGTCCACGTCAATGCTGATGTGGCACCCATCACAACTTCATCCAGACCCTCAGCATCATCGTCTCCAGCGAATCATCCAGTTCACCCGTCTCCACAAAAGAGAAAATGCTCTTGATCCTCCTGGTCTTGCAAACTGCTGCCACCATGTTGTGTGTGTTCTAATGCTGCAAAGGCACCAATCACTCATAAGGGATTGTGCAAATACATTGTGCATTCATTTAATAATTCAAGGCACATTTGAACAGATACATGTGGACAGAAAGCTTGAGAGCTGCAGAGGTGTGTGTACGTGTGTGTGTGTGTGTGTTCTGCTCTTGGCCAAAGTAAAACTGAGGCTGGATGACACCCTTCCCTTAAAGTGATGGCATGCTGCGCTCCCTCAAAGTCAGAAATAGCTTCAGCTGGAACGCCCAAATCCCGTTCCACCTTGTTCACAAATTGTAAGATCGGATTTGCAGTGCTGCTTGTTCTCCAAGCACCTTCAGTGTTCAAGATCTTAGGACCAGCTTTTTAATTACTCCATATACAAGAGTTCTTTTCTCAGTGCGTCCAGGTCCTCGGATGTGGCATGGTGTTGCAAAACCTTTCTCCCTTGCGCTGGAACATTCGTTGTTCTACCTTCTCCTTGTTCTAACAAACCCTGAAGAACCCTCCCAGTACTGCCACAACACACCTTTCAAATCCTCTCAGGTGCCAGCTCTACCCAATTGCTGATCTAACTCTTCTTTAAAATACCACTTGACAAAATGCATCCATTTTTGCATAGTGTACAATTCATTGGGCTGCATGGTAGCACAGTGGTTAGCACAGTTGCTTCACAGCTCCAGGTTCCCAGGTTTGATTCCTGGCTTGGGTCACTGTCTGTGCGGAGTTTGACGATCTCCCCGTGTCTGCGAGGGTTTCCTCCAGGTGCTCCTGTTTCCTCTCACAGTCCAAAGATGTGCAAGTTAGGTGGATTGGCCACACTAAATTGCACTTTGTGTCTTTTGTGAGGGCCACGAAGAATCCAGCATGAGTTTTAAGGATACAAAGTAATAACATTTATTTGCAACAACATATATATATAACAGCAGCAACAACTTCCCTTGCTGCACAATGGTTCCGAAACTGGCCAGCTTTATTTATACTAGGAGTTTACTAATGGTTTCTCCGCCCCCCTCATTGGGGAAGCTCATACTCCCACAGGATTGTGGGATTGTCATTAGTCCCCAGCCAATGGTAAGTAGGCAGGTTATAACATCCCTCCCCCACAAAGTCCAAGGAATCCACCGAAGACCCTGGCGAAGGAGGGCGTCGGACTCGTTTTGCCGCAGGCCGGACACCAGTTGCACGCGGCGCTAGATCAGGCGGCGTGTAACGAGACGGAGACCGGCGCTTCCGTGATGAACGGCGCAACGGTTGTACATCCACGGCCTGTGGACCCGAGGATTCCCCCTCTGATGCATCCTGTGTCTCCATCTCGGAGTCAGAGTCTGCTGTCTCTGTCATGTCAGCGTCTCTATCTCCATTCGGTTCTGTAATGACCTGCGCAGGCTTCGAGTGAGGCACCAGTGGAAGATTGTGAGGACTACCTTCCCTTGTCTCTGGTCTCTGCAGCTGTAGAAATGAGCTCCGGGGGTGGGGAATCGTTTGAGGGGATAGTCTTCTGGAACGAACATGGTCTACATGTTTGCGCTGGAGACGACCCTGGGCTTGCACGTGGTAAGATACAGGGCCCGTTTGGTGAAAGATTCCACCAGGAACCCACTGGGCACCACCAGCAAAATTCCGAACGAACACTGGGTCACCGGGCGCAAACTGCCGAATCGGCCGATGCCAAGAAAACCCCTGTCCCTGCCGTTCTTGTGTGCGGTGTACTTTTGCGCCAATGTCCGGGAAAACCGTACTCAGGCGGGTGCGAAGTCTCCGGCCCATTAGGAGTTCTGCGGGAGCTACCCCAGTCACCGCATGGGGGGGGTGGTCCTGCATGTAAACAAAAAGCGAGCCAGTCTCGTGTCCATTGATCCGGAAGACTGCTTCTTTAGGCCTCTTTTGAATGTCTGCACTGCGCGCTCTGCCAACCCATTTGAAGCCGGGTGGTATGGGGCAGTGCGGATATGGTGTATGCCGTTCATCTTCGTGAACCTCGCAAACTCCTCACTCATGAATGGAGTGCCGTTATCCGTGACCAGCACCTCGGGGAGGCCATGCATACTAAACGACAAACGCATCTTTTCAATTGTTGCGCAGGACGTTGTCCCCTGCATCTTATGCACCTCTAGCCATTTAGACTGGGCGTCAATTAATAGAAGGAACATGGGGCGTCATTCTCCAACCCCCCAGCGGGTTGGAGAATGGCCGCTGGCCGCCGTGAATCCCGCCCCTGCCGGATGCCGAAGTCTCCGAAGGGAGAAAAGTCGGCAGGGTGTTCATGGCGCCGCAGACGTCGGAGAATGCCACGGGTGTGCGCAAGGCAGCCGATTTTGGGCCTGCCGATATTCTCCCGTCCGGATGGGCCGAAGTCCCGTCGACGTGATGACCGGTCACGTCGACGTAAATTAAACCTCCTTTTCATCGGCGTGACCCTGTGCTCCAGGTTCACGCCGACCAGCGTGGAGGTGAGTGACGGCCTGGGGGTTTGGCCGCTGGGAAGGCGATGGCGTGGCCGCAGTCTGAATGTGTGGGGAGAGGTGTGTCTAGGATTGTGTGTGTGTGTGCGGCGGGGAGGGGGGGGTGGTTAGACTGGGCTGGGCTCTGGGGGAGTGCCGGGAGGGGGGTCAGTGCCGGGGAGGGGGATGGGGGGCCCGTGCCGGGGAGGAGGATGGGGGGTTTGTGCCGGGGAGGGAGATGGGGGGGGGGTCCGTGCCGGGGAGGAGGATGGGGGGTCTGTGTTTGGGAGGGGGATTGAGGGGGGGGTCCGTGCCGGGGAGGGGGATGGGGGGGTCCGTGCCGGGGAGGAGGATGGGGGGTCCATGCCGGGGAGGGGGATGGGGGGTCCGTGCCAGGGAGGGGGATGGGGGGTCCGTGCCGGGGAGGGGGATGGAGGGTCCGTGCCGGGGAGGGGGATGGGGGGCCCGTGCCGGGGAGGGGGATGGGGGGCCCGTGCCGGGGAGGAGGATGGGGGGTCCGTGCCGGGGAAGAGGATGGGGGGTCCGTGCCGGGGAGGAGGATGGGGGGTCCGTGCCGGGGAGGGGGATGGGTGGGGGGGTCCATGCCGGGGAGGAGGATGGGGGGTCCGTGCCGGGGAGGGGGATGGGGGGTCCGTGCCGGGGAGAAGGATGGGGGGTCCGTGCCGGGGAGGGGGATGGGGTGGGGGGGGTCCGTGCCAGGGAGGAATATGGGGGGTCCGTGCCTGGGAGGGGGATGGGGGTACCGTGCCGGGGAGGAGGATGAGGGGTCCATGCCCGGGAGGGGGATGGGGGGCCCGTGCCGGGGAGGGGGATGGGGGGCCCGTGCCGGGGAGGAGGATGGGGGGTCCGTGCCGGGGAGGAGGATGGGGGTCGCGTGCCGGGGAGGGGGATGCGAGGGCAAGTGAGTTGGTCCACCTGGCCAGGTGCCAGCCTCCAACAGTTGGACCCATGCGGTCCATGCCACCTGGCTGAGTGGAGGAGGGGATATGGGCAATGATGACATGTCGTCGTTCCCACCCCCCCCACACGGCCGTCATGTTTTCCGATCATCCAGCGACGTTGGCCGATGTGGCGGCAGCCGCTCATGTCTATGTTGCCCTGGATGAGGAGGAGGAGGAGTGTGCCAGAGAGGCGGCGAAGGCTGCCGCAGAGGGGCAGGCGGCAACCGCCCAGGCTGGAGGGACACCTGACCGACAGGACGAGGAGGGGGAGGAGGACGTCGCGGCCCCACGGCAATGGAGGCACCCGAGGGCACCCCGTGTGTACCGGCCCCGGCAGTCATACCAGGACCTCACAGACCGGGAATGCAGGAGGAGACTCCGGATGAGGCGGGAAACCATGGCACACATCTGCCACCTGCTGGCACACCTGTCACCGCGTGGCACTGGCGGGCGACACCCTCTCCCCGTGTCCGTCAAGGTTACGGTGGCCCTGAACGTTTATGCAACGGGGTCATTCCAGGCACCGAGTGGGGACCTGTCCGGCATATCGCAGACATCGGTGCATCGGTGCATCCGGGCAGTGACAGATGCCCAATATGCCATCGCGCACCGCTACATCCGCTTCCCTGTGGACCGGGCCAGCCAAGATGCCCGGGCCGTGGGCTTCTCTGCCGTGGCCGGGTTCCCCATGGTCCAGGGCGCGATTGATGGGATGCACGTCGCCGTGCGGCCACCTGCAGATAACAGGGCCGTGTTCACCAATAGGAAGGGGGCCTATTCGATGAACATACAGGTGGTCTGCGACCACCGCATGATGATCCTGCACGTCTGCGCCCGTTACCCGGGCAGTGTACACGACTCATACGTGTTGTCGCGGTCATCCATCCCCGGCTGAGGGGCTGGTTGCTGGGCGACAGGGGCTACCCATTGCGATCGTGGCTGATGACGCCTATACAGAGGCCACGCAATGAGGCGGAGAACCGCTACAATGATGCCCATGTAGCGACAAGGGGCGTGATAGAGAGGTGCTTTGGCGTGCTGAAGATGCGTTTCAGGTGCCTGGACCTCTCTGGGAGCGCCCTCCAGTATCGGTCAGATAGGGTCGGCCGCATCATTGTGGTGTGCTGCGTCCTGCACAACATAGCCCAGCAGAGGGGCGATGTGCCGCAGGCAGAGGAGGGCGGAGTGGAGGAGCAGCAGGAAGAGGCGCAGTCCTCCCCAGGTGAGGGGGCTGGGGGCAATGGTCAGGGCAGATGGGCTAGACACAGGCGGGTGGCTGTCCACCGTTACCGGCTGGCCCAGCGGGCACAGGACAGGCTGATAGCCGCCCGCTTCACAGACTAGATGGGCGTGGGAATCGGGTAGTACGGCCACAGACCGCACACCATGGCAGCAGCCGACCACCCACACCCCCCACCTATCCACCCACCCAGCACCCTCACCCCCCTCCCCAACCCAACCCACCCCACCCGCATACACACCACCCCTCCCCCCCATTGCCGATACACCTGCGGCACAATGGCCGGGCTCACACAGTTGCGGGTGGACGCGTGTCTATTGCAGGCCATGGAGGATGATGACAACCCGCCCTGCGATGAGCTCCTGGCTCCACATCGTTGGACTATTATCTGGCCCATGGCCACAGGACCACCATCCACCCGGACCATCCCTGCATGCGGCTGCGACACTGCAGCGCACGGTCCCGTCCTCTGCCTGAGGGGATGATGATGGCGGCCCAGGGGGAAGGGGCAGACTCACCTGGGGCTGAGGTAAGACCACCCCTCACACACACACTTGCGCTCAACGTACATGACACCCCCCGCACGCTTTGGTCAGAGCACAAAGGCAGCTTCTGTAGGTGTAACATTGACTTTAATAACCAAAGGAGTTCATGCACGTGCCCTAGCCCCTAAAACTCACCTGTGCCCTGCACCCGTGCCAACTTACTCAGTGTCTAATTGTTTGGCCTTACGGGCCCTTTGACTACATCTACGTGGTTCCCCAGACGGTACAGCAGAACTGGAGGTGGACTACTGTGATTCCTGCCCTCTGACACGGGATCCCTTTGGCGGCCGTTTCCTGGAGCGTCCTGGCCTAGATGGGCCAGGCTGCGGCCCGGGCGACTGGGATAGCGAGCTGCCAGCCTGTCCTGCCCGTTGCCCACCCAATGCACCTGGGACGGAAGGGGGGGAGTCCGAGGTGTTGCGGTGTTCCGGGACCTCCCCTACAGGGGGACCCGGGACGGACCACACCACCTCCTCCTCAATCGGGGTGCCCGATGGCCCCCAGGCCTCTACATGGGTGGGGGATGCGAACGGACTGGCCATCCGACGCGCCCCCCGACATCTGGCGCTGCCAGTCCTGGAGGCCCGTGCTGGTATCGACAGGGGTCTGCAGGTTTGCAGCCATGGAGCCCAGGGAATTAGCAAACCCTGTCTGTGACTGTGCGACGCTGGCTCGCACATGGCCAATGGTGCCGATGCCCTCAGCGATGGCCTGCTGAGACTGTGCTATGGCCTGCAGAGACTGGGCTATGGCCTGCAGAGTCTGGGCCATGGCGTTGAGCGCCTCTGCCACCTGGCGCTGGCACTGGCTCATGGCCTCCTGTGAGAGGGCAGCCATGTCCTGGGCCACAGACGCCGCCTGCACGGAAAGCCCAAGGCCTCGCAAACCGTTCCCCATGTCTGACACCGTCGCACCCATTGCCTCCACTGCGGACGCCACCCGTGCGGTGTCGGCCTGGGTGGCACGTATGACCGGCACCACTCCCAGCTCCTGGATGCGGGTGGACTCCTCCACCTGTGACTGCAGCCGCCGCAAGCCGGCCGTCACCCTCTTCGCTCGTCTCCGGGTCGGTGATTGCATCGGATCTATGGGTGGGTGTGGTAACTCCAGGAATCCGGCATCCATCTGGGCGGCAGATGTTCGCTTGGGCTGGGCTGCCCTCCGACCGCCCGGCCCCTCTGCTGCTCCTACCTCCACCTGCTGTACCGGGACGGCTGTGTTGTGCGCACCAGTGAGTGCACCAGACGCCTCATCACTAAAGTGCCGAACCGAGGTGAGTGTTTCTGTGATGGTGGAGGGTGTTGGTGACAGCAGTGGCGTTGTGTCGTGCTCTTCGTCCCACTGTGAGTCCATGGCACTTTGTGGTAGGGGTTCGTCTCCACCCATCCACTCTGTGTCACTGTCCGGTATTTCGTCTTCCTGGGTAGTGCTGTCCCGGGTAGGGATGTCCGGGGTAGGGGTGTCCTGGGTAGTGGTGTCCTGGGTAGTGGTGTCCTGGGTAGTGGTGTCCTGGCTCGGCTTTGACGGGGGCCTGTGGCTGCCCCTCTCGTCGCTGGGTGGCACACGCCTGTGTCGTTGCACCCGCACGTGACGGGGGCGTCGTCTCCCTGTTGCTCCAGGTCTCTCCGTCTCCCGTGGTCTCCAAGGGGCATCCTGCGGGCGTCGCATGTCGGAGGCTCCGGGTCTCTCCGTCTCCCGTGGTGTGCGAGGGGCATCCTGCGGACGTCGCATGCCGGAGGGTCCGGGTCTCTCCGTCTCCCGTGGCGTGCGAGGGGCATCCTGCGAGCGTCGCATGCCGGAGGGTCCGGGTCTCTCCGTCTCCCGTGGCCTCCGAGGGGCATCCTGAAGGTGGTCTGCATCTGCGGGGATGGGTGCCTCGACGTTTGCTCCTGCGATACACAATGAAGCATGCATGGTTAGACACGCAGGCAGTGATCAGGTGATATGGGGGAGGGGGATATAGGGGAGGGGGAATATGGGGACGGGCTGTCGGTGGCTCACTTGCGAGTACACCCCCGACCTCTGCATCAGCAACCTCCCGGTCCTCAGGTCCGCCAGCCAGTTCCCGGGCCCTTTCCTTGTGTTCGGTCAGTGGCCTCTCATCAGCGGGGCCTCCTCCAGTCCTCACATGCTCCCTGGTGTTGTGTGCGCATTTCTCCTGTGGCGGGGGGGGGGGGGGGGGGGGGGGGAGGGTGGCAGGCGTAAAAGGCAACAGTGTTAGACAGGTATATGAATGCACGCCATCGGTTGCGTGTGTATTTCAGAGGTTAAGGTTAGGGCTGGATTCACTTGGGGATATGGGGGAGGGGGGATATGGAGGAGGGGGGATATGGGGGAGGAGGGATATGGGGGATGTGGGGGAGGGGGGATATGGGGAGGGGAGCTATGGGGGATATGGGGGAGGGGGAATATGGGGGATATGGGGGAGGGGGATATGGGGATATGGGGGAGGGGGGATATGGGGGAGGGGGTATGGGGGATATGGGGGAGGGGGATAGGGGGTATGGGGAGGGAGGATATGGGGGATATGGGGAGGGGGATATGGGGGATATGGGGGAGGGGGGATAAGGGGGCTATGGGGAGGGGGGATATGGGGGATATGGGGAGGGGGATATGGGGGAGGGGGGATATGGGGAGGGGGATATGGGGGATATGGGTAGGGGGATATGGGGAGGGGGATATGGGGGAGGGGGGATATGGGGAGGAGGGATATGGGGAGGGGGATATGGGGGAGAGGGGATATGGGGAGAGGGGCTATGGGGGAGGGATATGGGGGAGGGGGGATATGGGGATATGGGGGAGGGGGGATAGGGGGGATATGGGGGAGGGGGGTTATGGGGGATATGGGGGAGGGGGGATATGGATATCTGGCGTGGGGGGGAGGCTCACCCTGCCTGCTCTGACGAGGTCGTTCAGCTTCTTGTGGCACTTCTTGTGCCTGTCCGTGGTGTCAGGGCCGCAGCGGTGAAGGCCTCTGCCACCTCCCTCCACAGATGCCAGCTGTGGCGTGGGGCAACTCCGCGGCCGTGCCCGGGATACAGGGCCTCCCCCCTCTGCTCCACTGCGTCCAGGAGCGTCTCCACATCCCGCGACTGGAACCTCGGAGCTGAGCGGCGGCCGGCCATCCGGTTGGGTGTTCTGGTCGGGTGGGGGGGGAGCAGCGTGGCCTTATGAGCCGTCACGCCGTGCGGCGTGTGTGACGCTGCACGGCGTGAACCACGTGAGCAAGCGCGGATCCCGTCACGTCGCTGCTAGCCCATTTCGGGCCGGAGACTTCGCAACAATTTTTGCGGCGTGGCGCCAGTCGGATTTGCGCCGTTTTGCGCCGATAACGGAGAATTTTGCCCATGGATCCTTGAAAAGGGCCTGCGAAATCTGCATGCAAGCGTGCCCAAGGCCGCCCTGGCCATTCCCAGTGATGTAGGGGCGCAGCCGGCGGAAGCTTCTGATGCTCCTGGCAAATGGAGCAGTTTTGGGCCACCTTCTCAATGTCGGTGTCGAGGCCTGGCCACCAGACATAACTCCGGGCCAACATTTTCATTTTGGTCACACCTGGATGCCCATTGTGCAAGTCTCTTAGTATCAGCTCCTGGCCTTTTTCCGGGACAATCACACACGTCCCCCACAAGAGGATGCCGTCTTCCACGCTGAATTCTGACAGCTTGGAGGAAAATGCCCGCAACTCGCCTGGGAGCTGTCTATGCTGCCCACCATACAGGACTATGTGCCGAACCTTTGACAGGACTGGCTCCGTCTGGGTCCACTCACGGATCTGTGATGCCGTGACAGGCAAGGTGTCCATAAAATTTAGGGTTGCAACCACCTCACCGGTCGTGGGGGTCGACATGGGGCCGGTCGATAAAGGCAATCGGCTCAGTGCGTCGGCATTTGCTATCTGCGTACCTGG
This sequence comes from Scyliorhinus torazame, assembly GCF_047496885.1. NCBI lineage: Eukaryota > Metazoa > Chordata > Chondrichthyes > Carcharhiniformes > Scyliorhinidae > Scyliorhinus > Scyliorhinus torazame. Next base: position 30,081,482 of record NC_092721.1, on the reverse strand, counting down.
TTTGTGCTCCAGAGAATACTCGGATGCAGCAAGCAACAAAGCCCAGCGCTGGATCCATGCGGAATCAATGGGCGGTATTGGCTTATCCTCTCTGAAAAGTCCCAGCAGAGGCTTATGATCAGTCACGATAGTGAAATGGCGGCCATACACGTACTGGTGGAAGCGTTTCACCACGAAAACCACTACCAGGCCCTCCTTCTCGATCTGAGCGTACTTTTTCTCCGCTGCAGTCAATGTGCGGGAGGCAAAAGCTATCGCTCGCTCGGCCCCGTTCTCCATCTTGTGGGACAGGATGGCCCCAATACCATACGGGGATTCATCACATGTGACGAGCAAAGGCTTTCCAATGGTAAGTAGGCAGGTTGTAACAGTGTCTAAAAAGCTTAGGTTGGGTTACTGGGTTATGGGGATAGGGTTGAGGTGCGGATTTCGGTAGGGTGCTCTTTAAAAGGGCCGGTGCAGACGTGATGGGCCGAATAGCCTCCTTCTGCATTGTAAATTCTCTGATTCTATGATTGCTAGTGCCATGAGAGATCCACTCATTTCTTTTACGAAGCTTTTAAGGAAAGAGAAAATTGCAATTTTTTAAAATTTAAACCCATCTCAGTTGCCTGGTAACATTGTGGAACAGAGTGAGGAGCTGAAGACAGGGCCTTGTTAAGAGTACTTATAGTCCCCAGCATCTTCATCAAGGTTATGTGAATTAGAAGTCATCTTGGCTTTCCTGCTGCATTTAAAATAACAATCTTCATCGGGTTCTGCTTCTATTGCATTTTGCAAGAGAAAGTGGGATTGCTTTTAATGCAGACCGAAAAAGGAATTTTTCCCCCGACTGGTAATCCTCTTAACTGCAAGATAGCCCCAAGTAGTGTTGAACTAGATAACCAGTGGGAACTGGCACAGAGTTTGCAATATGGGATTAGCCTGCATCTTTGATAGTAACACAGCCAGGATGCCTGCTCTCTTCCATGATTGCTGCATGCTGCCAATTCTCCCAGCGCTGTTCATTTGCTGCACACATAAACACATGTATATGCTTAAGATAACGTAAAAGCAGCCCGGGCCTAATTGGTCAAAAGCAATTGGTCCATTGTGGTTCCTGGAGATGTTGGGATTATTTTCAAAAGCGTGTTGTGGAACATTAAAAAATGCCTGACTCTGGTAGGGAACAGGCAACAAGGGTTTAAACCTTCCGTCACTTGGACCATCAGTGACCAGATTTACAACAGCGATATGTGTCAAAACTTTGTTTCCTGATGCGCTGATATACATCAGAATGTCCCATTGGAAATTGCAACTTCCAATGGGAAAGTCCTCTGCCGCCTGGGACCCCCAACACATTTTTCCAACTCGGAGTTAGATTCAGAGACCAGGTTTGGACAGTTCCTAAGTAATTACCTGGATAGTGTCATGCGAGTGTCCCTTTAAGAAAGGGTTTTGTCTCTTATCATGTGACTTGTGGCACATTGGGCTGTGAGGTGAGAGGGGGTTTCAGTTTCAGTTTGACTGCTTTGGACTGCAGAAGGAGAAAGAAATGTTTTTGTCTTGTTTTCTCTGTTTTCATTTTAAAAGCTGTTCCAGTAAAAAGCCCATTGGTCGTGGTAAACTGCCCTTGGTAACTTTACAGATATAGTTGCTTTCCGGACGGAGTTTTGAATCTGCTGGTTGGACCTGGATCAGAATTTCAGGAAAAGGACCAGTCTCATTCAAGTGAGAATACAGTGTGCTGGGCCACGCCCCTGAAAAAGGCTTTTGGTTTAATTGGATTTTGTTATTGAATTGGAACAGGTAAGGGGGAATTCATTAAGTGTTATACATAGATTACTGTCGCTGTGTGGTGTCTTTATGTTTGGAATTGATAACAATTCTTGTTGTGTTTCTCTCTATATATATATGTTAACTACATTCTTAGAATAAATCTTGTTTTGATTAAAGTGTCTCGGAAGTCTGATGAATCACACCTGCAGTGCTCATCCCAGCCAAATTCAACATAATGGTTATAGGTCAGGTGAACTTCATAATACACTTTGGAGTTTCTATGCTCTGGACCATAACAATAGTTACCAAGGAAATGTTAAACAGATTAAAGCATATTAACTCCTGGTATTCATGCGGAACATTTAGTGGCCAAGTATTTCAAGTAGATAATGGGCGAAATTCTCCGTTATTCTCCTGCTGGAACTGCATTGCATGTGATTTGCGCTCCCGCTAGGTGCTCAAACACATAGCAATTCACTGTCCCTCACCATACAAATTTATGCAAGTGATGCCCGAGAGAATCCCATTATCAGGCTGCCATTGTGAGCGAAAGGCCCAATAACGAAGTCCCATGGTCAGCCACCCCCGTGCCCACGACACAAATCAGACCCCCACTGCCCCCCCCCCGCATCATTAATCAGCTCTCCACCCCCTTGATTTTCTGTGTCTCCCCCTCCTCAAGTAAGGTGATCTGACCTGACCTGACTGACCCACAGGGACCTCCACAATAGGTAGGCCCTCCAGGGACCCCCAAAACAGGGAGACCCCCCAAGGACCCTCTAAGTAGGGAGACCCCCAGAGACCCCCTAAAATTGGAGGCAACCCAGGGACACCCTAAATAGGGAGACCTCCTCAGAGAGACATCCAAAATAGGGAGACCTCACCACAGGTACTCCCGAAATAGGGCGATGCCTCAGGACCCCACAACTAAAGGGACCCCCTCCACCCCACAGATCCCCCAGAAAAGTGGCACCTGTCTGGTTCAGCTGCGAGCCTAGCTTCATTCATCTTCTTCCTTCATGGATGAATAACTCTGAAGTGTTGTAACCACAATGTTTACAAATGTCAACCACATGAGAGTTAAGTGCTCTAAATTTCCAGCTCAGCACTTCAAAATCACTCAAGCGTGAAGAGGGATGATTGGAATGCACATAACTCTCTTTGATGTGGTTGATGTTTGTAAATATTGGTACTTCAAGGTGAGTGTTGCAACACTAACTTTTTTTTTACTGCCCCTGTCCAGACTGATCTATAGTTTCCAGCCAGGGGTCGGTTTTCTGGGGGGTCTGTGTGGGGCTCCATTTAGTTACGGGCTATCTGGGAGGTCCCTTTAGTTAGGCGGTCTATGTGGGGCTTTCCCTATTTAGGGGGTCTGTGTGGGAGTCTCCTTATTTAGTTAAGGTGTCCCAGTGGGGGGTCTCCCTATTTACAGGGTCCATGTGTGGGGTCCCCCAATTTATGGGATCATTGGTTTTGTTCCTGTTTCAGGGGGGTCTCCCTATTTAATGGGTCCCTGGTGAGTCTCCCATTTTAGGAGTCTTGCGGCATTCTCCTGTTTTAGGAAGTCTCTGGGGAGGTCTCCCTATTTATATGGTCCCTTGTCTTAGAGGATCTCGGGGGGTGGCGGTGAAGTGTTGGGGGTGGGTCTGGTAGCGGATGTGTGAGCATTGTGGGGAGGGGAGGGGGCCCTCAGATAGTTTTTGGTGGCACATCCCTCAGGACTTACCCACATGGTGAGCCACCACGTCAGGTTCATGTTTGGCGATACCTGTAGTAATCCGAGCCCACACGATTCCTGGCTCAGAGGACCGGAGAAACGCAAGGCCCGGGAGAATATGCTGCCGGGGCTGCTAAGTGGATCCTTATGACCCATTTGCAACCATTAAAATCCTCCCATTGGCACGCGGGCGTGAATCCTGATCTCGCTGCCAGCGGGGGGCCTGAGCATTTCAGGTGGACGTCCGATTCTCCGCCTGATCGCAATCCGCGTTGCCGGCGTCGCAGGATGGAGAATCCAGTCCAATGTGAATTCAAATGAAATCAACCACAGAACTCAGGAATCATTACACCAAGTCATCTCCACAAAATCAAAATCATAGATAAGACTCTTCTGGTGAGTTTCAAATAATGTTTGATCATATTTCCACCACCTGTTGCTTCACTGTGATAATTACAAAGCAGCCTTAGCATATCTCTCGGGATTCCAGTTTCAAACGTCTCCACTCTCGCTTGAATGAAGCTCGTGTTAAAGTATGGAGAAAGACAGAAAAGGTCAAGGCTTTGATGGATTGATACTGGTTCTTCGAGGTCAAACACCATGCTTGTTTGATAGGAAGGATGATTTTACACTGTTGGATGATGCCAAGGACAGGTTTCTTTTTCACAGTAGAACTCTAGTTAAAGGAATGAGACCAAAATAAAATCAAAATGTCTGAATTGAACTATTTTATGGAATAGATATTGGCTTCACAATGGCCTACTTCTAAAATGGGACATGAAATAATGCTGGCTCCAATTTGAGTTACATCAAGCTCTTTGTTTTTTCAATGTTCAGGAGATCTGATTATTAGCAGGTTTAATTCTAAATCCTGTGATCTCATAGTGAAAGTGCAAGTCTGAGAATTGAGTTGCACCAAAAATGTTGGAAATTGGCAGGTTTTGTGAATGCCTGAACTTTGCACCCCAAAACCAAATTCCAAAGCAAATGGCAAAAACATAATGGCTAAAACATTTCACCTCCGCCTGGCAAGTGTTGTGCCATTTTGCAGGGCACTCTTTGATGCTCCTCGACAATGGCAGGAGTTCACCTGTCAGGCCAGCCCAAGCATCCCCAGAATTTCAGTGTGAATAATCATCAGCGTTCTCCTGTGTACTGCCACATCGAGGTCTTTATCCGAGTCCTCTGCAAGAGAACATGTCTGCAACCTTGGCTTCCAGTAGGCTGGCAAATGAACCATGCTTTGCACTTGGCCTCACTCAGCTCACCCATGCCCCAAATGAATGTACTGAACCCAAATTAGCCTCCAAGTTATGTGTGGTGCCAATCCCTGAGCTGGTGGCTGTGAGTGCCAGTTAAGTCAACTTCATTAATGCCTTGCGCCTCCTCCCTATCTACCTCCCAGGTTGCTGTGACTGGGCAGTCAGCGGTTCCTGTGTAACCAGAAGCAGGAAATCAAAAGGAGAAAGTTGTTGTGAGGGATGTGGGGTGAGGGTGGGTAGCATAAGGTCTTTGTGGTGATATGCATCACCGTATGTACACAAGGGGTTAATGTAAATACACTACAACTAAGTAAACACTAGAGGGAGCACTGGAGATGTCGTGATCTGCAAACACTTAGAATAGGACACAATCAATGAGCAGTCAAGACATCCAGAGGTGGCATTACCACAAGGGGGCATTACACAACCTATAAAAGGACAGGGCACACATGCTCGGCCTCTTTCCACAGGCGGCACTTAGAGAGTAGCACAGGGGCAGATCAGAAGCATCACACCCACCACGTGGCTTAGAGCAGACTGGTTAGTTAGACTGAGTTACTATAGCAAGATTAGCAGGAGATTCGAACTCATAAAGAACTGTGCTAATGTTTCAATAAATCACATTGAACTTACTTCAACGTCTGGAGTATCTTTTGTTCAAAGCTGCATCGAGTTGCAGCCTGCGTTATCCCAGAGTGCTTAACACAACAACCTTCAGCAGCTTGATCATGATGCCAGATACTTGGATGAAGATGGGTTGGGAGATGAGAAGGCAGCAGATTACGATAATCCTGAATGATGTTAGCAATAGCAAATGCCTTGGGCTCAGTTGCAGTTGACCCGATGATGCTAAGAGCCATCTCTCTCTCTTAGGGTGAAGGAGTCTTTGCCCTTTCTGAGTTCTGCTTTGCTCCTTTCTGTTGTGCGCTGATTTGTAATGCAAAGAGAAAGGCCAGAATGGCAATGATTGTCAAGGATTGTGTTTGAGTGATGAGCCTACCGAAGCTTCTTATCACAAAATCACAGAAATGTCACGGTGCAAAGGGGACCATTTGTCCATCATGCTTGCACATTATCTCCAAATAATCAACATGGCTTAGTGCCATTCTCTTGCCTTTAAACCACCATTTGGCACAAAGCTCCTATTCAAATGATCATCTCATGCCCTTTTGAATGCCTCGATTGAACCTGCCTCCACCACACTTCCAGGAAGTGCATTCCAGATTTGAGCCCCTTGCTGTGTGAAAATGTTTTTGTTACTTTTGCAAATGACTTTAAATCTGTGACCCCTTGTTCTATATCCCTTTTCTGAGTAGGAACAGTTTCTCCTTAATTACTCTGTTCTATCAACTCTCTTCTTAGCCTTCTCCACTCCAAGGAGAAAAGTCCCAACTTCTCTAATCTATCCTCATAACAGGAGTTTTTCATCCTTGGAACCATTCTTGTGAACCTCTTCTGCAGTCTCTCCAAGGCCTTCACATCCTTCCTATAGTGTAGCGCCCCAAACTATATACAATATTCCAGCTCAGGTCTAACTAGTGTTTTGTAAAAGTTCAGCAAAACCTCCTTGCTCTTGTACCTTATGCCCCTATTAATAAATCCCAGGATACTGCATAATTTATTAACTGTTCTCTCCACCTCACCTGCCAACCTGAATGACTTATCCACATGTATACTCAGCTTCCTCTGCTCCTGAACCCTCTTAAGAATTGTACCACTGATTTTTATTTATCTGCCCATGTTCCTTCTGCCAAAATGCATCACCTCCCACTTATCTGCATTAAACTTCACCTGTCATCCGCAACCTCAGTATGGGGTAGGGAAAGGATTAAGTATAACAGGGGTTAAAAGGGGATGAGAGATTTGAGGATCTTCGCTCCAGAGGTTGAGGTTCTTGTAGATCTCTTCAGAATGTGAGGTGTTGCAAACCATCAATGAGTTTGGATCTTTTAAGGACTGCCATGCATTAGGCTGTCGGTCTTTCTCTCAGGAATCACCTTCACACAGGATAATCAGGTCTGTGCAAGTATATCATGTGACCACCAGACGGACTCTCAATATCCCTGAGATATTACTGGAGTTTTCTACCTGTGAGTTCACCATAGCTTTTACATCAACTCTGTCTTTCAACTGCTTGTCTGATATCTGTGCAGAGATTCTGACTATATAGTGAAGAGAGTCCCCAGACTGGGCTTTTCCAAGCCATTCATACAGAGGACTAAACTGTTACAGATCTGGTGGGAGAATCTGCATGCAGCCTTTCAAACCAGTAGTTCCCTTCACAAGTCTGGCTCTTCTCTGCAGTCTTTTATATGGGAGTACCGTCCACAGGTCTTGCTGGGAGCCTCTAAAAGCACCTGGGAGAGTGAAGGCTGAATGAGAGTGCCTTAAAGCTCCTCCAGACTTGAAGATCCTTCAGACTTCTTTCACAGAACTGGCAAAAATAAGAACCCAATTATTTTTTTCCAATTAAGGGGCAATTTGGTGTGGCCAATCAACCTACCCTGCACATCTTTGGGTTTTGGGGGTGAAAGCCACGCAGACATGGGGAGAAAGAGTAAACTCTACACATACAATGACCAGGGGACTGGATCAAACCCGGGACCTCAGTGCTAACCACTGCATCACCATGCTGCCCAACAAAAATTGGGCTTGCTTCTCCTGTTCCAGACATTTTTCAAAAGCTTCACCAATCCCAAACGAGAATCGATCCAAGGCCCGTATTTCAACCAAGTTGATTGGTTACTTGCCAAGTCCATCAACATGACATCATAGGCCATGCCACAGAGCATGTTGATTCAGAGGAGATCTGCTGGATCAGTCTACTTAACCGCTTGCAGTGGAGGGGTGGGTGGGTGGGGGGTGGGAGTGTGGTTTCAGTTCAAAATTGAAACGTCGGTGATTTTGAAACCAGCCAGCAGGACAGACATTAAACGAGAAAGACAAAACAGATAAGGATTTAGCAAGTTCCTTACACTAACCAAATGAGCTAGCTGAACAAATTCTACCAGTTGCTATGGTGAAACGTGCAAATATCACCTCACAGTACTGTCTGGGTTTGCCAGTGCCAAAATTCTCAAGGGTGGCCCGCTACCACTGAATTCAGTGTGGCCCACCTATACTTCTAAATCCTTTAAATATTTGTCAGTATGCCATGTTTAAAGGTCTGTGATATGAAGATCAATGCAATCCTTTTAAAGTGGTGGAAACATTTAAAATGTTATATTCAAAGTCAATTTCATTGCCCTTTAAAGTACAGATGTCTATATATTCCTAGAAGGCTCAAAGCATTGAACTGCATTTTGTACATTCAATTTCACACATCATTGCCTGCTACAAGCTTCTTGATTGACAGGTCAAGGCAGTTTCAAAGGGGGTGATTAAGATTGTTTATTCATATAGCTCTGGAGGGATCCATTAACTTAGGCGAACAGATATTTTCCCAACCACAGTTCTTGTTATAATGCTGCCTCTTTTTTCTCAAATGCTTCTTAGAAATAGCAGCTGTAGGGACTTGCGATGGGGGATCACTTTCATTTTATTATGAGAGATGTGTATTTCTGAGATACTGAGTAACTGATTAATGGATTATTGGGTTCAGATGGGATCACTTTCATTTTATTATGAGTAATTGATATTTTTACATACTGACTGACTGTTTGAAGGGTTTAATGCCTGCAGAAAGGGTGACCATCCAAATGAACCACATCCCTGGAAAGACCCCTGACCTGAGATCCTCCAGTCCAGCACAAACTGCACCTTCCTCCCTGGTCCCCACCTCCTTTCAAGGACCCCCGCTCCATTCTGGAGACAATTGTGGGGAGTGTACCTACCCCATTGCCACCCCCCGGACTGCAAGGTGTCAGGTTGGCACTGCCTCGGGGCAGAGCTTGAAGGCAGGAGAGTGAGCATTGTTGAAGGCAGCTTGGTAGGGTGAGGGGTGGAATGGGGCGGGCTGAAGGTGGGGAGTGTGTGTGGTGGAGAGAATGAGGGCGGGGATGACTGAAGGGATTAGGGGTGCTGAAGGAAGGTTCTGTGGTGGGAGGGGGGGGCCTTGCCAGTAATTTGAATGGTGGGTGGTGCCCTGTCAGTGATCCTGGATGGACGGAACTCTAACCTCGGAGGTGCAGGACCTGCCTGAGAGATTAGGACCGCCCCCTCCCCAACTCGCAAGAACCGCAGCATGCCATCGAATGGCACTAAAAACCAGTAGGAGGAAATATCCTAACGGCACATAGGGTCACTCCTAGTGCCAGCGGGAATCACTCTGATTTTCCCGATGGTGTGAGCACTTAGTCATGGATTGGAGAATCATGGCCGAGACCAGTGACATTGCACTATGCAACCATTATTCCTGAATTGGAATTATTTCGTAGTGTGTTGAGGAAGCGCGAGGTGGATGCAAGATTGGCAGCATTAATGGGTGTGTGAGGCTATGGTGGGTGCTGTTAGGGATGAGTCCTGAGCACCAGGAAGTGGTATTGGGTGAGTATTCAAGCTCTGATAAATTGAGCAGTGTGAAATGTTGGTGGTGTGCTGGATGTGAAGGTGCATTCACTGACCTCGTCACACATGTGAGTCATTAGGCTTCCTGTGACTCTGCTACCAGGTTCCCAGGATCAGAAGCTGGGAATTGACCACTCTTCCTGCCTGCCACCGCTTCCAGCTGAAATGGTTCTTGTTGACTTCCTTGCCACCCACAATGAAACTATGGTGTCTCTCTCTACCTGTCCACCTGAGCTGCTAATATCTCCAAGGCCACATCATCCATCACCCTGGAACCCTGTATTCTTTGATGTTCCCTTTTGCATGCTTTAAATTCAAGCAATATTATTCAGTACATCTTCCACTGAAGAAGAACAAATGCCTTTAAGACGAACAGGAGGGATAGACCACAATGCTGATCAAACCTGTGGTGAGTGTAGAGGGTGTTGTTAACTTTTGGTTGGCTCTTAAATATTGCCCATTGTGTCTTTACTGAATTTGCTCTGTTTCTATAACCTTTGCTCTCGTCGCCAGGTATCTTTATGATACCGTCAAGTTCAAGTAATGATCAATGACTCAACACACCAATTAGTAAGATTCAAATCAAAACACATTTATTATACACAGTCAATCACTACTCATGCATAAAACTCTACTTACTAAGCTATCACTCTCACTAAAAGACCTATACTTAGCTTGGAACTGGCCCACCAGGACAGGGGAGCAAATGGCCTTTCGTTCGATTCTGAGCCTGCAGGATTCAAAAGTTGGTATGGACTGGTGGCTAGGAGCGCCTATCTCGTAGCATGTGTTGACTGGAGACTTACTTGGTTGATGTGGCAGCTTAAGCAGTTCACTGCCAAGTGGCTGAGTGACCATGCCAAGAAGACCGATTTGAACTTGGGGACTCTATTTTATAGTCCCCAGGGGCTTCCCGCCCCTTTGGGTGGACCCCGTACCTGGTTCCAAGTGATTGGACTGGATTCATGGGTGCCTGATCTATCTGCTCTGTGGGGGGTTGGGGTGCTTTTCTCCTTTGGGGCTTTCCTTGCGCACATGTTCCCTGAACATACCTATGCGCGGTTTCATTTAATTCTTGCCAATCAGGGCCGTCTTCCTCATCTAATTGGGATCCAAAGGTGCTCTGAAACCCACTTTGCACTAAAAGCAAAGACTGCAGTTCCGCAATCTGCTTCCTGCATTTCGCATGATCTAATGAGCTTTGCCTGTGCTCCGTGGTGGCAGCATGGACTGCTCTTAACACTGCTTTTAAATTGCTGCACTGCCTTTGCAATGCCTCTACCTGTTTCTCTGTCTCTTCTCTTACCAGGACTGCGTGTCCTGATAGGCCTTCTCATATTGGGTTTGGAAACTGCTCAGATGCACTAGAAAAGACTGGTGTGCCCACTTGGCATCGTCCACCTCTCCGTCCTTTGCTGCCAACATCCTTCTCAACTCTATGTTCTCGCTCTCAATCTCACTAACATCGACCTTACTCATTTGATGTCTCTCTTTTATCTCTTTGCGGAGCGTCCGAACGACCTCCTCTGTGCCTCGCAATTGTGCCAGACAGGACACGATTGCCATCGGCTTGCAAGCTTTTCCCAAGCTTTTCTTATGGATCTCTGACAGGTTCTCCCACCAAGTATGTCCTATCCTCCCGGATCCTGTTTCCTCATTATCACAGAATTCACTCCCAAGGGGCCATCCTTTCCCTTTGATATATTTCCTGATCTCTTCTTCCCAAACGGGACACTGACCTACTCTGCTGCTGGTCACCGTGACTATGAATTCCTGGGGGTTCATAAGGCATTCCATTGCCTTCATTGCCATTTTTCCTATCTGAATGCTCTTTTAAAATTTGGAACGAAGGGTGCTAAGGCGGTGCTGTAATCACGGGTACGGCGTTCGCTATTTTCCAGAATACAAACTCCCGACAGTTTTTCACAACAAAAATGTATCAGTTTTACCTTATAGCCCTGTTAGTTACGCATGCATTAACACGCTTCCGAATTATGAGGATTGATCAGAACTGCTTGAACACTTGTGGTTTTTCTGTTCCCAATTGGATTCTCAATTCAAATTTTGGGTTCTCCCGGAGTGGGTAGGCCACTTCTAAGTCGGGTCCTGTCAGAATGTCGTCAGCAAATGTTGCTAACCTTTGGTTGGCTCTTAAATGTTGCCCGTTGTGTCTTTACTGAATTTGCTCTGTTTCTATAACCTTTGCTCTAGAGACGCCAGGTATCTTTATGATACCGCCACGAGGTTCAAGTTCAAGTAACTCAACACACCAATTAGTAAGATTCAAATCAAAACACATTTATTACACAGTCAATCACAACTCATGCATAAAACTCTACTTACTAGGCTGTCTCTATCACTAAAAGGCCTATACTTAGCTTGGAACTGGCCCACCAGGTCAGGGGAACAAATGGCCTTTTGTTCGAATCTGAGCCTGCAGGGTTCAAAAGCTGGTATGGACTGGTAGCTAGGAGCGCCTATCCCGTAGCGTGCGTTGACTGGAGACTTACTTGGTTGATGCGGCAGCTTAGGCAGTTCACTGCCAAGTTGCTGAGTGACCCTGCCAAGAAGACCGATTTGAACTTGGGGACTCTATTTTAAAGTCCCCAGGGGCTTCCCGCCCCTTTGGGCTGTAGCCAGTTAAACTGGCTAACTCCCAATTTAGAATGGCTAACCCCGATTTTAAATGGCGAACGGAAAAGGCTGATTGGAAAATCAGCCAACAGGACTAAAACAAGCAGCTACAAATAAACTGTGTATTCACCTCTGGGAAGGCCAGACAAGATCGATACCTGTAGCCATCAGCACAACAAAACACCAGCCATCTGAATACTAATGAGCAATCCCCGGGAACAATGTGCAACAATTTAGACACACAAAGCCAACCCAGACTCTTCGGCGCCAACAGGAGCCTACACAAAGGGAGGTGAACGATCACCCCAAGACCGCCCATCGATCAAGGAATCGCTCCAGCATTGGAGAATATCGAACCAAGTGATTGGGACAAAGTCCAATCACTTGGAACCAGGTACAGGATCCACCCCGAAAGGCGGGAAGCCCCTGGGGACTATAAGAATAGAGTCCAAGTTCAAATCGACCCTTCTGCCACCCTTCCGCACCCTTCTGCTAGCCTTCTGCACCTTTCTTCCTCCTGCCACCCTTCTGCTCGCCTTATACCACAGCCGCTCAAATTGTAAGTCTTACTTCAACGCTCGCTACGAGATAGGCGCTCCTAGCTATCGATCTGTACCAGCTTCGAATCCCGCAGGCTCAGAACCCAAACGAAAGGCCATTCATTTCCCTGACCTGGTGGGCCATTTCCAAAGTTAAGTATTGGCCTGTTAGTTGTAGGAAGTAGCTTAGAAGTAGAATTTATGCATAAGCATTGATTACTGTATATAATAAATGTGCGTTGATTTAACTCTTACTAATCGGTGTGTTGGATTATTGATCATTACTCGGACTTGAACCACGTGGCGGTATCTGTAAGCACTTACCCACCACTTCTCATGGCAGCGTTACCTCAGCAAGGCCACTTCATTTTTGTTTCACACCTCCTTCCTTTCTTCTTCGGTCACGCTGCACTCCCTCCATATGCTAATTACACCCCAGCCCAAATGTGATTTACGATGTCCCGTATTCTGATGGAACCTGCAGAATGTTTTATGTTGTGTGTAAGTTTGTTAAATGTTATATGTCCGACAGGAGAATTATTTTTTTCTCACTGCCCCACACCTATTCGGCTGAAACCTCTGAGGATTTGCCTACAGAGACTCACCAGTTCAGCAGAAACCTCTGAGAACTTGTCTGCAGAGACTGGTTACGGAACCAGACACCCGTTCGTAACTGCCCTTCTGGTTCAAAGGATAGAACCACTACGGCAGCCCCACCGCGATGACTACATTTTTGCCCGTTCTTGTCGGTGGCTCAGGCAGTGGAGAAATGGCTTGAGACCCGCCCTGCCTGGGAACCCCCCGTTGGTCAACTACGCTCGGGTAGGAGAGACACGGCATTGGTAGCCGTCCTACCCGGGGACTCCATCCAACTCTTACCCGTCGCGGCCCATACGCACCTCATTTTGGCATTTTTCAGTTCAAAAAGTTTTGTTTTGTTTAGGTAACCTTTAGGTTGCCGGCCATGTGCTATTTACAACCTAGAACATTTGGATGCTAAATCAGCACTGGTTCATTATTGCGAAGTGCGCCGTGTCCTAAAAATTGTTTTCTGAAAAACAATGAGGGAATCACACATAGTGACCAATTATAAAGGGAATAATTGGCACTCCAGGACAGACACACTAGCGTACGAGATATTAAACTAAGATAGTTACAGACACTATGCTTGTTTCCACAGATCTCCAGAAGCTCCAGGACCGTAGAAAACAAAGAAAGAAAAGGAAAGAGAACAGCCATGAGGACTTCCTTCAAGTGGATCACCCTTGTGCAATTGGACATTTGGTTGCGTGTGACCGCGAACCCCATGACTTCAAGACCCCCAGCCGTTAATGTTTCACTTTCCCGCAGTACCCAGAGTCCAGTCTCCAGCGACACTACATCATCTTGGTGTGCCAGGTTTATAACCTGGTACTCCCTGTCCTATGTGATCGAAACACTACTAGCGTTGGCGATACTCTGCTGCATCATGCAGACTATGCGTCTACGGAAATGGAGAAGGAGAGCCTACCACGCTCGAACCACCGTATATAGGGTCAGATCCCCTATGTTTGGTTACGACCAGACCACGACTCCCGCGATCTATAATAAAATAATAAAGTGCTTTCATTTGCGTTATTGTTATTGTAAATAAAGAGGTGTAAAGAACTTTTCATGAGCAAATTGTATGATCCTGCGCTTGACTGCCAAGCCAGGAAAGACTGTATGAAATGCTATGATTTTGTTGTATGATTGAGGAAGGTAGGATAATGGAATGTTTAAGTGATTGTAATATATTAAGAATAAGTTAGAGGTTCCCAGTTTATTGTTTTGTAATGCATGTCCCTGTCTGACATAGCACCCTTAGAATTGTTAGTTAAAATTTTTTGTGCATAGCTATGGTCAGTGCAGAGGCCATGAAGGAAGTGCGCCCCCCCCAGGTCAGGGAATGGAAAGCAACATAATGATGTGATCCTTCACGCTTCGCGTTAGGATCACAAGGAGGGTCTGTAGCCAATTAAAATGGCTAACTCCCGATTTAGAATGGCCAACCTTGATTTAAAATGGTGAACGGAAAAGGCTGATGGGAAAATAAGCCAACAGGACTAAAACAAGCAGCTACAGGTAAACTGTGTATTCACCTCTGGGAAGGCCAGACAAGATCGATACCTGTAGCCATCAGCACAACACAACACCAGCCATCTGAATACTAATGAGCAATCCCCGGGAACAATGAGCAACAATTTAGACACACAAAGCCAACCCAGACTCTTCGGCGCCAACAGGAGCCTACACAAAGGGAGGTGAACGATCACCCCAAGACCGCCCATCAATCAAGGAATCGCTCCAGCATTGGAGAATATCGAACCAAGTGATTGGGACAAAGTCCAATTACTTGGAACCAGGTACAGGGTCCGCCCCGAAAGGCGGGAAGCCCCTGGGGACTATAAGAATAGAGTCCAAGTTCAAATCGACCCTTCTGCCACCCTTCCGCACCCTTCTGCTAGCCTTCTGCACCTTTCTTCCTCCTGCCACCCTTCTGCTCGCCTTCTACAACAGCCGCTCAAATCGTAAGTCTTACTTCAACACTCGCTACGAGATAGGCGCTCCTAGCTATCGATCTGTACCAGCTTCGAATCCCGCAGGCTCAGAACCCAAACGAAAGGCCATTCGTTTCCCTGACCTGGTGGGCCATTTCCAAAGTTAAGTATTGGCCTGTTAGTTGTAGGAAGTAGCTTAGAAGTAGAATTTATGCATAAGCATTGATTACTGTATATAATAAATGTGCGTTGATTTAACTCTTACTAAGCGGTGTGTTGGATTATTGATCATTACTCGGACTTGAACCACGTGGCGGTATCAGAAAGATACCTGGCGACTCAAGAGCAAAGGTGATAGAACAGAGCAACTAAACTAAGGCTAAAGTTAGCAACAACAGGGTGGACCCCGTATCTGGTTCCAAGTGATTGGACTGCATTCCGATCACTTGGATCGATTTCTCCAATACTGGAGCCGTTCTCTGATCGCTAGGCGGTCCCTGAATGTCAGTTGGCTTTCCTTTGTCTTGGCTCCTGCTGGCGCTGAGGAGTCTGGCTTGGCCTTATTCACCTTAAATGTTTCAATTGTTCCCGGGGATCGCTCATTAATATGCAGATGGCTGCTGGTTTCAGTGTTGTCTGGGTTTCTGCAAGTTCTAATACACAGGAGACTTTGCACCTGCTAGTTTTTTCTGGCTTGGCTGAATTTCCCTGCATTCTTTGCAGACCTCCATTTTAAGTCGGGAAGTGGCCAACCCAGGTGGCTACAAGGGATCTGGCAGTTTGAGCCAGTGAGCAGTGAGGAAGTCACTCTACCTATGGTGCAATAATAAAAATGAGGTGGGAACAGTTGGGAACTAATTTACTTTCAACCGAACCATTGCAGGCAACTTGTGAATTGCCTGAATCCTAAAAAAACAGCATAAGCCAATTTTTAGCCCAATGCCATCTCACCAATTCTGAAGTTGTCACACAAGCAACAGGCAAATGTCTTTGAAAACAATAGTGAAATTATCAAAGCTAAATTGAAAAGGCTCGCTCGCTGAAGAGAAATGTAGCCATCATATGATAACGTTAGTAACTCAAATCGCAGAAGCAGTATTTGCATTTTTTTTGTATAGTAATATATTAAAACATATCAATTTTTCCCTTACTATCCAGTATAATTGCAGGGCTCATCAATCTTTTGAAGCAACAATAGGAGTCTGACAACAATTATGCATATGTGATGGGAATATGAATAACTTTTTTATGTCTATTTTCCGATTCTGACAGGCCTTCTGTATTTTCACACTTTTATTTTCATGTCATTTCTTTTGTAATTGATCTCATTGTTCTCTTAAAGATGCTTTTGCGAATCCCTGTTTGAAAATTGACAAATATCAGTTTGAAGAAAGTAATGCTCGAAAATGGATAACAGTGCAATATGAAAATTCAAATCACATTGATACAATGATTTTTGAGCCGAATTGTGCCGGGCACAAAATCCTGTTACGTTGGGCAATACCGGGTGAGCCAGAAACAGAACTGCCTCGGCATCATACAGTTTGCGATGCTCCCAGGTCCTTCTAGAAGACATAATCCAGCTCACGGCGCAGCATGACGCTGGCGCAAATCACGACTTGGGGTCTCCACAAACGGAGACCAGATGTGATGAACACAACGGGGTGCTCGGAGGCTATTGTAGCCTCTGGGTGGTCGTAGACATGTCAACCCTACAGTGACAACGGGCAGGCCCTGAAGGAGAAGTGTCGGGTGGGCTGGTGCATAAAGGGACAGGGCATGGAGGGTAACCCATTGAGAGGGCCCCGGGACTGGGAGGGGGAGAAGATCAGGCCGGCAATCGATGCTTGAGGGTTGGAGGGAAACATGCTATCAATGGAGGAGAGTACGCGATGTCCATGGGGTGGGAGCAGGGTGGTCTTTCTTTTGAAATTGTGTTTGAGGCACCCTTTAAGAAGAGGGCACTGGTCTCTGAGAAGCCGAGCTTGTTGGCATGATTAGGCACCACCCTCTCAATGGTGGCACAAAACATGCCCTCTTCAAAAAAATAGCAAAGTGTTGGGAGATCCTGTTGGGAAGCTTGTCTGTTTTTCTGGGAAGGAACAGGCCAGTTTTATTATTATTATTATTCTGACTGAACCTGATACTTTGCCATTTTATGGGAAAAGTCCGCCTAATTTTTTTTTTAAATCTGTAAGTGCAGGAAACTATCCTGTTTCCCATATTGAGATTAAATATATATCTTGGGTGGGATTCTCCATTTCTGAGACTAAGTATTGACGCCGACGCAGAATTTGTGGACTTTCATGACAGCAAAACTGACACTGAACTTGGAGCGATTCATTGGAGAGGCTGGCACCGGCGCCATGTGGAATCGATTCCAATGACAAACTGTGTGGGTTTCACCGGGTTTGTGATTGACATTCGGGAGGCTGACAAGCTGCAGCCGCATATAAATATTACAATCTTCACACACACTCGTCCCACGAGATCTAATGCGACCTCGCGAGTCATCGCGATGTGAATCCCGCCCATTGTGGAATGGATTACTTTCTGGCAAATCTACATATTAGAGTGAGACAGCTAGTGCATTCTCGCTGAGGCCCCCGATCTACCCGGATGGGTGTTAGATAATAGGATGTTTCTCACTGCTCCAAGCACTGGGAAATACCCGGCTAATCGCCTGGACTAAGGGACTCTGTCCCCATTCTGGTAAACCGCGTCCAATGACTTTAGAAAGGTGTGAGGGTGAAAAGCCAGTGTACTGGGATTAAGGCAGTTTAGTAACGCCAGTAAGCACATTCATTCAGTGGGATTTTCAAGCTCTTCCCTCCCTCGAGATCTTACAGTCTCGCTGAAGACGACCCCACTGTTGCAGCATCCCCAGCGGTGGGGCAGGCGAGTCATGCAAAAGCGTGTCGACTTTGGCGGGACTGGGAGGTCTCAGCCATTGACTGCCCACGTGGGAATGTTACAAACTCGGACAAGCAGTTATTTAACTTGTTACTGAAAGCAACTCTGGAGTCCAAATCTGATGTCGGTCGGAATTGTTGCAAACCTGCACCTCAGTGAGGTGCTCAGAGATTGCTAATGTACTCCTGCTGAAGATATAATGAATGTGATCTCCTCTGCCAATCATGGAAAAGTTCAGAAATAATTGAAGCAAAGACTGAACTCTAAAAAGTCACTACGTTTCGCAGAAGCAGGACAACAGTTTTTCAAACAATGTCTGTAATTTGACGATTAGTACTGCAGCATTAACAATGACCGACTGAAAGGCCAGCCCACAAATTGTAATATTTAAAAATGGTAATAAAATGTTTTAAAGTTCAAAATAAGGTTTCCCAATGTGGATTACTGTCGGGGCCCTACAGATTTTGCCACAGGCTGTGATTCAGTTATGTGAGTGGAATAGGAAATGGGAGACATCTGGCAGTTTTGGGTGAGGCGAATGCCAACCTACATTCATTTTATGGAGCTGGGAACGGGCGGGGGTGGCAGAGGAGGGGGGGGTGGAACTACACTGCTACTTATTGAACATAATATGAACATTTATTTGAGTTCTTAGGTCTTCCCTCAGCAGCCTCCTGCTGTCCCTTTAAGGAACAGTAACTGGCTGCTTAAGACTCACAAATGCCAGTTGGAGCTTGTACATTAGAAAGTTCCTGGTTTGCGTTTTCATTTACCCATGCGTTGTAAACCGCATCACGTGAGCATGCGTTCGCTCAATTGTGTTTTCATCTCTATACCTCCTGCTTCCGCCGGGAGACATCAGCGATAACGGACAAGAGATTGCCACGGTTGCTGCGCAATCGAAAGAATTAAGCCGGAAATGTCCGATTCCTGCTGCAATAATGGCCTTGTTCATTTTGAAATTTTCAGCAATGTATTGTTCAGAGTCTCCCTCGCCTGTCGCATGCAGCTGCTGCAGCATGTTTGCAGTAGGCCAACTGTCCAAACCAGTGCTGGCCTCATATGGTTGGAACCTATCTGACTGTGCCCCATTGAGAAGCATGTTCAATGTTCACGATTTTGCCATTAGCTAAGTTTTGGGGGAGCACAGTCCCCGGCGAAAGGCGGGACTTTACAGTACATCACAAACAACTCAAGGAAATTGGGCCTGAAGTTAGTGCTTGTTAGATGAATTGGACATTCTGAATTCTCCCTCAGTGTACCCAAACAGGCGTCGGAGTGTGGCGACTGAGGGAGTTTCACAGTAACTTCATTGCAGTGTTAATGTAAGCCTACTTGAAGATTATTATTATTATAATTATCTTACTGTGTGGAGCTCTGCGCTGTTTAATTGATTGTCATTGGGCAAATTGTAGCTCCCTAAAATAAGCACAACAATGGTTAATTTAAAGTTCACAAAGTCTTGGAGTTCAATTTATTTGGGCATTGTCTCCATTGTTCATTCTAACATAAATGGAAAATCTATGGGAGCTCTGGAAAAAATAGTGCAAACACCATTTAGACATTTTCCCTGGAATATCTGAAGAGCTTCTGAAATTGCAGCAGAAAACTGGGGGAATTTCAATGGAAAGTCACGTGAATATCTTCCGCGGGTTCGTGAATATACATCTAATTATTTTCCCGCCAGCAATTCCAGCAGCCCTCCTGCATTTCCAATGCAAGTGCACTCCAGTGTCATCAATTGGAAAGAGTGCTTTGAATAGCAGAAAAGAATCATCGTCATTGAGCTGTGTTGAATCTATTCTTGAGTGTTTTTTGAGGAGAGTATTTGCCAAGCCCAGGGGGGTACTGACTCCTCAAGTGACAAGGAACCATTTATACCGTCAGAGATGTGACACTCAAAACAATGGCTTTATAACGACTCTTCATCTGTCTTTGAATTCTGCAAAGGGCCCTTTCCAGTCACACTATACAAGCCAAAGGGTCTGTCTTAATGGGCGGTGAGGCAGAAGGTATTGAATCCCAACCCGTTCACTGTGCAATTAAGCTCTCAACAACTTTCTGGGAGTGCCTCCTGTTCTCTTGCTACTGAATTGGTCTTTAATCAGCAGTATCACCTTTGTATAAGTTCCTTTTACTGCAGGCTACTGCTAAAATTAACCAGGCACTCGATTCTAAATCTGTAAAGAGAAAAACATTGTAAGACTTCAGGACAGATATGCTGAAGTTCCTTTTTTGCATTTAACTGCAGACGGGAATTACTGTAGTCTTTCAGATAACGTGGAAACATATTTGCATTTTTTAATAATTAATTTATTCAGTGGCAATTGTTCAATCTCAGTTCACAATAGATTTAGCCCTTCAATATGTCAGTACTTCATCCTTCCTGCTGTATATTTTCAGCAATGCTTGGTCACATAATGGCAATTTCATTCTGGTAGAGTTACTGTCATTATTTGGTCACTTACGTATGTTATCGTAATGAGATGAAACAGAAACAGGGAAAGGCGTCTAGGTGAAAAATGTCAGATTCATAACCCAGAAGAGAACCAAGCTGAACATAAAGAGCATAGGGGAGAATTGAAATAAAGGAAGTCAGAGGGAAAGTTTTTGAAAATAAATTGGCAGCTGACATGAAATGAAACCCAAATGTCTTTCAGTAACTTATAATTTATCAAAGGCTCCTCAGAGCAAGGGTAAGCTCAAGTAGAGACCAAGAACATGATTTTCTTGTGGAGGCATATCAGTTTGTGACTGAACTGTGGAGGCAGCCAAGTTCATGGCTGAACAACTAAAAGGTTACTTTGCATTTACCTTCACTAATGAAGAGGATACTTCTAATGTCACCGTGAAAGAGGGGGTAGTTATCAAATGAATCGGATCAAAATAGAGAGGATAAGAAATAAGTGCAGTCGGAGGTTTCAGGACCCCTCAAGCCATATGGCCATATGATGGAGGAGCAGAAGCAGGCCACTCGGCCCTTCGATTCTGCTCCGCCATTCAATGAGATCATGGCTGATCTGATATGATAACCCTCGACTCCACTTTCCCGGCTTATCCCCATAATCCTTGATTTCCTTAATGTCTAAAAGTCCATTTTTGATTATCCTCAAATGACTGAACATCCATAGCCCTCTAGGGTAGAGAATTCTAAAGATTCACAAGACTATATATTAAAAAGAACACCGACCCAGGGGATGAGCTTCCATCGTTAAAGAAATTGTACTTCAAATTTGGCAGCGTTCAAATTAGGAAAGCACCTGGTCCAGATGGGATTCATCCTAGTCTGCCAAAGGAATTAAGGGTTGAAATTGCGGAAGCTCTGGCCACAACTTCCAATTGTCTTTTAATAGGGGAACAGTGGAATATTACAAGCCGAGAGGGGGGATATATTTGATTAGACCATGCAGTTAGTATATCATCAGTGGCGGAAAAGCTTTTAGAGGCTCTAGTTTTGGACAAAATTAGTTGGGCATTGTAAAAATGATGGATTAATAAGTAAAAGCCAGTGTCGATTTGTCAAAGGCTAACTTGATTAAGTTTTTGATGAAGCAACAACGGGAGTGAATAGTAACTTGCAAATGATGATTCATAAAGTGCTTTTGTAGACTTGGCAGAAGTCAAATTGGAATGCATAAGATAAAAGTAGCGATGGTTACATGAGTACAACATTTGCTGTGTGCAGAAAGTAGAGTGTTACAACCCTCATGGAGATCATGAGGTATGGATCATCTGCTTAATTTAGATCAGGGAACAAAATGTCATATCTCCAAATTTGCAGATGACACCAAGTTGGGTGGGAGGGTGAGTTGTGAGGAGGATGCAGAGACTTCATAGAATTTACAGTGCAGAAGGAGGCCATCCCGCCCATCGAGTCTGCACCGGCTCTTGGAAAGAGCACTGTACCCAAGGTCCACATCTCCACCCTATCCCCATAATCCAGTAACCCCACCCAACACTAAGGGCAATTTTGGACACTAAGGGCAATTTATCATGGCCAATCCACTTGACCTGCACATCTTTGGACTGTGGGAGGAAACCGGAGCACCCGGAGGAAACCCCCACACACACGGGGAGGATGTGCAGACGCCGCACAGACAGTGACCCAAGCCGGAATCGAACCTGGGACCCTGGAGCTGTGAAGCAATTGTGCTATCCACAATGCTACCATGCTGCCCTAAATCTTTAAGTGTGATTTGGACAAGTTGAGTGAGTAGGCAAATGAATGGCAGATGCCGTATAATTTGAATAAATGTGAGATTATCCACTTTGGTGGCAAAAACAAGAAGGCAGACTATTATCTGAATGGCCATAAATTAGGGGAGGGGAACATGCAACGAGACCTGGCTGTCCTCGTACACAAGTCATTGAAGTTAAGCATGCAGGAGCAGCAGGCGGTAAAGAAGGCAAATGGTATGCTGGCCTTCATTGCGAGAAGATTTGAATACAGGAACAAGGATGTCTTGCTGCAATTATACAGGGCCTCGGTGTGGCCACACCTGGAATATTGTTTGCAGTTTTGGTCTCCTTTTCTGAGGAAGGATGTTCTAGCTATAGAGGGAGTGCAGCGAAGGTTTACCAGACTGATTCCTGGGATAGCAGGACTGACGTACGAGGAGAGATTGAATCGATTAGGATTGTATTTGCTGGAGTTCAGAAGAATGAGGGGGGATCTCATAGAAAGCTATAAAAGTCTAACAAGACAGGTCAGGGTAGATGCAGGAAGGATGTTTCTGGTGGGTGTGTCCAGAACCAGGGGTCACAGTCTGAGGATACGGGGACAGAGATAAGGAGAAATTTCTTTACCCAGAGAGTGGTGAGCCTGTGAAATTCATTACCACAGGAAGTATTTGAGTCCAAAACATTGTATAGGTTCAAGAAGCAGTTGGATATAGCACTCAGGGTGAAGGGGATCAAAGGATATGGGGAAAAGTGGGATGAGGCTATTGAGTTGAATGATCAGCCATGATCGTAATAAATGGCGGAGCAGGCTTGACGGGCCGAATGGCCTCCTCCCGATCATATTATTTTTATGTTTCGATGTGTCCCTGTGACCTCTACCGAGTACAAACTTCCTCGGCAACGGGGCGGGGCTTCCCCTTTAACGAGGGAATCCTGTGCAGTATAAAGATCCCAAATTAGTTGAAGGTCTGGGCAGGAGAACCCTTCAGGAGTGGAGTAGTTTAACGTACGTGTTAATAAACCTTTATTTTTTTGCATCCTATCCTTCGTTCCTTATGGTCACTCTGTGTAGACTCTACAGAGTGTGGTGTTAAACTATTGATTTTCAGATTGGAGAAATGTGCGCAGTCATCTTCGACAGAGGTTTGCTTGGGCCACTGTTATTTTTGATACCTAACTGTCTATCTTTTTATAAATTGGGGATGCCGGCGTTGGACTGCGGTGAGCACAGGAAGAAGTCTTACAACACCAGGTTAAAGTCCAACAGGTTTGTTTCAAACACAAGCTTTCGGAGCACTGCTCCTTCCTCAGGTGAATGAAGAGGTATGTTCCAGAAACATATATATATAGACAAATTCAAAGATACATGACAATGCTTTGAATGCGAGCATTTGCAGTTAATTAAGTGTTTACAGATCCAGAGTTTGGGGCAACCCCAGGTTAAAGAGGTGTGAATTGTCTCAAGCCAGGACAGTTGGTAGGATTTCACAGGCCAGATGATGGGGGATGAATGTTATGCGACATGAATCCCAAGTCCCGGTTGAGGCCGCATTCGTGTGTGCGGAACTTGCCGATAAGTTTCTGCTCGGCGATTCTGCGTTGTTGCGCGTCCTGAAGGCCGCCTTGGAGAACGCTTACCCGGAGATCAGAGGCTGAATGCCCTTGACTGCTGAAGTGTTCCCCGACTGGAAGGGAACATTTCTGCCTGGTGATTGCCGCACGATGTCCGTTCATTCATTGTCGCAGCGTCTGCATGGTCTCGCCAATGTACCATGCTTCGGGACATCCTTTCCTGCAGTGTATGAGGTAGACAACGTTGGCCGAGTCGCACGAGTATGTACCACGTACCTGGTGGGTGGTGTTCTCACGTGTAATGGTGGTATCCATGTCGATGATCTGGCATGTCTTGCAGAGATTGCCATGGCAGGGTTGTGTGGTGTCGTGGTCACTGTTCTGAAGACTGGGTAGTTTGCTGCAAACAATGGTTTGTTTGAGGTTGCGCGGTTGTTTGAAGACAAGTAGTGGGGGTGTGGGGATGACCTTGGCAAGATGTTCATCTTCATCGATGACATGTTGAAGGCTGCAAAGAAGATGTTGTAGTTTCTCTGCTCCGGGAAAGTACTGGACGACGAAGGGTACTCTGTCGGTTGTATCCCGTGTTTGTCTTCTGAGGAGGTCGGTGCGGTTTTTTGCTGTGGCGCGTTGGAACTGTCAATTGATGAGTCGAGCGCCATATCCCGTTTGTACGAGGGCATCTTTCAGCGTCTGTAGATGTCTGTTACGCTCCTCCTCGTCTGAGCAGATCCTGTGTATACGGAGGGCTTGTCCATAGGGGATGGCTTCTTTAATGTGTTTAGGGTGGAAGCTGGAGAAGTGGTGCATCATGAGGTTATCTGTGGGCTTGCGGTAAAGCGAAGCGCTGAGGTGACCGTCCTTGATGAGATGAGTGTGTCCAAGAATGCAACTGATTTTGGAGAATAGTCCATGGTGAGTCTGATAGTGGGATGGAACTTATTGATGTCATTGTGTAGTCGTTTCAGTGATTCTTCGCCGTGGGTCCAAAGGAAAAAAATGTCATCGATGTATCTGGTGTATAACGTCGGTTGAAGGTCCTGTGCGGCGAGGAGGTCTTGTTCAAACTTGTACATGAAGATGTTGGCATATTGAGGTGCGAATTTGGGCCCCATGGCTGTTCCGTGCATCTGGATGAAGAACTTGTTGTCGAAGGTGAAGACGTTGTGATCCAGAATGAAGCGGATGAGTTGCAGAATTGCATCTGGAGATTGGAAGTTGTCGGTATTGAGTACTGAGGCTGTTGCAGCAATGCCGTCGTCATGGGGGATGCTGGTGTAGACTGCCGAGACGTCCATTGTGACGAGGAATGTTCCTAGTTCAACTGGTCCATGGGTGCTGAGTTTCTGTAGGAAGTCCGTCGTGTCGCGACAGAAGCTGGGCGTACCTTGTACGATGGGTTTCAAGATGCCCTCGATGTAGCCAGAGAGGTTCTCACACAGGGTCCCATTGCCTGAAACGATAGGACGGCCTGGTGTGTTGGCCTTGTGTATTTTCGGGAGGCAGTAGAGATCTCCAATGCGGGGAGTACGTGGGATGAGAGCACGTAGGGTGCTCTGAAGGTCTGGATCCAAGGTCTTGATCAGTCTGTTGAGTTGGCGAATGTGTTCCTTGGTCGGATCTGCGGGTAACTGTCTGTAGTGTTCCTGATTGTTGAGTTGTCGGTGTACTTCTTTGCAGTAGTCCGTTCTGTTCAGTATGACGGTGGCCCTTCCTTTGTCTGCTGGTTTGATGACGATGTTGCGGTTGGTCTTGAGAGCGCGGATGGCGTTGCGTTGTGCTTGGGTGATGTTTGGGCTGTCTTGCGAACGCAACTGATGAATCTGGCATTGACGCGACTCCTGACGGCTTGAGCATACATGTCGGCTCGAAGGCAGCGGCCTTCCAGAGGGGTCCAATTCGACTCTTTCCTCTTCAGTTGCCGCACCGCAGATCTCTCGGTCTGCTGTTCTCCTACCACAGACATCGTGCGACAATCACCAGGCAGGAATGTTCCCTTCCAGTCGGGGAATACTTCAACAGTCAAGGGCATTCAGCCTCTGATCTCCGGGTAAGCGTTCTCCAAGGCGGCCTTCAGGACGCGCGACAACGCAGAATCGCCGAGCAGAAGCTTATAGCCAAGTTCTGCACACATGAGTGCGGCCTCAACCGGGACCTAGGATTCATGTTGCATTACATTCATCCCCCACCATCTGGCCTGCGAAATCCTACCAACTGTCCTGGCTTGAGACAATTCACACCTCTTTAACCTGGTTTTACCCCTAACTCTGGATCTGTAAACACTTAATTAACTGCAAATGCTCGCATTCAAAGCATTGTCTTGTATCTTTGAATTTGTCTATATATATGTTTCTGGAACATACCTCTTCATTCACCTGAGGAAGGAGCAGTGCTCCGAAAGCTTGTGTTTGAAACAAACCTGTTGGACTTTAACCTGGTGTTGTAAGACTTCTTACTATCTTTTCATATATATTTAACTGGCATATGCAAGGCAGTATTTCAACATTTACAGCTGGCACGCCAGCAATGTTGTAAACACTAAGGATATTGACAGGCTTCAAGTAGACATAGATAAAGTGGTGAAATAGGCAGACAGATGGCAGATGGCATATAATGTAAAGAAGTGTGAAGTGATTCATTTTTGTTTGAAGAATGAGAAGAGACAATATAAACAAAATGGGTACCATTTTAAAGAAAAATCAGGAAAACAAGAGAGACCTGTGGGGGTATGTCCCATGTTTTGAAGGTGGACATACAGATTTAGAAAGCTGTTAAAAAGTCACACAAGATCCTTGGCACTGATTACAAAAGCAAGAAAGATACGCTAAGCTTTTATAAAACATTGGTCTGGTCCCATCTGGAGTATTAGGCTAATTCTGGACTTCACACATTAGGAAGGATATAAAGACCCTCGAGAGGGTGTAGGAATATTTACAAGAATGGTACCAGGGATGAGGGACTTCAGCTACATGCACAGATGATAAAAAGTGTGGGTGTTCTCTTTGGAGCAGAGAAGGTTACGAGAAGATTTGATAGGTATGTTCGAGTGAGGTCTTAAAGGATTTTGATTGAGTATATAATGAGAAACCATTTCCACTGAATGAAGGATTGGTAACCAGAGGACACAGATTTAAGGCAATTGGCAAAACAACGAGAGGTGACATGAGGGGGATGAAATGCAGTGAGATCTAGAATGCACTGCCTGAAAGGGTGGAGGAAACAGGTTAGATAAACCTCCAAAGAATCAGACTCCCAAAGCAACTGCTATATTGGGATCTCTGTCAGGATAGAAGGCTCCCTGGAGGACGTAGGAACACTAGGGATAGCCTCAAAGCACCTTTGAAGAGGTGAAACAACCCTGCCATCTCATGGGAGACCCTGGTCTACCACCGAGAAAAATGATTAGGTCCATTGGGGAAGGCATCAAACACACCAAGTTGGGAACAAGTAGAAACAAAGTTAAGGCATCAGAGGGAGCGTACAAACCTTCAAACAACTTATCTGCCCAACCCTTCAACACCACCTGCCCTGAGTGTGGCAGTGTCTGCAGATTATGCATTGGACATACCAGCCATTTCAGAATCCGTAAAACTGAAGAGGATGTAAGACATCCTCAATCTCAAGGGATTCCTCAAAAGAAGAGAATGAAAAGGATGCACTGATTGTAATCTTTGAATCCTTATATTCTGCAAAAGCCCCAGAGGATTGATAAACTGCCAATGTAACACCTTTATTCAAAAAGGAGGGGGACAAAAAACAAGTAAATGGGCCAATTACCTTATCTTCTGTCATTGGGAAAATGTTAGAGTCCACTATAAAGGATGTCATAGCTGAACATTTAGAGATGCATAGTGTAATCAAGGAAAGTCAGCATAGCTTCATGAAGGAGAAATCATTCCTGACAGAACCCTTTGAGGTGGCAATGAGCAGGATAGATGAAGGGGAACCGGTGGATGTAATATATTTTGATTTGTAAGAAGTGTTCGATAAGGTACCTCACAAAAATGTCTTAATAAGGTCAGAGCCCATGGTGCTGGGGGCAGTATATTATCATGGATAGAGGATTGGCTAACTGATAGGAGTCATAGAGTTAGGATAAGAGGGGTATTTTCAGGTCAACGAC
The DNA here is from genome assembly GCF_047496885.1 of Scyliorhinus torazame. Taxonomy (NCBI): domain Eukaryota; kingdom Metazoa; phylum Chordata; class Chondrichthyes; order Carcharhiniformes; family Scyliorhinidae; genus Scyliorhinus; species Scyliorhinus torazame. The sequence goes on along the minus strand of NC_092721.1, from coordinate 30,053,757 downwards.
CTGTAACTAGTGAAGTGCCACATGGATTGTTGCTGGAGCCAAACTCATTGACAATATATATTAATGACTTGGACAAGGGAAGTGAATGCACTGTTGCCAAGTTTACAGATAACACAAAAATAGGTGGAAAGGCAAGTGGTGAGGATGACTTGGAGAGTCTACAGAGGGATATAGACAGGTTAGGTGAATGGCCAAACAATTGGCGGATGGAATATAATGTAGGAATATGTGAAGTTATGCACTATTGTAGGAAGCTTAAAGGAACTGAATATTAGTTAAATGGGGAAAGATTTGAGGCTCCTTGTGCATAAATCAAAAAAAGTTAGCAAGGAAGTTCAGTAGATCATAGGGAAGGCAAATGAAATTTTGCTCTTCATTTCAAAGGAATTGAGTATATACATAGGGAACTCCTGCTAAATCTATACAAGGCACAAGTTAGACCACACCTGGAATACTGCAAACAGTTTTGGTCCCCTTATCTAAGCAAATATATATTGGTACTGGATGCAGTCCGGAGAAGGTTCACCATCTTGATCCCAGGTATGGGGAGTTTTCTCATGAGGACAGGTTAAGTATGTTGGGCTTGTACTTGCTGGTGTTTAGAAGAATGATAGGTGACCTTATTGGGACATAAAGGATTATCAGAGGGCTTGACAAGGCAGATGCCGAGAGGATGTTTCCTCTTGTACAGAGTCCAGGACCAGAGAGCACAATCTCTGAGCCGCCCATTCAAGACTGAGATGAGGAGGAAATTCTCCTCTCAGAGGGTAGTGAATCTGTGGGATTCTTTATCGCAGAGGGCTGTCGAGGTTGAGCTGTTAAGTATGTTCCAGGTTGAGATAGGCAGGTTTATAATCAGTAAGAGAATCAAGGGTTTGGGGATAAGGTGGGAAAGTGGAGTTGAGGGTTAAATCAGACCAGCCATGATCTCATTGAATGGAGGTGCAGACTCGATGGGCTGAATGGCCTATTCCTGCTCCTACATCTTATGGGTCTCATGGAAATTGGATAAATACTTGAAAAGGAAAAAAAAATCTCCAGGACTATGAGTAAAGGTCAGAGAATAGGACCAATGGGCTAACTCTTTCAAAGGATCAGTTGGTGCATGGCGGAATGAAAAACTTCCTTCTGTGATGCATCAGTCTGTGATTCCAGGAAAAATGTTTTGTCTTTGGGGCAGCACGGTAGCATTGTGGATAGCACAATTGCTTCACAGCTCCAGGGTCCCAGGTTCGATTTCGGCTTGGGTCACTGTCTGTGCGGAGTCTGCACATCCTCCCCGTGTGTGCGTGGGTTTCCTCCGGGTGCTCCGGTTTCCTCCCACAGTCCAAAAATGTACAGGTTAGGTGGATTGGCCATGATGAATTTCCCTTAGTGTCCAAAATTGCCCTTAGTGTTGGGTGGGGTTACTGGATTATGGGGATAGGGTGGAGGTGTTGACCTTGGGTAGGGTGCTCTTTCCAAGAGCCGGTGCAGACTCGATGGGCCGAATGGCCTCCTTCTGCACTGTAAATTTTATGATAATCTTTTGTCAGCTGGAACTGAAAGATTATTTCCTCCATGTAAATACTGCCTGTTATCCAGATGCAATGTTCAGAATGCTGCAGTTATGTGATACATTGTGCTGGGCTGATTGCACATAATGCTGATTGCACCGTTGTGTGAAAAATACATCAGTGTGATCAAATGCACTTTCATTTTAACTGATGCAAATTGAAAGATTAATACTATTTCAGTGTTATCGGCTTTGATCCACTGGAATAAATCCAAGTGTGATTTGTAACTAGGCACAGTGCATCTCACAACTGTGTGCAGAGTTACCAAACTTAATGGGATCTGCCTCTAATGATTGTCTGAATTGATGCTTTTAAATTGTTGTACAGTGCTAAGTTTAAATTGCAATTTACAAACTGGCCACCCAATTTCACCTTGAGGCTGGACTGCCACACAGCATGGTTGGTACTAACAAGGCCTCTTCCTTGAAGTGCCGCATGCCTTGTGGTGATAGTGCTCTCACAGTGGTGTTAGCTAGGGAATGCCAGGATTTTACCACCGTGACAGGAAAGGAACAGCGATACGTATCCAGGTCAGGATGGAATATGGCGGCATGGTAGCACAGTGATTAGCACAGTTGCATTGCAGCTCCAGGGTCCCAGGTTCGATTCCCGGCTTGGGTCACTGCCTGTGCGGAGTCTGCACATTCTCCCCGTGACTGCGTGGGTTTCCTCCGGTTTCCTCCCACAATCCAAAGATGTGCAGGCTAGGTGGATTGGCCATTTCAAATTGCCCTTAGGTGGGGTTACTGGGTTACGGGGATAGGGTGGAGGTGTGGGCTTAAATGGGAAATGGGGGGCTCTTTCCAAGGGCCAGTGCAGATTCCATGGGCCGAATGTAAATTCTATGTAAATAAAATTCTATGCTTGGAACTATAGATAAGGCCATTCCTGCATCATTGCGACTACTGTCTTTCTTACTAATACACATCTGAATGGTGAAATATGCGACTGATAGAACCCTGGTGAGTTGCTTTTAGTCTTCTTTGTAAATAGATGTATTGAATCATGTGGCAAGGATATGGATGACCATATGGATGGTGCTAAGTTTCTGGATGCAGTTCTAGACTGCAGTAGTGTGCTCCTATTCAAGTGATTGGTGAGTAGTCATCACATTATTGACTTGCAGATGGTGAATTTGCGTGGGAGGCTAAGATATGAGCTAAACCTATGGCACAAAATACACAGCTTCTGTCCTAACTACATATGTTGCAATATTGATACAGTTGGCCCAGTTCAGCTGCTCATGATGCCCAGGATATTGATGCAAGCTTTGATGGTGAAACATGGACCTGCTGCCCTTTCATCCTTTCCCGTCTGTCACTCCACCAGTGCCCCTTGCCTGTCAGCCAAACAGCCCAGACGACTGCTGTCGGAGATTGCAATTTTGACTCAGTAACAGTGAAGGAACAACGATGTCGCTCGAAGTCAGGATTGTGTGTGGTTTGGAGGAGAACTTGCAAGTGGTGATGTCCCCATACATCTGCTGGCCTTGTCCTTCCAAGTGGCAGAGGTTGCAGGTTTGGAAGGTGCTGCGAAGGAGCCTTGCGGTGGTTGCTGCAATGTGCATCTTGTAAATAATACAAATTGCTGCCACTGTGCATTAGTGGTGAAAGGCGTGAATGTTTAATGTGGTGGATAAGGTGGCAATCAAGAAGGTTGTTTTGTCCTGTATGGTGTTGAGCTTCTTGAGTGCCGTTGGAGCTGCACTCTTTCAGGCAGGTGGAGGGCATTCCATCACACTCCTGAATTAAGTCTTTTATATGGTGGACAGGCTTTGGGGAGTCAAGAGATAAGTTACTTGCGGCAGAATTCCCAGCCTCTGACCTGCTCTTGCAGCCACAGTATTTATATGGCTTGTCCAGTTCAGTTTCTGGTCAATGGTAACCCCTAGGATGTTGACTGTGCGAGATTCAGCAATAATAATGTCATTGAATATCAAGGGACAATGGTTAGATTCTCTCTCGTTGGTGTTGGTTATTGCCTGGAACAGCTGTGGAACAAATGGCACTTGCCACTTGTTAGCCCGAACCTGAATATTGTCCATGTCTTCCTGCATTTGGCAGGGATTGCTTCTGAGGTGTCATGAATGGTGCTGAACGCCATGAAAACATTATCAAACATCCTCATTTTTGACCTTATCATGGAGGGAAGGTCATTGATGAAGCAGATGAAGATGCCTAACTTAGTTGGGCCTAAGGTACTATGTTGAGGAATTCCTGCAGCGATATTCTGGGTCTGAGTGGATTGACCTTGAACAACCACAACCATCTTATTTTGTGCTGAGTAGGACTCCAACAAGTAGAGAGTTTTACCCCGATTCTCATTGACTTCAGTTTTGCTAGTGCCTCTTGATACTACACTCGGTCAAATGCTGCCTTGATGTCAAGGGCAGCCACTTTCACCGCATCTCTGGAGTTCAGTTTTTTGGCCATGTTTAAATGAAAGTTGTAATGAGGTCTGGAGATGAGTGACCCTGTTGGAACCAAACTATGTGCCAGTGAGAATGTTATTCCTGACTAAATGTTGGTTGATTGCAATTTCCATGATCCCGTCCATCACCTTACTGGGGACTGAGAGTAGACCAATGGGGCGGTAATTGGCCAGGTTGGCTTTGTCCTGCTTTTTGTGAACAGGACTTCCTGGGCAATTTTCCACATTGCTGGGTAAATGCCAGTGTTGCAGCTGTACTGGAATAGCTTGGCTAGGGATGCAATAAGCTCTGAGGCACAAATCTTCAGTACTTCAGTTGGAATGTTATCAAGCTTCACAGCCTTTGCAGTATCCAATACCTCCAGCTATTTTACGATACCCCATAGAGTGAAGGTTAATGCAATAGACTAACATGAATCTGCACACCCATTCTGTAAGTCTCCTCCAAAGCAGTCCAAGCAGCGGGAGCATTGTTATAGCAAACCAATAACCTGCTTTATTTCAGTTTGTAGTTTTTGTCTTTTGTATTTGGTACATGTTTGCATTGGTTGCACAGATGAGTCGGCAGGTATGTTGTCATGATATGCACTCCTGCACATAATGAGATACAGGCAGGCAGTGACTGACACCCAGTACAGCCAATCAACACACAGGACAGAACACAACCAATCACCAGACAGAACACCAGAGGGGGGTTTCCCACTATAAAACACACGAGGCATCAGCACTCTGCCTCTTTCCACTGGTGACAACTGTAGTGACAGTCAGGGTGTATATATCAGTCAGCACCTTCTACATGTGGCTCAGAGCTAGTCTGGTCTAGTTAGTTATAGTTAGCATACTTAGATTAGTAGAGTGTCAACCCACAGCAAGCTGTGTGCACTGTTACAGAAGTTCAATAAAACGTTATTGAACCAACGTCTAAGTTTGGTGTCTACTTTCCAGTACAACTGCATCCAGTTACAGCCCGTGTCACCCCAGGGTGAATAACATGACATATGTGGCCAATAAATAGCTGTTCAGTAGCCGCTGCTTAGTTTGATATAGTGGCTCAATTGCAGCTGACGCAGCAACTACTGCAGTATGAAGACAACATTACTGCTTCCAGGATAATTTGCATTAAATTACATGATTTGCTGGTCTCCAGCAACACAGAATGAGGCAGAATTAAAAACAGAAAAGACTGGATAAAGTCAGCAGGCCTGGCAGCATCTGCGAAGAGAGAAACAGAGTTAACTTATCGAGCCAGAACTTCTGTGGAAGGGTCAATGGATGCGAAGTTTTACTGGAAAGTTAAAACAAGAAAACAAGGTGCAGACTGACATTTGACAAAATATATATAAATATAAATACAGCCAGTACCATCTTCATGATACTCTGAGGTTGGAGTTGTGACCGTCATAGGCAACAGATTTCAGTGACAACAATTTTGGTCAAGTGCAATTGTCATACATATTGGGCGCGATCTAAGGCACCCGACTCAGAACGCGATGCGGCCGGTAAACATTGCAAGAGACCTTTCGAGAGATTTTCAAGAGATGTCGCGATCTGGATCATGTCCACAATGGGCGGCTCTCAATTTGCATATTGAAATGAGCAGTCAGGTTCACTTGAATATGCTCTCACCAGAGTTACCCAAGGCATGGATCTAACTCCTGTTCCTCGGAGACCCTGAGTGAGTATTGTTTGGCACTGGTCCCCACAAACGTGGACCAGGTGCATCGGCTCTTCGGGGGGATCTCCCGGGTGATCAGGGGCTCCTGGGTGGTTGGGCTCTGGACAGAATGGCACCCTGGCACCCCTGATGCCACTGTGGCACTGACAACCTGGCAGTGTCACCTGGGTGCCACCATGGCAGATTGGGCCTGAGGGTGCCTTGCCGTCATGAGATGACGTGCGTCAGGGCTTGATTGCCCCCTTTTAGGGGAACTGGGGCATTGGCGGGTCCACAGGCCGCAGGAAATGGGATTAAGTATGGCCTCGGAGGAGTGTTCCTCGCTGAGGCCCAGAAAAGAAGCAGAGTCCCGCTTAATAGCCGGGCCATTCTCGGCACAGTGAGTGCTGGAAAACACACGGCTAATCATGCTCGACACAGGACTCCGTTTTGTTTCCATTAAATCGAACCCTGCATTTCACTCTGAGCTTCAGTTAAGAGAAGTGCTCTCTAACCACTCTGGGTGGATGCCAATCCTTCTGAAAGCCCTTCTCGTCCTTTTCCTCCTGCCACTTTCAGCAGCTTGTCCTGCTTATTCCCAAGTAATCATAGAATCATAGAATCCCTACGGTGCAGAAGAAGGCCATTCGGCCCATTGAGTCTGCACGGCCCTCCGAAAGAGCACCCTACCTAGGCCCAATTTCCTGTAACCCCACCTAACCATTGGACACTTAGGGGCAATTTAGAGTGGCCAATTCACCTAACCTGCACACCTTTGGACTTTGAAAACAGTCGTGCTGTTTTCAAAAGGGAAGCCAACGAGTGACCAATGTCTGGGAACAACTGATCTGGACGCGAATGTGGGAGGTATGGTCATTAAGTTGACAGATGATGGAGAAATTGATGTTGTGGTAAATAGCGAGGAGGAAAGTCTTAGAGATAGGCGGACTAGTCAGTTTAACAAAAGAGTAGCAAATGGAATTCAATCCTGAAAAATATGAGGTGATGTATATCGGAGAATGAACAAGGCAAAAGAGTACACAATGAAGGTTGGACAGCAGTTTTATGATTCCAGTTGATGTTATAACTGGACGGGAAGATTCCAGAATGGTTCAAAAGACTGCAACATTTACTTCTGTCCAAAAAACGTGGATGAACAGAGACACAGGACCGCTGATTAATTTCATCACAAGTTGACTGTAAGACACACTCCTCTCTGAACCCAAGTGAATGACCGTGGATTTCTCCTCAACATCCCCCCTGATGATTCTGATACCACCTTGTCTCAATGAACTTCAGCTTCCACATGAGTGATTTCAAACTCCACTTTCAAAAGTCACACCCCCAAGTCTTCTTTTCCATTATGTTTTCCCTCCGCTGTTTCCATCAAGGTTTCACTTTCAGGTTTTATGTCCCTCCCTTCAGGTTTCCTTTATCTTATTGGCATTTACATAGACTCCCCGGTCTGGCCACTGATTTCCATAATTATTTTAAATGTCTCCCAAATTGTAGTAATCTTTCACCATCTTCAGCACCACTGCAGATATATGTCTGGTCTCTCGCGATCCAATGCCTTTTCAACTCTGTGTGACTTTCCTGAATAGTATTTGTGGTGATATACATCACTGTAAGTACACAAAGGGTTAATGTACATACACTACACCTAGCTAGACACTAGAGGGAGCACCAGAGACATGACACACAGACAGTCAACCAATAGGTCCGTAAGATAGGACACGACCAATGGGCATTCAAGATACACACTGAGGTGACACTACCACAGGAGGGCATTACACCAACCCATATAGAAGGACACAGCACACATGCTCAGTCTCTTTCCAGTGGAGACACTCAGTGAGTACAGAGACAGGGTTAATTGAACATCACACCCACCACGTGGATTGTAGCAGACTGGTTAGTCAGTCTGAGTAGCTATAACAGGATTAACAGTAGCGTCGAATCCAAGTAGGAGAATTGTTAATAGTTCATTAAAGGTGTTAAAGCTATCTCCAAGTCTGAACCTTCCTTTGTCAGAGTGCACATCGAGGAAGCAGCTTATGCTACGACAAGAGCATAACAAAACAGTATTCTGTTCTGGTTCCCAGATTGCTCTGTTCCGTTAACTCCAGACTTCTTGGAAGCTTTTCTTAACTCACCGGACTTTAAGTTTCCGCCACTTGTATTCTAGATCATTACTCCATGGCTTCTCTTTCAGCAAGGCTGAGAGAGATGCCCCCCTTTAGCCTTCTAAAGCCAACTGCTGGGGCGGATCAGTGAGAGCTGCCTTCTCTCTCGCTACCTATTTGCAACTGCCAACAAATTTAACTAAAACTAAAACCTGAATGCTTTTTTTAAAATCCAGTTGCTAAGCAACGCCTGCTAGCTCAATTTATTCATCATGCCATACATGTCCCTAGGCACAACAGAATCGCAATTGGAATTGAAACCAATCCCCACACATACAAACACCTTGGTCCAGAATGAACTTAATAATAGGTTTCACCCTTCCAGGCACAGAAACATTAAATTAAACCCACTTAAAACTATACTTTATTTCTAATGTTTATCAATACAAATATAAATCCCTTAAAACTAACTTTGCTTTCCTAACACCTCCCACTTTGAAAGAAAGAAATCTTCATGATTACAAAGATTTCTTTATACTGGAGTTCCATCCACTTTGTACAAACTTAAAATCACAAATATCTAACCACATAACTTAATACATCACACATGTACAGTTTTCTTAGTTCAAAATTACATGTGTCTTTATATATAATTATAATTACAATGGTTTAACCAAAAATGAATAACTTCAACAACATCAACAGAATCTGTATTTGGGTGGCACAGTGGTTAGCACTGCAGCCTCACAGCTCCAGGGTCCCAGGTTCAATTCCGGCCTCAGGTGACTGTCTGTGTGGAGTTTGCACTTTCTCCCCGTGTCTGCGTGGGTTTTCTCCGGGTACAGTCCAAAGATGTTCATGTTAGGTGGATTGGCCACGCGAAATTGCCCCTTCGTGTCCAAAAGGTTAGGTTGGGTTACTGGGTTACGGGGATAGGGTGGAAGCCTGGGCTTAAGTAGGGTGCTCTTTCCAAGGGTCAGTGCAGACTCGATGGGCCGAATGGCCTCCTTCTGCACTGTAAATTATGTGACTTTATGACTCTATATATGGTAATATCATCCTATTCATGTCTTGTGTTTTTTGCTTCTGATTTCCAGTTTTCAACTCAGAAAATCATGTTTAATTTAAGTCGACAGTGCTACTGTCTTTTTTGTCACTTGCAGGCATAGTTTCATTCTCAAGGCAGCTTTCCAAATTTGCATGTGGTAAATTTTCATTTCAATTTAACACAGTCAAAATGTCATTTTTGCGCATCACCATCTCCTTTCTTCTCTTGTCAAAATCCCTTTTACATGTTGTTACGATGCTTCTTATGTTCCCTCAGAATAGGAGCGTACCATTGCTTTGTTTGTTCTTTGAACTTGTTTGTGATCTTATTGTTCCTTCCAGTCCCATTTCAAGTGAGTCAATTTCAATTCTGTTGGAGCCATGCCAACCACTTCCTCTTTCTGAAGTTTCGTAGTTCATTCCAATCCTTCAACCTTTTTTGCACAAGTTCTGAACTATCTCAGTCCAGTTATCAGCAGAGTTTGAATGGTCATTAGCAAACTGCTCACTTGCCTTTCTCCCACCTGTCATAATATACACCAGTATAGTATGGTGCAGACACACACACACACACTGATGGACATGCAGTGGGACCAATCAGCATACACAACACCGCAGCCAATCACCAGTGAGAGCACGTGCACTATAAAGACAGGGGACAGGAGAGTTCCCGCTCATTCTAGTAGCAGCCAGCTCGGAGCACAGAGCTCACAGCCTGCAACACAGACATTCACCATGTGCTGAGTGCATCACCTGGTTAGGACTAGGCAAGGGTCAACAGTTAAAGCTAGTATTGCATTTACCCACAGTTCAAGTATGTTAATATAGTTGACCTTATAATAAAATAGAGTTGCACCACTTCAAGTGTTGGTGACCTGTTTGTGATCCAGAACACCCAACACATCATGATACCAGGAGTGAACTGGTTCAGTCCAGATAGCCATACCTCAGCGTACAGTGACAACCAGCAACGGTACCCAGGCAAGATGTTCAAGATCCGGGTTCCGCAGCAGCTCCAGTGCCACGGCGATCTCCGCGAAAACTGGCGGGCATTCCGGCAAAAGTTTGAAATCTTCCTGCTGGCAGCCGAACTAGATGACCTGGCCACCAGCAGGTCTCCTCCTCACCATCGCCGGTGTCAGAGCAGAAGAAATCTTAAAAAACTTCAAGTTCTCCAAGGGGCAAAACAGAAGCGACTTCCAGGCAGTCCTAGACAAATTCGGCAAATACTGTGAGGAAAACACACTCCAACCAGCAAGAAACGGTAAGAGAAGCGCCAGTACTCACCTCGAGGCCGAAATCCCGGAGCAGAGAACGATTTTGGTCGGTGGCCATCTTTCTAAAGTGACTGCACTTGCGCAGTTGCGCGACGCCGCGCATGCGCAATCACGAAAACGGCCATCAGTAAAGGAACGGCGATCTGCGCAGATGCAAACGCCTCCTACGTGCTAGGTCACACGCGTCATGATGTCAGAGGCCCCGGACCACGCCCATTTAAAGGGGAAACGTCCCAAATCAAAGAAAAACTCTTTTAAAGCTGTAAAACAACCTTCCTTCACCTGGCGTGACAGCACAATGCCTCAAACTGAACCACGAAATGAAACAAACCTTCGAAGAACCCTGCAACAAGCAGTTACCTATGCCCAAACTGAGTCCGATTCCGACTTCCCGCAGACCAGTGACACCGAGGACCCGAGGGAGCCTTTTCGAGTCGTTGTTAGAACAAAGAACAGGCTGTCCCCGAATCAAAACCACCAGCCTCTGTCGATGCACAGCATTGATCCAGAAGACGAGTGGTGTGCCACCCTGACGGTCAACCGATCCCAGATACAATTCCGCCTGGACACTGGTGCTTCCGCTAATCTCTTAGCGTGGTCAGCCTTTCAGACCCTTGGGGTTAAACCAACCATTCTTCCGTCGACCTGCCAACTAGTGGACTACATTCCTGCTACCGGTTCATGCCAACTCGAAGTGACGCACAACTCGCGAAAAGTCATCCTTCCCTTCAAGATCATGGGCTCCTCGAAGGACTCTCTGCTGGGCACACAGGCATGCAAACTCCTAAACCTCGTTCAACGAGTACACTCTCTCTCTCCAGAGGACACGTCTGCCTTCCAGGATGCGGACTTAAGGGCGCAACTCAATGCCATCATCGACCAGCACCGCAACGTTTTCGAAGGCATGGGCATGCTTCCATACACTTACAAAATCCTGCTCAAACAAGACGCCATGTCTGTGGTTCATGCACCTCGCAGAGTCCCAGCACCCCTCATGGACTGCCTCAAGCAGGACCTCCAGGACCAAGGAGTGCTCTCCAGAGTGACAGAACCAACCGATTGGGTCAGTTCCATGGTGTGCGGAAAGAAGCCTTCCGGCGATCTCCGGATCTGCATTGACCCAAAGGATCTGAATCGCAACATAATGAGGGAGCATTACCCTATCCACAAGCGCGAGGAGATCACGTGCGAGATGGCTTGGGCCAATATCTTCACCAAACTTGACGCCTCAAAAGGATTTTGGCAAATTCAACGAGACATTTCCAGCAGAAAGCTGTTTACCTTTAATACCCCGTTTGGCAGATACTGCTACAACAGGATGCCATTTGGGATTATATCGGCATCAGAAGTATTCCACCGGATCATGGAGCAAATGATGGAGGGCATTGAGGGTGTGCGCGTCTATGTTGACGACATCATCATTTGGTCCACCACCGCGCCGGAGCATGTCAGTCGCCTCCAGCGCGTTTTCAAACGATTACGGGACCAAGGTCTTCGCCTCAACAGAGCCAAATGTTCCTTCCGCCAGACAGAACTCAAGTTCCTAGGGGACCACATCTCCCGGTTGGGTGTGCGGCCGGATGTGGACAAGGTGGCAGCCATCACGGCCATGCAGAAGCCAGCGGATAAGAAGGCGGTCCTCCAATTTTTGGGCATGGTCAACTTCCTGGGGAAGTTCATCCCCAACCTCGCCTCCCATACCACACCTCTCCGGAACCTGGTCAGGAAGACGACAGACTTCCAATGGCTTCCCGCCCACGAGGGCGAATGGGAGGAGTTTAAGATCAAGCTTACCACGGCCCCGGTATTGGCACTTTTTGATCCCACGAAGGAAACAAAAATGTCAATGGATGCCAGCCAATCCGGCATTGGGGGGGTGCTCCTGCAATGCGATGAGGCCTCATCATGGGCCCCCGTTGCATATGCGTCACGTGCCATGACCCCCATGGAACAGCGCAACGCGCAGGTCGAAAAGGAGTGCCTGGGCCTGTTGACTGGGGTCGACAAATGTCATGATTACGTGTTTGGCCTCCCCCAATTCACTGTCGAGACCGACCATCGCCCGCTGGTCAACATTATACAAAAAGACCTGAATGATATGCCCCCTCGCCTCCGGCGCATTCTGCTTAAACTCCGGCGGTACGATTTCCAGCTCCTATACACCCTGGCAAGGACCTGATCATAGCCGACACTCTGTCCAGGGCAGTCAACACTCCGTGTGACCCAAAGGGGTTCGTCTGCCAGGTTGACACCCATGTGGCCTTCACGGCCTCTAATCTGCCGGTCACGGATGAACGCCTTGTCCACATTCGTCGCGAGACTGCGGCTGACCCCCTACTGCAGCGTGTCAAGCGCCACATGATGGACGGGTGGCTCAAGGGCCAATGCCTGCAGTTCTACAATATCAGAGACGATCTGGCAGTAGTTGGTGGTGTCCTCCTGAAGCTGGACCGCATCGTGATCCCGCACAGCATGCGCCAGCTCGTTTTGGAACAGCTACATGAGGGCCATCTTGGCCTGGAGAAGTGCCAACGGAGGACCCGAGAGGCTGTGTACTGGCCCGGCATCAATGAGGACATCGCCAACACAGTGCTCAACTGCCCCACCTGTCAGCGGTTCCAGCTGGCCCAACCACGTGAAACCCTACCATGAGTTGGCCACGTCCCCTTGGTCTAAGGTAGGCGTTGACCTGTTCCATGCGCTCGGCAGGGACTATGTTCTGATTGTAGACTATTTTTCGAACTACACGGAGGTCGTGCGCCTGCACGACATCACATCATCGGCGGTCATCCGTGCCTGCAAGGAGACCTTTGCTCGTCACGGCATCCCACTCACTGTGATGTCGGACAATGGTCCCTGCTTCGCGAGCCAGGAATGGTACAACTTTGTGCATGTGACACCCAGTCCCCTGCACCCTCAATCCAATGGCAAAGCGGAAAAGGGCGTCCACATCGTCAAACGGCTCCTCTGCGAGGCTGCCGATGCAGGATCCGACTTCTACCTTGCCTTGCTGGCCTATCGTTCGTTCCCACTCTCCACGGGCCTGTCGCCAGCCCAGCTGCTCATGGGTCGCACCCTCAGGACCACGGTGCCGTCCATTCACGTCCCAGACCTCGACCACGTTCCGGTCCTTCAGCGGATGCAACAGTCTTGTGCACAACACAAGGCGGCGCATGATGCTCGGGCGACTGATCTCCCTGCTCTGGCGCCGGATGACAACGTCTGCATCCATCTTCCGGAGGGTGGCTAGTCTGCAAGTGCTGTGGTTCTTCGGCAGGTGGCTCCCCGCTCGTTCCTGGTTCGTCTGCCAGGTGGTTCCATTCGCCGTCGCAATCGGTGTGCCCTTCGTCTCGTTCCACGCTCACTACGTGATCCTCCACCGGTGTCACGCTCTCCTGTTGTCCCCAACCTGGACTATGTGGAGATTCCGAATACTCTGCATCCTCCTCACTCTGCCGTGGCCCAGCCCGTTCCTCAGCCGGTGGCTCCTGACCCACCCTTGAGGCGGTCAACCAGAATTCATCGCCCACCTCAAAGACTTGACTTATGAGTTTTACAATGTTGGACTCTTTGATCTGTTCTGTTATCCAGTTTCATTGTTCCAGTAGTTTGTATATAATGTTCATTTCGTTGTTGGTGTGACACCCTATTTCTCTGCACCAGGCACCTTCCCGTGTAAATAGATTATCCTCATGTACAAAGTCATGTAAATAACACGCACACACATAGTCAGGTACATTCACTACACAATATTTATTGTCACGCAGGCACATGTTCTTTATATAAAAGGGGGATGTCATAATATACATCAGTATATCATGGTGCAGACACACACACACACACTGATGGACATGCAGTGGGACCAATCAGCATACCAAACACCGCAGCCAATCACCAGTGAGAGCACACGCACTATAAAGACAGGGGACAGGAGAGTTCCCGCTCATTCTAGTAGCAGCCAGCTTGGAGCACAGAGCTCACAGCCTGCAACACAGACATTCACCATGTGCTGAGTGCATCACCTGGTTAGGACTAGGCAAGGGTCAACAGTTAAAGCTCGTATTGCATTTACCCACAGTTCAAGTATGTTAATATAGTTAACCTTATAATAAAATAGAGTTGCACCACTTCAAGTGTTGGTGACCTGTTTGTGATCAGAACACCCAACCCATAACCACCTACTAAACCTTGTATCGTATCACCAACAAGTATTTGTAAATCAGAGTCTCTGGTCATTGACTCAGGAAGATCATTTTGCAATATCAGCATTTCTGGTTGAGAATTTGCACTTATCAATTTTGTAAGTGCTTCAGTTATTTTCTTATTGCCCATTACTAACTTCAATAGATCAATAATATTACTTGGATCAGTTATTTGCTCAACTATATCAGTATCCAACAGTGAGCTTTTATTCACTGGGACAACCTTTGAATTGCGGCACTCTGAATCATCCATCATCTTCTTCATTTCTTCCACTTTGCTTGTCAGTTCAAAAATCTCATTGTTCTTTTCATGAAGAAGTTCGAACAGTTCTTTAGCTTTGCTTTTTAATTCTGCATTCAGCCAATTATTCTGATTTGCCAGAACCACCTTTTCTTGTTCAAGGCATTTTCCATGATACTTCATAAATACTTCTGATGCTTGAGGTTCACCACAAGTTTTAACCTTTGTGAAGTTTGCTTTTTCAAGTTTATCCTTTCGACAGTTCAAATCCTTAGCCAAATGTTTTACCTTTCCTGACCGATTCTCAATTGTTCCAATCAGTTCCCTTTTTTCATTCGCAAACTCCTCTTTTATATGTGAAAGTTGATTTTCTGTGTTGATCAGTTTTTTCTTCAAATGCTTGTTGTCGGTAATAAGTGTCTCATTCTTTTTCCACAGTAGTTTTCAAATGTTTTTTTCACACTACGATTAACTGTCTGTTGCAATACAGTCATCATCAAATTACTATCCCCATAAGCCAAAGGCTTGCACACAAACTCCCGAGGTCCAGCCACCAATTTCCACAATTATTTCAAATAATGTCTCCCAAACTGAGGTAAATCGTCACAAACCTAAGCCCTACTGCAGATATCTTTCTGGCCTCTGAAGATCCAATGCCTTTTTGACTCTGTGACTTTACTGGTTGCCAGCTTCCACTGTTCCGTTAACTCCAGGAAGCTTCTCGGCCATGTTCTAAACTGTTGCACACAAGGTGTCTCCTGCTTGGAGGAGTAGATGTTGGCCCCTTTGACCCATTTAATGAGGGATTTTTGTGTATAAAGTGGAAAATAAGTGTTGGTGGAGGGTTTCTTTCCCCAAAGTAAAATGCCATGGGGCTATCAAACTCGCTTAAAGTCACTTAAAGCCCAGGCCAAAGGTTGAAGGTGACGCATAGCACAACATTAGTGGAGAAAATGGCTGAGGGGAAAACATTGTCGTCAATGGCCACACTCCTGGTGGAAATGTTAATGGCCTTTATTAAGGGAGAATCTCAGCTGCAGAGAAAAGAAATGCAGGAAGATTGGTCGTGGGCAACCCATCGCCTCTCTCTGAGGCTCCTTAGATCGTGTGGAGCAGCGCCTGAAATCCTAGGGGCAACGATACGAGAAGTAGAGAGGTCGATGTTGGGCCACAATGACCAGATCATATCATTGGAGGCGGAGATGGGGATGTTAGGAGAGGCCTGAGGGCAAAGGTGGAAGACCAAGAAAATCGGTCCAGGAGACAAAACCTACACACAGTAGGCATGCCGGAGATTGTGGAGGGAACAAGTGCTTGGAGCGATGTTTCCAAAATGTTTGCAAATTTGGTGGAAGAGGGAGTATTTGAGAAAGCTTTGGAGGTGGATCGTGCCCATCAATCTTTCAGGAAGAGGCCAAGAGTTGGGGAGCTGCCACGGAGTGTGTGTGGGGGGGGGGACTACTTTTTCGTATGAACAAATTTCAAGAAAAGGAGAAGATCCAGAGGTGGGCGAAAGCAACCCGCGATTGCAAGTGGGAGGGGAACTGGATCAAGATATACCAAGGTGTGGAGATGCTGGCATTGGACTGCGGTGAGCACAGTAAGAGGTCTTACAACACCAGGTTAAAGTCCAACAGGTTTGTTTCAAACACTAGCTTTCGGAGCACTGTTCCTTCGTCAGGTGAATGAAGAGGTATGTCCCAAGACATTGGAGCTGAACTGGCCAAACAATGAGCGGGTTTCAATAAGGCCAAAACGGCACTTTTTCACAGTAAGGTCGGTTTGGGATGGTGTACCCAGCGAGACTTTGGGTAACCTTTCAAGACAGAGTGCATTGTTTTTTTGACGCTGGAGGAAGTGGATAATTTGGTTGAGAAACATGGGCTGGGGCAGGGCTAAAGGTGGGACATTTCTTTTTGTTCTGTGGTTGTAATGTTTATGCGGTCGTTGATACGTTGATGAGTTTTACAGGTTATATTATTGAAATCTTGGCCTGCTGTTGTATATGTGGGGTTTATACTGGGGTTCTTGAATGGGGGGAGGATCACACGTTATGGACGTTGATTAAGTTGAACTTGTTCGATTTTCACAGTGATGCACTTTTATACTGTATGTATTATTTAACGTTTGTACAAGTTAAAATAGATGTTACTGCCTTGGATTTCTCTGTTTTGCTTGCATTGGTTGATGTTACACAGTTTTTTTTATTTTAAAAATAAATTTAGAGTACCCAAATCATTTTTTCCAATTAAGGGGCAATTTACCATTTCCAATCCACCTAGCCTGCACATCTTTGGGTTGTGGGGGCGAAACCCACACAAACACGGGGAGAATGTGCAAACTCCACACAGACAGTGACCCAGAGCCGGGATCGGACCTGGGACCTCGGCGCCGTGAGGCCACAGTGCTAACCCACTGCGCCACCGTGCTGCCCTCGATGATACACAGTTGTTAAGTTGATGGGCAGAGTATGTGTCACTGGGGAGGAAGACAATGGCGAAGCAGAGGGGAGAGGGGCAATTAGGGTGGTTTGAGTCGGGCCCTTTGTACTGATTTCCAGCTGGGAGCACCATGTTAGCAGGGAATGCTAGTAAACGTAAGTAATGAGGGAGAGGGGATAGCCAGATCAAGGAAGGAGGGCAATGGGGGGAAAATAGAGGGGGAGAAAGGAAGGGGGGATGGATTGGAAGGGAGGAACTGGGGTGGATGTGGGGAATGGTTGGTGATACGAGTGCTTTTCTGGATAGGAATAGGAGAGATTTGGGAGGGTGGTCATCTTGTGGGGGCCTGGGTGAGGGAGAGAAGCATGCTAAATGGTAATGGCAGTCTCTAGGAGGGTTGTGGGAAGGACGAGTATCGTAAGAATAGTAACATGGAATGTATGTGGACTGAATGGTCCAGTTAAAAGATCATGGGTGTCTGCCCATCGAAGAAGTTTGAGGGCAGATGTGTCTCCCTACAGGAAACCCATCTGTGAGTGAAAGATCAGGCGCAATTGAGTAAACGATAGTGGGACAATCATTCCACTCGAGCTTTGGTTCTAAGACAAGGGGAGTGGCGATCCTACTTCGTAAAACAATGGCATATGAGACTCGGGAGGGAGGTTTGTGATGGTGAGTGGAGTGTTGGCAGGGACACAGGTGGTTTTAGTTAACATATACGTTCCCAATTGGGACAATGCAGACTTCGTGAAGAAGATGCTGGCATCCATCCTGGATTTGCTCTCTCATCCATTGATCATGGGAGGAGATTTTAACTGTGTGTTAGACCCAAGAATAGATGGGTCCAATCCCAAATCAATGGCTAAGTAGCGGATGGCAAGAGAGTTAGGGGTATTTTGGAGCAGATGGGGGTGGCGGGGGGTGGGGGGGGGGGGAATCCATGAAGCTTCAGGCACCCAGTAGAGAGGGAGTTTTCCTTCTTCAATGTACACAAGGTATACCCCCACATTTATTATTTTGTAGTGGGGAAGTCTGTTGTTAGGATTAGTGGGAGCGGAGTATGCAGCGATTGTAATCTCAGAACACGAGCCACAGTATGTAGATATATGTTTTGACTCAGGTAGAATCCAAAGGCCAGGGTGGAGGTTGGACTCAGGTTCCGCTGGCAGAGAAGAAGTTCTGTGCGAAAATTACCTGGGTGGTTAAGCGCTATGTGGACCTGAAATAAAATCTAGCGCCCCACCTCCTGGCTATAAACCATAAATCGATGGTGCGTTGGGAATTGCCGGCCATGCTCAGACAGGCCTCTATTTCATTGACACCAAAAAAGGATTAAGTGATAGACCCATCTCCCTGTTAAGTATGGACATTAAGATCGTGACCAAGGTACGAGCAAGATGATTAGAAGGGTCTGTGCCGGAGGTGGTCTCAGGAAACCAGATTGGGTTCTTTAAGGGGCGGCGGCTGGCCACTAATATCACGCTGATGTTAAATCTAGTAATGACTCTGTCAAGAGGGAGAACCAAAGGTTATTATATTGATGAGAATGCCTTCGGCGCTTGGGTTCCATGGTGTAATGGTGAGCACTCTGTACTCTGAATCCACAGAAAGTCTTCGACCAGGTACCTGTTTGAGACTTTAAGAAGATGTGGATTTGGACCATCGTTTTTAGCGTAGATATGTTTGTTATATGCCTCACCCACGGCGAGCGTGAGGACAAATGGGATGGACTCGAGGTATTTTAGATTGCAAAGGGGAACGAGACAGGGATGTCTGTTCTCACCATGATTATTTGTGCTGGTGATTGAACCCCCTGCCATCGCACTGAGGGAGTCCAGAGAGTTGAGGAGTATTGTTAGGGGAGGCAGGGAGCATAAAGTATCACTCCATGACCTACTGTTATCTGTATCAAACCTGCTGGAGTCTATGGGCAAGACAATAGATCTGTTTGGGAAATTTGGGAGGTTCGCGGAATATTAGCTAAATTTGTGGAAGAGTGAGGTATTTCTGGTTAATGCCCAGGAAAGGAGTGCAAATCTGGGAGTTTTGCTGTTCAAACTGGCCAGGACAAGATTTAGATCCTTGGGTATACAAGTAAGACAGGGCTGGGAATCAATGCACAAATGGAACTTGTCCAGTTTGGTTGAGAGATTGAAGGGGGATCTGAAGGGGTGGAATTCCCTACTGTTGTCCCTGGTCGGAAGGATACAAACAGTTAAGATGAACGTGTTACCGAGATTCTTATTCGCCTTCAAAACGCATCCAATATTCCTCCCAATAGCATTCTTTCGTAGGCTGGACAATTTAATTTCAGAGTTTATGTGGGCAGGCAAAACTCCTGGAATTCAGAGAATCTTTTTGTAACGAGGTAGAAAGTGGGGCTGGGGTTGGGGGGGAAGGGCGATTTGGCACGTCCAAACATTTTATACGACTGCTGTTCAGCAAATATGGAGAAGGTGAGACGTTGGTGGGGGGGGGAGGGGGGAGGAGGAATCAGAGCGGGTTCGTGTGGAGGAGGGCTCCTGTATGGGATTGAGTTTGAAGGCCTTGTCGGCGGCTCCACTCCCGTTTTCTCCGGCCAGATATGCGAGGAATCCTGTGGTTGCATCTTCATTCAGAATATACAACCAATTGAGGTGTCACTTTGGGCTAAGAGGCATGTCGACACTGGTCTCATTATCAGTCGGATTCATTGGTTTATGCCGGCAAAGATAGATGCTAGGTATGGCATGTGGCATAGAGAAGCGGTAGTACGGTTAAGGGATATGTTCATTGAAGGAAGGTTTGCGAAACTTGAGGAATTACATGGGAAATTTGACTTGCTGAAGGGGAGTGAATTTAGATACTTTCAGGTCCGGAAAATTGTACGCAAAGAACTTCCCTTGTTTCCTCATCTGCTGGAACGGATGCTACTGGTGAAGTTGTTGGCTCGGGACGAGCTGGGGGAGGGGAAGATCGCAGTCGTTTATGGGTGGCTACTGGTAACGGATAAGGCGCCATTGGAAGAAATAAGGAAGAAGTAGCAGGAAGAGTTGAGAGATCATGCATCAACTTAACTTTGCTTTATCCTGTGCTAGGATGAGGTTCATCTGGTTCACTGTAATGCACAGGACTCACATGATGAGACCCAAATGAGCTGCGTTTCCTGGGGGTCGAAAATGAGTGTGATAGGTGCGGGAGGAGATCAGCAAACCATTCGCATATGTTCTGGGAGTGCTCAGAGCTGAGAGGGTTCTGGGCTGCGGTGTTTGACACAATGGGCACAATCTACCAGCGCGTTGCGCTTGAGCGAATGTTCAACACAACTGGCAGATCCTGGAAGAGGCCTCCCACAGACTTCCCGGCAGCTTTTACGCCTCGCGGGATATACCCAAGTCTTGCAAGGTGTCGGAATCAGAATCCCTCCCAAAGAGGGCATGACCAAATGGTGCTCACCTCCCCTAAGTAGGTTTAAAACCTACTTAGGCAAGCTTATCTAGGATCTACCGGCCTCCCCAATGAGGTCCACAGGTCACTGAAAGGGGCAACACAGGTGGAGAAGGTAGTCAAGAAGGAATGCGGCATGCTTGCCTTCATTGGCCGGGGCATTGAGTATAAGAATTGGCAAGTCATGTTGCAGCTGTATATAACCTTAGTTAGGCCACACTTGGATTATAGTGTTCAATTCTGGTCGCCACACTACCAGAAGGATGTGGAGGCTGTTGAGAGGGTGCAGAAGAGATTTACCAGGATGTTGCCTGGTATGGAGGGCATTAGCTATGAGGAGCGGTTGAATAAACTCGGTTTGTTCTCACTGGAACGGCGGAGGTTGAGGGGCGACCTGATAGAGGTCTACAAAATTATGAGGGGCATAGACAGAGTGGATAGTCAGAGGCTTTTCCCCAGGGTAGAGGGGTCAATTACTAGGGGGCATAGGATTAAGGTGAGAGGGGCAAGGTTTAGAGTAGATGTACGAGGCAAGTTCTTTACACAGAGGGTAGTGGGTGCCTGGAACTCGCTACCGGAGGAGGTGGTGGAAGCAGGGACGATAGTGACATTTAAGGGGCATCTTGACAAATACATGAATAGGATGGGAATAGAGGGATACGGACCCAGGAAATGCAAAAGATTGTAGTTTAGTCGGGCAGCATGGTCGGCACGGGCTTGGAGGGCTGAAGGTCCTGTTCCTGTGCTGTACATTTCTTTGTTCTTTGTTCTTGTTCCAAGGGTCAGGGCCTGAAGGTGGCCATGTCCATGAAAGGGGTTGGAGGGAGGGTATGAACATTGGGGGGTGCAGGGAATGTAAGTAGGGGCCTCTGGGAGATTTTGGGGGATGATGGGTGGGTGTCTTGAAGTGGGGCCTGTAAGGGGGGTGGGGGAGTCTGAAGTGGGGGGCCCCCCAAGTATCCTATAGTGGGATGTCCTCACTTGGAGGGGAGGGGGTGTTAATGCCCATGTGTGTGAGGGGTGACATTGCCTGCGGGTGGGGGGTGGTGTAAGCTTGCTTAGAGATCTGTGCACCCTTTCAAAATGGTGGGCCAATGTCTCAGTTCAGCTCCCCAGTGCTGAAAAAATTCTGAGGGCACAATTTAATGGCCTCGTTCTGCTTCTGCAGGAGCGCGACGAGGCATTTAATTGCAGGAGTGGCCAAAATCGCGAACCTCGCCTGGAACTGGGGTTGCAGCCCCGGTGCTCGGAGAAGGGCTCGGGGAGCCCCCCGGGAGGCCGTTTCTGATCGGTGTGGCCAGCCATCGGGAGTGGGTGGGTGGAGGGGGGGGGGGTAGTGATGAGTATTTCAGTGCCCGTGGGACCACCATGCCAATTCTGGATGATGAGGTCCTCCAACCGACCATGGAGTCCGGCTGAAGGCTATTGCTAATTAGGAATTGGCAAACGTAGTTAAGTGAACTCTTCACACATCCCAAGTGGTCACCCGTGGGTATTCGTGCCATGTAGTGTTTGGGAATTATTGCCCAGCATCCCAATCAGACAGTGAGGCCTGGACACTGTGCCTGAACTCTGTGGGATGCAACACCTAGCATGCAGCGGACAACATCCGAACACCCAGGGGCTGGGCCCCAACACCGGGGCATCTCTGCAACCAGAGGGTGGGCATGTGTACCAGGAAGGGGACCAGTGCGTGGTCCAGGTAACGTTATGTGCAGGTATCTAGGGAGGGTCTGGGGTTCAGTGAGTATTGGTCCTGATGCAGCCGGGGATGTGTGGGCAGGCCCTGTATGGTGGGGGTGGGGGTAATGGGGGAACTGGAGGTCTCCAGTGAAAGACACCACTGATTGTCAGTCTCACACCATCACCAAGCCCTTAGCGATATTGCACGGGATGGGCGATATCTTGGACCTGCAGAACTTGCCCTAGTGCTGCTCCGAGCAGGCTCGGCGGCCAGACGCCAGAGCTGGCAATGGCAGCAGCATGACCAAGGCTCGAAGCGGCGGCCAGTCTGTAGGGCCACACCCCACATCCTGAGGACGTGGCCGTCCATCAGACCATGGAGGGACATCAAGGGGGAGGCCCACTACGGCCCAAGGTGCACAGGCATTGTTTAATTGATTGACATTTATTGTCACATGTATAGTGAAAAGTATTTTTCTGCGGCCAAGGGAATGTACACAGTACGTACATAGTGGGCAAAAGAATAATCGACAGAGTACATTGACAAATGGTACATCAACAAATAGTGCTTGGTTACAGTGCGGAACAAGGGCCAGACAAGAGCAGCATAGGGCATCGTGAATAGTGTTCTTACAGGGAATAGATCAGTCCAAGAGAGAGTCATTGAGGAGTCTAGTAGCTGTGGGGAAGAAGCTTTTCCTATGTCTGGATGTGCGGGTCTTCAGACTTCTGTATCTTCTGCCTGATGGAAAGATCTCGAAGGACCCGCACTGGAGCGGGTCCAGCGGAGATTCACACGGATCATCCCAGGAATGGTAGGCCTAACATACGATGAACGTCTGAGGATCCTGGGATTATATTCATTGGAGTTTAAGAGGTTGAGGGGAGATCTAATAGAAACTTACAAGATAATGAATGGCTTAGATAGGGTGGATAAAGGGAAGTTGTTTCCATTAGCAGGGGAGACTAGGACCCGGGGGCACAGCCTTAGAATAAAAGGGAGTCACTTTAGAACAGAGATGAGGAGACATTTCGTCAGCCAGAGAGTGGTGGGTCTGTTGAATTCATTGCCACAGAGGGCGGTGGAGGCCGGGACGTTGAGTGTCTTTAAGACAGAAGTTGATAAATTCTTGATTTCTCGAGGAATTAAGGGCTATGGAGAGAGAGCGGGTAAATGGAGTTGAAATCGGCCATGATTGAATGGTGGAGTGGACTCGATGGGCCGAATGGCCTTACTTCCACTCCTATGTCTTATGGTCTTATGGTCTTAGGGCAAAGCCTGGGTGTGAGGGGTCTCTGACAATGTTGTCTGCCTTCCTGAGGCAGCGGGAGGTGTAGACAGAATAAATGGGAGGATGGCAAGCTTGTGTGATGCATTGGGCTGAGTTCACCACACTCTGCAGTTTTGTGTGATCTTAGGCCAAGCAGTTGCCATACCAAGCTGTGATGCAGCTGGATAGGATGCTCTTTATGGCACATATTTCGAGCAGATGATGGACAGAATGTGCCCAAGAGGCTCTGCCTTAACAAGGGAACGGTGCAGCATCTGTGCCTTGTCCTTGCAGACTTGGCACCATGTGAAGGAGGAGGATGCCTGTTCCCGGTTGCCGTCAATGTTATCGCCGCCCTGAACCTCTATCGCTCAGGATCATTCTAGTGCTCGAGAGAACATTTGTGTGGCATCCCACAATCTACAGCCCACAAGTGCATCCGTGAAGTCACAGATGCCCTGTTTGTCCAGGCAGAAAACTACCTAAACTTTGGCATGGACCAGGTCCAACAAGATGCCCGGGCAGCAGGATTCTCTGCCAATTACGAGATGCTTCAGGTCCAGGGGGTAATAGATGGCACGCATGCTGCCTTGTGCGCAGCGAAACATCTGGGTGTGCCCTACATCAACAGGAAGGGGTTCCACCCACTCTGTGAACATCCGGCTCCTGTACAACCGCCACATGAAGATGGGGATGGGGGAGGAGCCCAGGACATCCATGACTGGAGAGATGGTGCATGGGATTGATGCTCGGTGCACAGTGAGGAAGTAAGTGCCGGAGATGTCATATATTGGTCGAGGTGAACAGATTTTAATGATGTACATAAGTATCCCCAACTTACCCACTATCCCAATGGGGCTGCCCATTCACCCCAACCCTCCCAGACGCTCCCCCCACTGCTCCCCCTTACCCCCTACCCTCCTCACCCCCAGTGCTCTTTCAGTGATCCTCAATGTGCAGTCTTCCGTGATCTACAGCTGTGTCCAGGTGTGTCACCAGGATGCACAGCAGAGGTGGAGGCAGCCTGCTGGCTACCACATCCTGGGTCTTTGATATCCGTGGTGGGCATTCTCTGAGGTCCTGGGGCCTTAGGGCCCTGGACCACTTGCCGGCGGCACATGTCCCACCGTGCCACCCCGTTCTGGCTGCTGACTCCTAGATGCGCCATTGTCAGGGGATTAGTCTCGTGGGAGCTGGTGGCAGCTGTCGCTACTCCGTAAGATGGCTCCAGTTTGATACCCAACATCCTCTCCTTCCGGTCGGTGCCTATAGGGCCCTGGGTTCACCTCATGATGGAGAGGCAGTTGGATAGAGTTCAGGCTGCCCCTGCACCATCTGGCTCTGCCAGCCCTGTTGTCTTCCCAATGTCTGCAGCATTGTAACAATGCCCTCGGTGATGCCCCTCAGTGACTGGGACAGGCTCTGTAGTGCCTCAGCTATGCCCATCTGGGACTGGGGCATAAGAACTAGGAACAGGAGTAGGCCATCTGGCCCCTTGAGCCTGCTCCGCCATTTAATGAGATCATGGCTGATCTTTGTGGACTCAGCTCCACTCTCCGGCCCATACACCATATCCCCGAATCCCTTTATTCTTTAGAAAGGCATCTATCTTTTTCTTAAAAACGTTTAAAGAAGGAGCCTCAACTGCTTCACTGGGCAAGGAATTCCAGAGATTCACAACCCTTTGGGTGAAGAAGTTCCTCCTACACTCAGTCCTAAATCTACCTCCCCTTATTTTGAGGCTATGCCCCCTAGTTCTGCTTTCCCCGACCAGTGGAAACAACCTGCCCGCATCTATCCTATCTATTCCCTTCATAATTTTATATGTCTCAATAAGATCCCCCCCGCATCCTTCTAAACTCCAATGAGTAGAGTCCCAGTCTACTCAACCTCTCGCCATAATCTAATCCCCTCAACTCTGGGATCAACCTAGTGAATCTCCTCTGCACTCCCTCCAGTGCCAATATGTCCTTTCTCAGGTAAGGAGATCAAAACTGAACACAATACTCCAGATGCTCCGCATTGCCTTATCAAGGTCCACCTGGTACTGCATGATATCCCCTCGCAACTGGGACACACTGTCGAGGCCATGCCCTTCATGCTAAGCCACACCTTAGACACCTCCATTCATGCTGCCAAAGTCGTTCACCAGGTTCTCCACTGCAGTCGGCACACTAGCAATGCCACGCATTGGGGCCACCATCTCCTGCATCAGTAGTCTCTGGGACGCCTCGAATCAGCTGTGGGCCTGCTGGAGTGCTGCTGACATTGCCCTCTGAATATCACAACCGCACTCTGTCGGCTACATCAGCTCCAGGTAAACCTGGTCCAGAGGCTCAGCATCTGACTGGGACCCAGCTGGGTCCTGGGATCCAGCAAACCTCTGACTGCTGTCTCACCTGGGCTTTCCTGCCACCACTTGATGTGTACCGGCAGCCGTGTGGTGCTCACCAGAATGTGCCCCAGAAGCCTGACCACTACTGTCGCCCTCTGAGGTGTGTGCCTGTGCGCTGATGGAGAATGGGGATGACAGCTGTGCAGCTCTCCTCCGAGATGTTCTCTTGGGAGGCGGGCAGCCCGGACAGGCTGGCACCGTCGGCTGGAGGTCCTGTGAGAGAATGGACATGTGGTCAGTTGGAGGGATGGGTCAGCCTGTATGGGTTAGCAACTCATGGTTGACAGGTCATCTGTGTAGTGGTTGTCATAGTCTTTCATTGGGCTGATGTGAACAAAGAACACTGGACTTTGTTTTATAAACAAAGCTATTTATTACTAACCGTGCATTAACTAATAACTAAAATGTCTAAGATGAATACAGTTGGAAATAAATGTCAATCACTAACTTAGATATAACACAGCTATCTTAAACTGCAACTGCTATCGACTCCTGACAAACACCTTCTGGTGGAGGACATGGTGCATCCTGGGTCCTGGAGCACCGTGCTCGTCGCACCTGCTGGTCGGATGGTAGAACTACAACAATAAAATATATAACTTATAATACAGTCAGATCATTGAATTCACAGGGATGATGAACTGCTCATATTATATACAGATAGTTGTCTACTTATCATCAGAGTGTTTGGTGGATCTTCACCTCTGTGCCATATGACAACCTCTACGGTCGTCATTGTTTGGTCCTTGGCCACCGCGTGACCTCCAGGGCCTCTTCCTCAGAGGGGGTGAGGACTCTGATGTCCGGCACCTGCCGCCCATCTCGGAACGTTTGCGTCGTCTTGGTCACGCTCCTGGAGCTGACTGTCGCTACTCCTTCTTCCCAGGTGGCAGTGGCTGCCCTGTTGCTGACCACCCTTGATCCTCGGGGAAACAGGATATCCCAACTGGCCTCTACTGCTTACAAAATTCTGCCCAGGTCAGCCTCGCTGAATGGTGAGGCAGCAGGTGAGCTGAATGCGATTGGCTGTGCAAGAGCAGATTAAGCGCTGCCCTCTCTTGTTAGCAGGAGGCTGGCGAGTGCGGTCCCAGATAATCAGCCAGCGAGAAGCTCATGGGGCCTTGTTAACAGGACCAATTAACGTTTTGTAGTGGTGACGGCCTTGCTAGGCCGAGCGTCAGGGCTCTCGCAGCAGTTCCCGTTCGCTACCACAATCTGCTACCTATTGGTTAAATCGTGCCCTAAGTGTTGGCTAAACCAGAGAGAAACTTCCAGGGCCCAAAAAAGTGACTAAGTGTCGTTTGATAGCGGTGGGGAACTCACCGGCAGAGCTGGCAGGAAACTCCCTTCAAAACCCGCCACAAATTACTTTGATACTTACTTAATTGATACTTACTTACCTGGCAGGGGTGAAACCATGATCAAAAAGGTGGTTCGCCCAGGACGCGGCCAGCTCATTGCACTTCGGGTGTGCTGACGCCTGCGATGTCCCGAAATGCGGGATACTCGACTGCAAAATTTGTGGTAGTGGAGTGCGCGAACGCAGGGGCAGCACGGTAGCCTTGTGGATAGCACAATTGCTTCACAGCTCCAGGGTCCCAGGTTCGATTCCGGCTTGGGTCACTGTCTGTGCGGAGTCTGCACATCCTCCCCGTGTGTGCGTGGGTTTCCTCCGGGTGCTCCGGTTTCCTCCCACAGTCCAAAGATGTGCAGGTTAGGTGGATTGGCCATGATAAATTGCCCTTAGTGTCCAAAATTGCCCTTAGTGTTGGGTGGGGTTACTGGGTTATGGGGATAGGGTGGTGGTGTTGACCTTGGGTAGGGTGCTCTTTCCAAGAGCCGGTGCAGACTCGATGGGCCGAATGGCCTCCTTCTGCACTGTAAATTCTATCTATCTATGTAAATTAACTGAGAAATGTTTACCGTTACATTCCGCCCGTAATCAGAGTTGGCCGGGGTCAAGCTGACACCGTGACCTTTGGCGGCAATCTTTGTGATTTCAGAGTGTCAGAGCTGTTGAAGGGGCAGGGGGCCGACATGGTGGCCTTCGCCTCGCTAACTGCAAGGTGATGAATCCTATTGAATTGGAGAGCGGCAGTGCTACCAGGGATTTCGGCATGGCTGGGAGATCTGGTTGAATTCTTGAAGTTAGAAAAAATTAAAAATGCACTCAGTCAGAAGAAGGGGTCCTTGTGAGATACAAGCTCTTTCTATACCTATTTAAATAGATTTCCATCGCCAAAGAGTTTGGGGGGGGGGGGGGTGGCTTTGCGGTAGGAGGGGAATAGGGGATCATTTTGGGGAGGGGGAAAAGAGAGGGGGGGATAATTTTTTCAACTGTTTGTAACCTGTTGCAAGTTGACTTCTGTTTGTTATTGGAACTGTGTGATTGCAATAAAATATATTTTAGAAAATCAGTACAAATGTAAATTTTTAAAACTACCTTATGTTTTCCAAACACTAAGAAGTGGATGAGCAGAGAGCTCTCGGTGTCCATGTACATAGATCCCTGAAAGTTGCAACTCAGGTTGTGAGGGTTGTTAAGAAGGCGTACGGTGTGTTAGCTTTTATTGGTAGAGGGATTGAGTTTCGGAGCCATGAGGTCATTATGCAGCTGTACAAAACTCTGGTGCGGCCGCATTTGGAGTATTGCGTGCAATTCTGGTCGCCTCATTATAGGAAGGATCTGGAAGCATTGGAAAGGGTGCAGAGGAGATTTACCAGAATGTTGCCTGGTATGGAGGGAAGATCTTATGAGGAACGGCTGAGGGACTTGAGGCTGTTTTCATTAGAGAGAAGAAGGTTAAGAGGTGACTTAATTGAGGCATACAAGATGATCAGAGGATTGGATAGGGTGGACAGTGAGAACCTTTTTCCTCGGATGGTGATGTCTAGCACGAGGGGACATAGCTTTAAATTGAGGAGAGATAGATTTAGGACAGATGTCAGAGGTAGGTTCTTTACTCAGAGAGTAGTAAGGGCTGGAATGCCCTGCCTGCAACAGTAGTGGATTCGCCAACACTAAGGCATTCAAACGGTCATTGGATAGACATATGGACGATAAGGGAATAGTGTAGATGGGCTTTAGAGTGGTTTCACAGGTCGGCGCAACATTGAGAGCCGAAGGGCCTGTACTGCGCTGTAATGTTCTATGTTCTATGTTCTATATGTGGTACTTGCGTTTATTAGCCAAAACATAGAATGTAAGAGCAAGTAGATATTGTTGGAGCCGTAAAACACGCTCGTTAGACCACAGCTCGAGTACGGTGTGCAGTTCTGGTGACCGAACTATAGGAAGGATGAAATTGCAATAGAGACAGTGCCGAGGAGGTTCACCAGGATGTTGCCTGCGCTGGAGCGTTTCAGCTATGAAGAGAGGCTGGTTAGGCTGGGATGGCTTTCCTTTGAGCAGAGAAGGCTGAGGGGGGACCTGATTGAGGTGCACAAAATTATGAGAGACATAGATAGGGTCGATAGAAAGGAACCTTTTCCTCTTAATAGTGGGGTCAATAACCAGTCGGCAAAGATTTAAGGTCAGGGACAGGAGATTTAAAGGGCTTCTGAAGAAAACCTTTTCACCAAGAGGATGGTGGGAATCGGGAACTTAGTGCCTGAAAGGGTGGTAGAGAGGGAACCCTCACAATATTTAAGAAACATTTAGATGAGTACTTGAAATGCTATAGCATACAAGGCTGCGGACCACGTGGTGGGAAATGGGATTAAAATAGTTAGGTACTCGGTGAATGGCAGTGACACAATGGGCCGAATGGCCTCCTTTGTGCTGTTAAACTTTATGACTCTTTGACTTTATGATTTGTGCAGAAACCTTGAAGCAAAAATCCTTCAGTATCTGCCACAAAAGCTTGCTTCTTGGAAGATGAAAGGATCATAGAAAACATCAAAAGATTGTAGAATTGTAGCAATAGTTCGGGAAAAAAAATCAATCCACTAACCTGTTAATAGTCAATGGTCCCTTTGAGTAGCGTTGATAAGCATCCTTCCTGTTACTTATTGTGTGTTTGGTTGTGTGAGTTTAAACAAACGCATTGCTGGACCATTGAGTTACAAAATGTCACCATTGCCCAAAACCAGCATGATCTCCCTGAACTGCAGGTGATTCAATGCCTGGTGAATGCTCATTGAATGTAGGCTCATGCCTGCACCAAGATGGGTCCAGTGTGATTGCCCACAAGTGGATGCACATATTGCAGACACCATTTTGGAGCTCGAGGTGCATTTAGAATAACCAGAAATCAGGTAAGAATGCAGTGAGCATCTCACCCACTGAAATTTGGTTTCACCCGTTCTGGTGTGGTTCACTAATTTTCGTATAATTTAGTGCTGGTGAAAACTATCCTCAACTATATCTTTAATTTAAAAAAAAACAGTGCATTGTATTTTAAACTTTTTGATCGAGTGAGGGAGGCGCACTGGAAACTGGCTGGTCCACTCGCTCCTGCCCCCACCAAAGCAACACAGTTAATCAAGCACTAAAAAGTTAATTAGTGGCCATCCTGTGGGAAGGAGGCCAACTATAGGAGCAAGGGGGGGGGGCTAATCCGCACCCAATTGGGCAGTCATCTGGCAGAAGGATAGTGCCACAAACAGGACGCCAGTCGTGGTGACAAATCCAAAGGCTCCCTGAGCCTCCTTTGACTGTTCATCGACAGCTCTAAAAGAGCCAGTGAAACAGTTATAAAAACAGGCACCGTCATCAGCAGAATCTGCTGCTGTATTCAGCCTAGGTTCTGCTGCCTTTCATTGCAACCTCATCAGAGCTGTCCTAAAGTGTTCCAAATCGTTTTCACAGCCAATGCCTGATAAATGCAATGGGCAATGAAAGATTGCAGAGGATTGGGTCATTAACAAGTTCCTTAGCTTGTTATGTATTATGTGGTGGTATATATTAGGGGTATTACAGTACCCTGTGATGCCGAGAGGCTATTGGTGGATAGACGCTGGGTCCCGATTGGATCAGCCGCCTACTGGCTCCACCCAGTAAGGCGGAGTATAAGAGCCCGGGTTCTCCCAGCAGCCGCATTCTGTAACTGTGCTGCTGGGGAACAAGTCTGCGTAATAAAGCCATCGATTGACTCCATCTCTTCGCGTCTCGTGAGTGATTGATCGTGCTACAATTTATTACACAGACTTAAAGGACATGGAGCTCCGAATCACTCCGGAGTGTCTGCGAATCAGCCCCCACGCGGCAAACTCAGCAGCCACTTTTAAACACTGTCTAGCGTGTTTCGAAGGATACCTCCGAATGGCCACCTGCATGACGACAGAAGACCAGAAAATGCAAGTCCTGCATTCCAGGGTGAGCCCGGAAATCTACACTCTCATAGAGGATGCGGAGGATTTCCAGTAGACGCTCCCCATGCTGATGAGAATCTAATTTCAGCCCGTCAAACAGATCTACGCACGCCACCAGATCGTGACGAAATGCAGATCCCCGGGGAATCGCTGGACGAATTCTACAGTGCGCTGTTGATACTGGGGAGAAACTGCAACTGCCCATCGGTTTCGGGTAATGAACCTACGGAACTACTAGTTCGGGATGCCTTCCTAGCAGGTATGCTCCCATCCCAAATTCGCCAGCGATTGCTGGAGAGAGACGCACTAGGCCTCAAGGAGGCACGGGCCCTCGCTGCCTCGCTCGATGTGGCGTCACAGTACGCCCGTGTCTACGCCCCCGACTGCGCGGCTGCCCCTTGGGCACCGTGGACCCCCGCCACGACCGACCCCCTGGCACCCCCCCCCCAACGATCCATGTGCGGCCAACAGGCGCCGCCATCTTGGGTCCCGGACTCCATGTGGGAGGGAGGGGCGCTGCCATTTTGGGTCCCGGACTCCATACGCCCCCGACTACGCGGCTACCCCTTGGGCACCGTGGACCCCCGCCACAACCGACCCCCCCTGGCACCCCCCCCAACAATCCATGTGCGTCCAACGGGTGCCGCCATTTTGGGTCCCGGACTCCATGCGGAGGGAGAGGTGCCGCCATTTTGGGTCCCGGACTCCATGTGAGAGGATGGGGCGCCACCATCTCGGGTCCCGGACTCCATGCGGGAAGGATGAGCGCCGCCATTTTGTGATCCCCCGGCCACGTGCGATCAATGGGCGGCGGCATCTTGTCCACCTCCGACCGTGTGTGACCCGTGGACGCCGCCATCTTGGCTGACGGCCAAGGACCCTGGAATGGACGACTTCACGGGGCCTGAAGAAACCGCCCCGATGCAGCAACAGCGACTGGCTTCGGTGACCCTGGACCAGTCGCTGCCCCGAACGCTCCAAACGGCAACAACGACGGTACTCGTCAACGGGTACGAGACGCCCTGCCTGATCGACTCTGGGAGCACGGAGAGTGTTATACACCCCGATACGGTATGACGCTGTTCTCTTCCGATCCACCCGAGTAATCAACAAATTTTCCTGGCAGCAGGATCCCATTCCGTAGAGATCAAAGGGTTCTGCATCGCGAACCTGACGGTGCAGGGGAGGGAGTTCAAGAACTACCGCCTTTATGTCCTCCCCCACCTCTGCGCTGCCACACTCCTGGGGTTGGATTTCCAGAGTTTAACATTCCAATTCGGCAGCCCTATACCCCCACTCACTATCTGCGGCCTCGCGATCCTCAAGGTCGACCCGCCTTCCCTGTTTGCGAACCTCACCCCGGATTGCAAACCTGTCGCCATTAGGAGCAGACGGTACAGCGCCCAGGACCAAACCTTTATCCGGTCGGAAGTCCAGCGGCTGCCGCGGGAAGGCATAATCCAGGCCAGCAATAGTCCCTGGAGAGCTCAGGTGGACGTTGTAAAGACCAGGGAGAAGCAGAGGATGGTCATAGACTATAGTCAAACCATCAATAGGTACACACAGCTGGATGCGTACCCTCTCCCCCGCATATCCGACATGGTCAATCGGATTGCACAGTACAAGGTCTTTTCCACGGCGGACCTTAAGTCCGCATATCACCAGCTCCCCATCCGCCCGAGCGACTGCAAATACACTGCCTTTGAAGCAGATGGGCGGCTCTATCATTTCTTAAGGGTTCCATTCGGCGTCACTAACAGAGACTCAGTCTTCCAACGGGAGATGGACCGAATGGTTGACCGGTAGGGTTTGCGGACTACATTCCCGTACCTCGATAACATCACCATCTGCGGCCACGATCAGCAGGACCATGACGCCAACCTCCGAAAATTCCTCCAGACCGCAAACGCTCTGAATCTCACGTACAACAGGGAAAAATGCGTGTTTAGCAGCGACCGTCTAGCCATCCTTGGCTACGTAGTGCGAAATGGAGTTAGAGGCCCCGCCCCTGAATGCATGCGCCCCCTTATGGAGTTCCCCCTCCCTCACTGTTCCAAGGCCCTGAAACACTGTCTGGGCTTTTTCTCTTATTACGCCCAGTGGGTCCCCCACTACGCGGACAAGGCCCGTCCGCTAATCCAGTCCACGGTCTTTCCCCTGTTGACAGAGGTCCGCCAGGCCTTCAGTCGCATCAAAGCAGATATCACAAAGACCACGATGCACACGATCAATGAATCCCTCCCCTTCCAAGTCGAGAGCGACGCGTCCGACGTAGCTCTGGCGGCAACCCTCAACCAAGCGGGCAGACCCGTGGCCTTTTATTCACGCACCCTCCACGCTTCAGAAATCCGCCACTCCTCAATGGAAAAGGAGGCCCAGGCCATAGTGGAAGCTGTGCGACATTGGAGGCATTACCTGGCCGGCAGGAGATTCACTCTCCTCACTGACCAACGGTTGGTTGCCATCATGTTCGATAATGCACAGCGGGGCAAGATCAAGAACGACAAGATCTTGCGGTGGAGGCTCGAACTCTCCAACTATAACTATGAGATCTTGTATCGTCCCGGAAAGCTGAACGAGCCTTCCGATGCCCTATCCCGCGGCACATGTGCCAACGCAGAAGTGGACCGTCTCCGAACCTCTGCCACCCGGGGGTCACTCGGTTCTATCACTTCGTAAAGACCCGTAACCTGCCTACTCCATCGAGGAGGTCAGGACAGCCACCAGGAACTGCCAAATCTGCGCAGAGTGCAAGCCACACTTCTACAGGCCAGATAAGGTGCACCTGATAAAGGCTTCCCGTCCCTTTGAGCGCCTCAGTCTGGACTTCAAAGGCCCCCTCCCCTCCACCGACCGCAACACGTACTTCCTGAACGTGATTGACGAGTACTCCCGGTTCCCATTCGCCATCCCATGCCCCGACATGACTGCGGCCACGGTCATTAAAGCCCTCTGCACCATCTTTACACTGTTCGGTTGCCTCGCCTACATACATAGCGATAGGGGAATCAGGGGTCCTCCTTCATGAGCGACGAACTGCGTCAATTCCTGCTCAGCAAAGGCATTGCCTCGAGCAGGACGACCAGTTACAACCCCCGGGGGAACGGTCAGGGAGAGAGGGAGAACGGAACGGTCTGGAAGACCGTCCTACTGGCCCTACGGTCCAGAAGTCTCCCAGTTTCCCGCTGTCAGGAAGTCCTCCCGGACACCCTCCACTCCATCCGGTCGCTGCTTTGTACAACAACAAATCAAACACCTCACAAACCCCTCCTGGTCTTCCCTAGAAAGTCCTCCTCCGGAACGTCATTTCCGACCTGGCTGGCAGCCCCGGGACCCACCTTGCTCCAAAAACATGTGTGGACGCACAAGTCGGACACGTTGGTCGAGAGGGTTCATCTCCTCCAGGCGAACCCTCAATACGCCTATGTGGCGTACACCGACAGCCGACATGACACGGTCTCCCTGCGGGACCTGCCGCCCGCGCTCCACACACCC
Source organism: Scyliorhinus torazame (assembly GCF_047496885.1). Lineage (NCBI taxonomy): Eukaryota > Metazoa > Chordata > Chondrichthyes > Carcharhiniformes > Scyliorhinidae > Scyliorhinus > Scyliorhinus torazame. The sequence goes on along the minus strand of NC_092721.1, from coordinate 30,019,200 downwards.
CCTCCCTCCCACCGGCGCACCCCACAGCCGCCCCCTCCGGAGCTCCACACACACCCCCAACACCAATCACCCCCTCCCTCCCACTGGCGCACCCCACAGCCGCCCCCTTCCTGGAGGGATCGGTCCTTTCCCCAGTCGCGACTAGGGGTAGTGGAGCAGGAAGAGGCATCGCTAAGCTCCCAGAGACGACGGTGCCCGAGCCAGCACCTGCATCACCACCAGGGCTGAGACGATCGGCGAGGATGACCAGGGCAAACATTTCACTCATCGAATCCGTATAACAAAGCAAGAAATGCCTCTGTAAATAATTCAGTTGCCCAGTAAAAGTGGCATTGTAAATAGTACTGGTAGTTTGATATCGGAGCATAGCCGCCGTGTTACCGGCACCCTAGGCACCGACTCTGTAAACCCCTACCACCATACGGACCACTACCCCCGCCGGGTTCTTTTTTAACAAGGGGTGAATGTGGTGGTATGTATTAGGGGTCTTACGATACCCTGTGACGCCGAGAGGCTATTGGTGGATAGTCTGGGTCCCGATTGGATCAGCCGCCAACTGGCTCCGCCCAGTAAGGCAGAGTATAAGAGCCTGGTTTCTCCCAGCAGCTGCATTCTGTAACTGTGTTGCTGGGGAACAAATCTGCGCAATAAAGCCAACGATTGACTCAATCTCTTCTCGTCTCGCGAGTGATTAATCGTGCTACAATTAGCAATTTTGAAGTGGTGTATGGGCTGCTGAGTTAGACGCACAATGTGTGTTTAAATCAGCAGCCCATACACCACTTTGAGACTGGTGTCAGGACATGATGACACCCACCCAACATCATCGTGCCCTATTTTACATGTGCATGGGGCATGCGGTTGGAGTCACCAGATTTGTGGCTGTGAATTCCAGCCCAGGGTTCAATTTTATCATAAAATCAATTACAAAATGAATGTTTATAAAAAGTTAATATGCATTGATTTGTAAGATGTATGTTGTAGGATTTCTACTTGGTGCTGCAGTTTGATTGGCACTTACATGAGTACATTTTGGTTCCCTATCATTTTCTTCAGCAGCACATCTATTAGCATCTAACTTTATGCCCAGATAGAGTGTTTATCCATATAATTTAACCAGCTAAACAATTCAACAACCACGGCTTGCTAACATTATTTGAGATCTTAATCAGGGGCATTACAACCGTAATTTGAGTACACGCATACAATTTGCGACAGAATCAAATGCTAATAGCAGGTCTTATTTAGACCAAGAATCACTTAGTTTTAATAACAGTGTCGTAAAACACAGCAGCAGGGATGTGTAAACAACAGAAACAATGACTGCCGAAACAGTGGGGTTCCTTGCAGCATTGTGCAGGAGAACAAAATTCAAAGCGAGGAAAGAAAAACCTTTCTCAAAGTTTCAGAGGATCTGGTTGTCTTAACTGCCCCCATCCCAGCTGACGTTATTACTGGGCTGTCAGGTCCCAGAGCAGGAAATCCCTTGCAGCTCCAGCTGTATCCATTAGCACATTCTGCTATCTCACCTTCTGCCACCATTAGCCCTCGTTAACTCCGGCCGTTAACTTCCCACTCGGCCGGGAATTGTTCTCAATCGGCACAACAGAATCTTGGTCCATTTGCCTATCCTGACTTGCTCACCGAATAGTGCCCCCAACGGGAACAGCAATTCAGTCCTGGCGTCAATGCTTAGAGTACAATCCTCCATTTGGGAGACTATGGGCGAGAATCTCCTTCCCGGGATGTCTAGAATGTGTTTCCCAATGGAGCATGGATCCAAACGCAATTGCCCCCTTGGCCGATTGTGAGGGCCATGCTAGTAGACCATCCAAGCCCATCCAAGGATCACCCCAACCCCCCAACGCCTGTGATAAAATTGCACATTCTCCCCGTGTCTGCGTGGGTTTCATCCCCACAACCCAAAGATGTGCTGGTTAGGTGAATTGGCCGTGCTAATTTGCTCCTTAATTGGAAATAAATAAATAAATAATTGGGTACTCTCAATTTATAAAACAAAATAGGGGGACTCCCCCCACAGGAACTCTGTGATAGGGAGACCCGCTCACAAGGATCTCTTTAACAGGGAGACCCACTAACAGGGCCCCTGCAATAGGGAGGCCCCGAGAGGGGCCCCATATGTAGGTGGACCACCTTAGGGGCCCCTGTTTTAGGGAGACCCCCCCCGCCCCCCCCACAACGACTCCTGTAATAGGGGAATCCCTGCCTCTGTATGGACTACTCTCTAGATTCCTGACAGGGGTCTCTCTTCCGGGGAGGGCTTCCTGATAGGGGCCGCTCTTCCGGGGAGGGTTTCCTGAGAGGGGCCTCTCTTCCACAGAGGGCTTTCTCTCAGTGGTCTCTCAGGGGCTTCTTGATAGGGGTCACTTTTAAGGGGTCCTTGTGGGGGTCTCTTTATTCAGCGGGACACTGAGGGGGTTCCTTTATTTAGGAGGTCTCTGTGTGGGGCGTTGGGAATCTGGCGGGATCGGGTGGTCAGGTCTTTAATTGTGAGGTGGGTAGGGTGGCCCTCGGATGTACTTTGGGGGCAACTCCGTTAAAGTGTTGCCCCCGTGGCCCAAGGCAAGGTCAACCGCGTCAGAGCCAGATATTAAATGAGCAGTTCCATCACATTCCATCACATATTCTCACCCGCATCATTCCTGGGCCAAAGGACTGGGGAATCACCCGAGTCCAGAGAAGATGGTGCCCGGCCTGCTAAGTGGATGCAAATGGGTCATTAAGACCTGCTGGCACAGGGCACGGACCTCGATCCCGATGCCAGCATGGAGCCGGAGGATCGGCTCGGCGCCGAACCTGTTTTCCTCACTGCATGGGATTCTCCATCTTACTGGGAACACTGCTTCTGGCCTCACGGGCTAGAGAATCTTCCAAACAGAGAACCCCTGGTCATATCACATTACTGATTAACAGACCTTTCAGTGCACTGTTTCGCCGCTGCCTACATTGCAATGCTGAATCAACTTAAAAAGCACTCATCAGCTGTAAAGTGCTTTGGGATATTCCATCCTTTCTAACTTCATCCCTCCCACTATTCACTCCTTTCCTGTTCCTTTCTTTTCCGTTCCATTTGCTTCAATTTCCATTCTCCCAACCTCACTTCTTGTCATTTCCTCTGTCCTTTCCCCCCTTGCTCACTTCCCAATGGCAAGAGAATTATCACTGTCGTACTTTAGAATCCCTACAGTGCAGAAGGAGACCGTTTGTCCCAATGAGTCTGCACTGACCTTCTGAAAGAGCACCCTGCCTCGGCCCAGACCCCCGCCCTATTCCTGTTACCCAATAACCCCACCTAACCTTTTGGACACTGAGGGACAGTTTTAGGATGGCCAATCCACCTAACCTGCACATCTTTGGACTGTGGGAGGGAATTGGAGCGCCCGGAGGAAACCCGCGCAGACATGGGGAGAACGTGTAAACTCCCCACTGACAGTGCCCAAGACTGGAATTAAACCTGGGTCCCTGGCGCTGTGAGGCGGCAGTGCTAACCACTGAGCTACCTTGCCGTCTTGGTGGTCGAATATTTATTTTGATGACTATTTAGTTTCCGAGGAAAATGACCAACTGGCCTTTCGATTCTTTCGTCGTCTTCCTGCAACAGTACAGCAACAACACCCAAATCACCCGCGTCTATTGCCACCTTAAACAGCTTGGGAAAATTAGTTGTCATCAGCACTGGTGCAGCGGTTAACACAGTCTTCATATTATCGAATGTCTCTTGACATTCCGACGTCCAATGACATTTCTTGTGCTTTTTCAGAAGCTCAGTCAGTGGAGCAACCACGCTGCTGACGTTTGGCACAAATTTCCGGTCGAAGCCACTCATGCCCAGGAATCTCAGAACTTCTCTCCTCATTGATGGTATTGGAAACTCTCCAATAGCTTTCGTTTTCACATTCCGTGGGGCCAGCTGACCATTTTCAATTATCTGGCCTAAGAATGTGGCTTGAGCTTTCGTAAATTCACCTTTAGCCAAATTCACCAGCAATCCAGCCTCCTGCAGTCGATTGAATTATTATTTTAAATGTTCCAAATGCTCCTTCCGCCTTTGACTGAACACAATCAAATCGTCAATGTACAATTGTTTAGTCCAGAAATGACCTTGTTGGTTTATCTTTGGAATGTTGCTGGTGCATTCTTCATCCCAAATGGTGTGGCTTTAAGTTGATGCAGACCATTTGGCGACACAAAAGCCAAAACCTCCTTCGCCCTGTCTGATAAAGGTACTGTAGTGATCTCTGTATATGTTAATACATGATTAGTTAATGTGCAGTCTGTAGCCACCAGGGTTGGCCACTTCGCGACTTAAAATGGAGATCCGCAAAGACTACAGGGAAATTCAGCCAAGCCAGGAAAAACTAGCAAGTGCAGAAATCCTGTGTATTAGAACTTGCAGAAGCCCAGACAGCACTGAAACTCACAGCCATCTGCATACTAATGAGCGATCCCCGGGAACAATTGAAACATTTAAGGTGAATAAGGCCAAGCCAGACTCCTCGGCGCCAGCAGGAGCCAAGACAAAGGAAGGCCAACGAACACTCAGGGACCGCCCAGCGATCAGGGAACAACTCCAGTATTGGAGAAATCGATCCAAGTGATCGGAACGTAGTCCAATCACTTGGAACCAGATACGGGGTCCGCCCCGAATGGCGCGAAGCCCCTGGGGACTATAAAATAGAGCCTCCAAGTTCAAATTGGTCTTCTTGGCAGGGTCACTCAGCAGATCGAACCAACCCTTGACAGTGAACTGCCTAAGTTGCTGCACCAACCAAGTAACTCTCCAGCCAATGCACGCTACGAGATAGGCGCTGCTAGCTACTAGTCCGTACCAGATTTGAAGCCTGCAGATTCACAACCCGAACGAAACGCCATTTGTTCCCCTGACCTGGTGGGCCAGTCCAAAGCTAAGTATAGGCCTATAGTATAGAGATAGTCTAGAAAGTAGAGTTTTATGCATGAGTAGTGATTGACTGTGTATAATAAATGTGCTTTGATTTGAAACTTACTAACTGGTGTATTGAGTTATTGATCAGTACTTCAACTTGAACCTCGTACCATAAAGTACCATAAAGATCCCTGGCGACACTAGAGAAAAAGTTATAGAAACAGAGCAAATTAAGCAAAGATACAATGGGCAACATTTAAGAGCCAACCAAAAGTTAGCAACAAGTCAGTACAGTCAGATGATCACTAGACGGCAACACTAACAGGGTCTATATAAGGAGTTTCCTGCTCTTTCTTAGTGTCAGTGTGTGTATCGCAGCTAGAGGATAGAAGTGACCAGCTCAGAGTGCAGTGTATCATATTAATTGTTAATTTAATCTAATCGTAGTTAATTCTATTACTAGTCAAAGTATTGATGCACTATCAATTACGACGAGACGAGAGTTGAGAGTAATCAAAGCTTTATTAAGCAGAGATGTGGAGCCTCCCGCAGCTGCTGCCGAAATGGCTGCAGCTCGGAGAGCCCACACATTTATACTCCGCCTACTGGGCGGAGCCAGCAGGCAGGGATCTACTCCCTTACCTGCAGTACAGGGGCCTTACTGTAATACCCTTGTATGCAGTATATACAATACAGCAGTGGTGACTACCACAAGTATTAAAGTAAAAGAACTCACAAGTATATTATTTTGTCACCAATAAATAATTTGTCATCAAATGGAAGACTTTGACTGTTTATTGTCATGGTAGCACAGTGGTTAGCACAGTTGCTTCACAGCTCCAGGATCCCAGGTTCGATTCCCGGCTTGGGTCACTGTCTGTGTGGAGTTTCCTCCGGGTGCTCCGGTCTCCTCCCACAGTCCAAAGATGTGCAGGTTAGGTGGATTGCCCTTAGTGTCCAAAAAGGTTGGGAGGGGTTACTGTGTTACGGGGATAGGGTGGAGATGTGGGCTTGGGTAGGGTGCTCTTTCCAGGGGCCGGTGCAGACTTGATGGGCCAAATGGCCTCCTTTTGCACTGTAAATTCTATGAATCTATGATCAGGTTAAATACAGCTCGGCAAGACAAATGAGTAATATGTATATTACATCTCTGTAATATAACATGGTCCCAGATAAAAAAAGCTTTAAGAACAACTAGTAGCAAGATTAGGAAAGAAAAGAAAAAATTATGAAACAGACTGTTCAAATGTGGAAGTCCTCGCAGCAAACAGATCCTCGACAACAAATCGATTCGATGGACCACATTCAAGCTCCACGGCAGCTGAAAACTACCAGTAACTTAAATTTAAATTGGAAATTATTTAAACAGCAGTTCCAACTTGATTTGGGAGCGCATGGCTTAAATACAGCCTCTGAAGCTAGAAGAATAGCTCTGCTCCTGTCAATGGCAGGTCAGCAAGCTATAGAAATATATAATTCATTTACATCCGCCAAAGGTGAAGACAAAGGCAAATTTGGAGTGATTGTTGCAAAGTTTGATGACCACTGCAAGTTCCAGACAAATTAAATACTGGGGCGTTTCAGGTTTCAGAAGAGGTTACAGAAAAAAGGCGAATTGATCACAAACTTTGTTACCAACTTAAAACTATTAGCGCAGACATGTAATTTTGCTGATTTACATGACTCTTTAATAAGAGATCAAATTTTTATGGACTAAATGATGAAAGCTTAAAAGAAGCATTACAGAGAGAGAATGATTTAACTCTCAAAATAGCAATAGAAAAATGCATTTCACATGAGCAGAGTAGAAATCAATACTTGGAATATTGTCACTGAGGAAAGGGCCCGAAAGTCCACCATGAGGTTGAGAATTTTAAAATTGTGTCCCAGGCAGCAAAGAAGCATGGTCGAGACGGCAGCTATGTTGCGCGCGCACATTCCAACTCAGGACATGCGCAGTTCGTTCAGAAATGCGACACACAACAAAAGAAGTCTGCGCATGCGCGGACGTTAGTCTTGAGTCAGAGAGACGACATCATGATGTGCTGCAGATGTGGTAAAGCCTACTTAAAGGGGAATTGGCCTGCTCATGGAAAATGGTGTTTAAAGTGCTCAAAAAGTAACCATTTAGCTTCTCAGTGTAAGTCAACAGCAATTTATCCCAATACAACACAGAAAAAGCATTTCAATGTTAGATCCATCGATAAAACAGAAAACAAAAATTCACAAAGGAATTTCTCAGAAGGCGATGAAAACCTTTCTCTGGAAAATCTGTTTTTTGTTGGCATCATTGATACATCAGAGGATCTTCAATCAACATCAAAGAATCTTCAATCAACATCAAAGGATCTTCAATGAACAACAAAGGCTCCTCATCGAATTAACTTCATTGACAACAACAATGAATGGACAACGACAGTACATGTGAATAACAGCCCGATATTATTCAAGCTTGACACTGGTGCTTCAGCAAACTTGATGAATTGCAAGGATCTCTCATCAATCCAAGGAGCTTACACAGTTTTACCTGCAGCGTGCAAGGTAAAAGACTACAATGGTCACCAAATTGTGTCACATGGATCATGCCATTTAAAAGTTGTCAACAAAGAAATGCAGAAAATACTTTTTTTTTAATTGTGGATAGTCACAAAGCTTCTTTATTAGGTGCTCAAGCATGCAAGGCGTTGCAGTTAATTCTTCATGCCCACAAATGAGACATCACGACTGGAAGAAGGCATTCAACAATTACGAAGTGAATACCCTGAAGTATTTCGCGGTATGGGCACATTGCTATACCAGTAAAAGATTTTCCTCAGAAAGGATGCAAAACCCATCATATATCCGCCAAGAAGAGTTCCAGAACCTCCACGAGAGAGATTAAAAGCTGAATTGCAGAGATTACAATCTCAAGACATAATTTCCAAAGTCACACAACCGACTGACTGGGGTCAGCCCATTGGTTTGTGTCCAAAAACCTTCAGGAGACCTTCAGGAGATCTTAGAATTTGTATGGATCCCAAATATCTAAATAAAAACATACGTAGGGAACATTACCCTATTCCCAAATGAGAAGAAATTACTTCTGAAATGTCAAACGCACGCATTTTTACAAAGTTAGACGCATCACAAGATTTTTGGCAGATGCAGCTCGACAACTCCAGCAAGCTACTCTATACGTTCAACGTGCCTTTTGGAAGGTACTGTTTTAATAGAATGCCCTTCGGGATCACCTCCACCTCAGAGATTTTTCACCGAATTATGATGCAGGTGACGGAAAACATAGATGGTGTTAGAGTCTATGTGGACAACATCATTATATGGTCAACTACTGAGGAAGAGCATATTGCAAGGCTATGGAAAGCATTTCACCGAATACATCAATAACGCTTGCCAATATATGCATTGTTCCTCCTTCTAAGGCTTGCCCGGCAATTTGCCCCTCAATTATTGTTCAGTATTATGTCACGTACAGTTGTATCACATAAATAACAATATCAGAGAGCAGAATGTCAAAAATCTCAGCAACAAAGAACCAATTCGAGAAAGGGTTCTTTAAAACTGTAACATAGCCAACTTGTCTGTAGTTTATTAACTGGGCATTGAACCATATATACATGTGCTAAGGTAAGTCACATAAACAAAATGGATACTATTCAATAAATGTTTCTGTGGTCAGTGATGCCAGTGATATCAATTTCAATGTTTCTTCTAATTTCCTGCGATCTGCAGACTCTCAAACAAACTGCCCTAATCATCTGTGAGTGAAAGATTTGGGAGCATAAAGGTTAGCACATGCTGGTAAAAAAAGAGCATCTCCTTTGAAGTTCTGAAGGTTTTCCCTGCACCAATAGCCTCATATGCTGCCTGACCTGCTGGGCAGAGTTTAACTGGCCCACACGAGGTGGGACGTGTAGGGGGGCTGGGAGCACGGGGCCTGGTTAAAACTGCAGGAAGACCTAACAGGTCAGCTCCTTAACAAAGTTTTGCCGTTGGGGATTTTTACCTAAGGCAGGAACAGGACCGGAGAGCAGGGAGCCACCTTGTGTATGCCGAAGTCCTATTAAGGGCCATTTTACCAGGCTGTCAGGTTTTTGTTGACAGTAGATCGACCCCTGACAGATGGGAGTCTGCTCGCTAAAGTTAGGTAGCCTCCCAGTTGCAGTCTGTGGGGATGAGGAGTGCTTTCTTCAGCAAAGGGAGGATGGCAGGCATTGGAGACAGCCCAAGTGTTATCCTCGGAGGGGTTTCTCCTCCATTGACACCAATTTTATTATTTTCTTTTAATGTTCTTTGGCCTAGCTGCTTTAGGTTTCGAGGCCTCTACCTTCCTCATCAGTGGCCACCACTCCTACAGAGGCTGCTGAGGTGCCAGCGATCTGATTGGTTCCCAGAAGGTTGACAACCCTGGTGGCTGCCTGTTAATTGGCTGCAGGCCATAAAATTGAGGCGGACATCCCACAGCGCACAACACAACACAATCCCGGAACTAACCACACCTGGTCAGTGTCTGGGACGCCTTGGTAATGAGCCCTTGCTGGACGGTCCTCCGCCCGCTACCGAGCCCCATGGGGTGAATGATGAGTGATTCCCTATGGTCCTCGTGAGGGTTATCACACTGCTCATTTTCGTTTTTAACTTCAGTGTGAACTAAGGTAAACAACGTACACCTCGCGTTTTGTTAATAATAAACGTTTTTTAAACTCACAATGGGATGTGAGTGTTAGCTTATCAGGTAAGGATGACAAGATGAGTTTTTACAATAATCAGCAATGGTGTACATGACCTGACTTCTTAAGTGAATACAAATGTCACCATCGGTCGTGGAAGGGTTTGAACCCTCGTCCACAGATTCCTAGATTACTAGTCCAGTGGCCAGACCAGAACACCACGAATCCACCTATACTATCACCTCCCCTAGTTAATGGTGTAGTGATCTGCATATCTGTATGTATGCAAGGGGTTAATGTATAGACATAGCAGCTAAGTGATCACCAGATGGCTGTACTCTAAAGGGCTATAAAAGACAGACTCGAGCCAAGTTCCCGCCTCTTCATGTGTATAGTGACAAGTGACCAGAGGTAGAGGGAGATAGCTCAGAGTGCAGGTGTAGTTAATCATAGTTTATTCTTATTCAGTCTTGGTTATTTAATATCTAGTATAAGTATTGGAGAGAACAAACTCACAATTTATTTGTTAAAGTTACTCAATAAATTATTTGCTTTAATTGGAAGACTACGAGAGTTAATCAACATCGAGTAAGAGATCATCTTGGTAAGAAGCAAATGAGTAACAAATATTACACAAGGTAATATAATAAATGTTATATCAGTGATTCCTGAATGTCATTTTCATCTACTCGTAAATAATTGGAGAAGAATTTAGAATGGCAACACCAGCTTTATTTTAAAAATTATGTCAGGACATTTTGGGATGCTGAAACAAATCTGAAGTGCCCCAAACAATCTGATGGATATTGTGACCCACCCCTCTTCTTGTATATTCATTGTGGGCCTGTGATAATCACTGGGATCATTTCCTACTTGTTGGACTGCACCGACTAGCAGCTGCACACTGAGTACTTGAGACTCAAAGCATTCAGCCATGAAATAAGAAGCAACAAACTTCGCTTATTTGTAATTTAAAAGGAACATTGTCAATCTCAGAACATCTGTTTTAGCCGGAAGTGAGGTGAGAATTACATGTCCCTGACGAACACAAGAAATAGGAGTAGGAGGCTTTTTTGTGCCCTTGAGCGTGTTCTGCCACTGAATAAGATCACAGCTCACTTCCATTCAATTTTTCTGCACTGCCCCTTGATAGCACAGTTAACAATAGAGGGCTTCTAATATTAATACAAGTCTGACGATGCTAGCTATTCAGTAAATTCTTTAAATAGGTTAAGTGAGGTAGATTCTCCAACCCCTCTCTCCGTGAACATGCTGGCCAGCTGCCTAATATTCCTGGTGGGATTTCAGGTCCATTTTGAAAGTTGGGTGAGGGGCAGGTGGAAATCTCATTAGTTCTAGACCTCTGTCTGGAAAGTGAATGCTCAGGGGAGCCTGCTGTCTCTGAGCCACTACAATAACATTCAGAGCTGGATGAAGGTTAATCCATGGAGAGATGGGGAGGGAGGTTGGCTACTGCAGCTCAGGAGGGAGAGGGAATTGGAATAGCAGTTCATGTCGGTATTATTGAGCCTGAAGGAATTCTCCTGCTTATTCCAAGCCGACAAACTTTGGATTTTTCTTTGAACAGCCAGCAAACTGGTACTGGAAGAATAAAGCTCACATTTTCCTCAGTGCGAACCAAAAATAACATTAGGGTTCTGTTGACTTCATAGGATCCAGATTTAAGTCAATAAGTTAACTATCCAGTTGGCCGAGGATGAGAAGCCAGTTAAATGCTTTCAGCATTGAGGAGCTACACTCATTGCTGTGGGCATCTCGTTTCACAGGGACTGGATTGTGTCCTTTGTGAGCCTTATTCCTATCATGTCAGGTTGGATCCTCTTTTTTTTCGCTGGTTAGGCCAACATTTATTGCCCTTCCACAATTGCTCTTCAGAAAGTGGTGGCAAGCTATCTTCTTGAACTGCTGCAGTCTGCATGATTCAACACTGCTGTTAGGGAGGGAGTTCCAGGATTTCAACCCAGCGACCATGAAGGAACGGCAATATATTTCCAAGTCAGGATGCTGAGCAATTTGGAGGAAAACTTCCAGCTGGTGGTGTTTCCATGTGTATGCTGTCCTTGTCCTTCTAGGTGGCAGAGGTTTCTGTGTTATTATCATAACTGTAAGAATTGCAAGGGTTAATGAAATGCCTAGAGTAGCCACTAGAAGGAGCTACAGATACAAGTATAGAAGGAATTAAAGCCTTGTGGGTGAGAGTAGTCCAGGAGTTAGCTAGAGACAGTCAGAAGTATTAATAGTGTGAGCAAGAGCAGATCATAGTTTATAACAGTATTAAGCTTAGTTGTAGATGAGTGTAGTTTATATGGTAACAATCAATTGTGTTGTATTTAGAAGTGCGTGTCGAATCCAAATTAGTAGTGTTAATAAATGTCCAGATTTGTTTAAGTTCAAGCCATTTGTGGTCATTGTGAACACTATGCCAACCATCCTGAATTAAGCAACACAAAGAACACCACAGTTGCAGATTTGGAAGGTGCTGTTGAAAGACCCCTGGTGAGTTGCGGCAGTGCATCTTGTAGATGGTACACACTACCTCCTTTGTGCATCACAGGTAAAGGGAATGAATGTTTAAGGTGGTGGACGGGGTGCCAATTGAGCGGGCTGCTTTCTTCCGAGATGGTGGTGAGCTTCTTGAGTGTTGTTGGAGCTGCACTCATCCAGGCAAGTGGGGAATATTCCTTCATACACCTGACTTGTGCCCCGTAGATGGTCGACAGGCTTTGGGGCATTAGGGGATAAGTTTCCCTCCACAAAATTCCCAGTCTTTGATCTGCTTCTGCAGCCACACTACTTGTATGGCTGGTTCAGTTAAGTTTCCTGTCAATGGTAACCCCTCCAGGATGTTGAAAGTGGGGAATCTATCGATAGTGATGTCATTGAATGTCAAGGGGAGTTAGTTAGATTCACTCTTGTTGGAGATAGTCATTGTGTGACACTTGTGTTGACAAAATGCTACTTGTTATTTATCAGCCAAAGCCTGAATCTGTTCCATGTCCTGTTGCATATGGACATGGACTGCCTGCCAAATTATACGCAATAGCACCTCATTTGAAATCATTCCATGTGTGAACTCAGTTCCTAGAAGAAGTATCAGCCTGAGACAGGGCAGTGACTCATACTGCTATAGACATCCACTTGCTTCCTCAACCTTTTCTGCCATGACAGCCAGTGTTTAATACAACAGCACATTTTTCACTCCTCCCACCCCTCTCCTCCCAGTGACAGAGCATGTTGATTGCACAGGCAGCCTGCCATTAGTATTTAATTAATATGTACTGAGGAAATTGGGTGCACCATTGACAGGTGAAGGTGTAATTGCTGTGCTGTTTTAATGATTAATCAGTCATCAGAAGAAATCCAACCCTGTTTCTTGCCATTTCTGCGAAACCTTGCTTTTTCAGACAATGTCTTCTGACTTGTTTCCATAGAATCTCTGCAGTGCAGAAGGAGGCCTTCCAGCCCATCGGGTCTTCACTGACCCTCCGATAGTACACCCCACCTCGGCCCACTACCCCGCCCTATCCCCATAACCCCACCTAACCTGCACATCTTTGGACACTAAGGGGCAATTTTTTTAAGCATGGTCAATCCACCCAACCTGTACACCTTTGGACTGTGGCTGGAAACCAGTACACCCGGAGGAAACACATGCAAACACGGGGAGAATGTGCAAACTCCACACAGACAGTCACCCGAGTCCCTGACGCTGTGAGGCAGCAGCGCTAACCACAGTGCTACCATGCCACCTGTTTCCTTTCCTGGTCCTTTTCCCTTTTTTTAACCAGCATTTTCTTTGTGTCGAGGTCCCGGGACATCATCTTAAAATTGGTTCTTTACCAGAGTCTGCTTGGTCTCCAGCTCCACCCATCCTACTTGCAAGCCTTCTGGTGCAACTAATCATTTAATCATGGTCGAGTGGGCAGGCCCTGGACACACCAGTTGATCTTAGTGTTCCCTGTTGCACAAAAGATTAATACTCTGGTCAGACGGTTTGGGTATCAGCTGCAACATCCTTCTGCAAGGGAGAATAATCTGGGATTTCCAATTCGAACCAGTTTCCTCGATGAAGAACCAAAGAAATGTGTGGTTGATCAGTTGCCCTCTTGGTGCTAGAGCAGCTCTCGCCACATAGACACCTGGAAACATGAAGAAAAGGTTAAAAGGGGTGGAGGCACTGCAGTTATTGCTAGTAGTTGAAGTGCTCTGTTGTGAGAAAAAGAAAAGTCCATGCTACTTGATAACAACTCTCGCTTCTTGTCTTTAGTTAACCATTTTGCAACACTTGCCTTGATTGTGGATAGTTACTGATGTGTCACAGTGTTTTAGGGGAACGTAGCAGGGATATTATTAATGACAACATAACCTGCTGTGCACTTCCATATCCATGCTCCAGTGACAGGGAAAATGAAAAACAAGACCTTCAGATGGATTTGCTTATTGCCTCCCTGTGGGTAAATATTCCTATCTATTTAATTGTAATAAATTTGCAAAACACTGTGTGGGCATACTGGCTTCACCAATAAGACTGCCTGTTTGACATTGGGAAATGTCTTCATTCTGCTTCTTTTTATTTCCAAAGGATGTCATTCAGAGTGGTGGTGTTAAGGAAATGTGTGCCCTTTGAGAAATCAGTTTACCTTTTTTAATCAGTGCAAGGGCTTCATCAGTTAGGCACTCAGCCATTGCAGCTTTCCAAATTCGATTTGGAATTTTGTAAGATGCTAAATTGGGAAGAAAGTTGAAAACAAGACACTGGATCGGCTGTCCTATCCATGCCGATATCGAGGAGGCAAGCATCAGGGCCTGCAGCTGCAAAGCAGATATACTGGTAGCATACTGATAATTCTGCACTTTTATACTGACTATTTACTCATTTTTACACTATCGGCTAAACTATAAGAGGCGATTTGGTGCCCACCACCCTAACCGCGAGCTTTACAGTAAGTGGGATGTTCGCTGAGGGGCACACCTGCTGTCCCTTGGCAATCCGCCATTAGTGGACTGGAGGCAGGCTACATCTCTCAGCCACAGGAAGCCCCACCTCAGAGAAGAGGATCTGGATGGGTTCAAGAATAGGGAGGAAATAGAGGGATATAGACCGAGTAGGGGCAGACATTTTTTGTGTGTTTCAAGCATCATGATCGGCACAGGCTTGGAGGGCCGAAGGGCCTGTCCCTGTGCTGTACTTTCCTTTGTTCCTTGTTCTAGAAATGCTGACCAATAAGAGGCCAGCAGCTCTCTATCACTTTGGGATCTGGGGCGTGTGGTGTTGAATTGGGATTTTGGTAAGTGTATGGGGGTCTCTCCGAGTGCCAAGCCGGCTGACCCAGGCAAGGGGGATGATGTGGGTTTGGGTTTCTGTGAGCCCATGGGGAGAGAGCAACCTGCGGGGGTGGGGGGAGGGGGGGGCGGGACTGGGGGTGGGGGGTGGGGGGGGCCTTGTGAGGGAGAAACCTTCCTGCTCACCAGCAGACTGTGCAGGTTAACCTGGCTCGGTTCTAGGGCAGTGATGGGATGAGGCGCTTAGGTAGGAGGTCATTACTAATTTAAGGGTTTCGATTTGCCCACTAGTGGGTGGGCTGCCAGATAATTTCAATGAGCGCAAGAGCTAGCTTGTAGGCAGACAACTCATGGGATTTAACAAACACCATCTTCAAATCTGCCAACAGGGAGCATAAAAAACAATCCATATTTAGCAGGTCAATCAGTGAATTCAATGAAATGCATTTTGGAAATAAAGATTGCAAGATAAAATTATTTCAAGCTGTATATATTCTCGTAAAATGTATGTGCAATTTGCAGTTCATTTGCTTATCTGTTCCCAAAACATCTTAAAAATCAATGACATAAAAGTTATATAAAACTAAAATTGAAAATGTATATTGGAATTAATTCCATAATCCCAGTGTGTTGGTATATCATTTGGCAGACTTACAAAGTCTGACGAGGGAACACAAATGCAGCAATTGAACGTCATTAAGTATTTCCTGACTACATCAGTGAAAATTGCTGTGGATATTAATCCTCAGGCTGAATTACTTTTCATCCAGATTAAGGATTATGGAGAGCCTGTGGATGTTTCCTGTCTTGTTATTCACAGGTGCGAGTCACCATTAAGAAGCTTATTAGTGTCATTAATACGCCTTAAAGCATCAAGTTATGGATTCATAATTTTCTTGCCTGATGAAATATGGGCAGAAATGTGAAAATATATATAATCCTATTGACGTTGTGCAATACTGGGGACATTTTCCACATGTTACCTTAAGTACATACACCAGTTGAATACAAATGAATGTCAATCATACACATTAACTGACAACCTGGAAAGTGAATTTGAAACAGAGATACAGCAGAGATGCTGCAGGATACAAAGCAATGCAGTATACGTAGTAAAACGACAGTTCATCATTTCAAAATGCTGTTAGCCAGTGTCATTTTACTTGCAACACCAAGGTTTCCGGGGCCTTGGTTCTAACTACGATCTTCAGCAGCAGGGGTTTAGATATGCATGACTCCTAAATACCTAAATCTAAGATTTAAGAGTGAAGGGAGCTATCCAGATTGTTTCATAGATTATCATAGAATTTACAGTGCAGAAGGAAGCCATTCGGCCCATCGAGTCTGCACCGGCTCTTTGAAAGAGCACCCTACCCATAACCGCCACCCTATCCCCATAACCCAGTAGCCCCACCCAACACTAAGGGCAATTTTAAACACTAAGGGCAATTTATCATGGCCAATCCACCTAACCTGCACACCTTTGAACTGTGGGAGGAAACCGGAGCACCCGGAGGAAACCCACGCACACACGGGGAGGGTGTGCAGACTCCGCACAGACAGTGACCCAAGCCGGAATCGAACCTGGGACCCTGGAGCTGTGAGGCAATTGTGCTATCCACAATGCTACCATTCTGCCCAAATCCTTGGATCCTAGAATATAGTCATCTGCCTGATTTGAGGCTTAAGGTTTTTGTTACGGCCCCCTTGGGGGCAAGGACTGTGCTTAATACAATTTCCCCCTTACACAGCTGAGTAGGAACTCCCCTGGTAATTGGGGTGGGGCTTCCCCTTAACAAGGGGTATCTACTCAGTATAAAAACCCTGACCTGGGTGAAGGTCAGGGAGGGTGGTCCTTCGGGCAGAGGAGCAGTTAGGGTTAGAGTTAGTGATTCTGTGCATACCGTAATAAACCAGTCATTCATTGCGACCTTACCTTGTGATCCTGTTGTCTCTCCCACTCAGGTTCCATAGTTTTATACATGATTACTTCGACACATCAAAGAGAGTATTTAAAAATATTAACTACTCCGATCTTCAGTGCTATTTAGTCCAGGCAGGCAAATGAAAAGCACAGAGTCAGACGTGCCAAATTAAACTCTCAGTGACCAGAATTGGGTCAAGATAGATACTTTTCCCAATACCTACATTTTCAGATATGACACATCCTTTTAAAATTTCTGGACGCACGCACCACAAATTTCCTGCTATAATGATATAGGAAGCCATTCTGTTCACCCTGTTCACCTCGGATCGTGTTTTCGGGATCCTTAAGGGGGAGGGGGAGCAGCCCCAAGTTGGATGACTCAGATCGTGTTTTTGGGATCCTTAAGGGGGAGGGGAAGCAACCCCAAGTCATGGTCCACATAGGTACCAAGGACATAGGTAGGAAAAGGGATGGGGATGTAAGGCAGGAATTCAGGGAGCTAGGGTGGAAACTTAGATCTAGGACAAATAGAGTTATTATCTCTGGGTTGTTACCCGTGCCACGTGCTAGCGAGACGAGGAATAGGGAGAGAGAGGAGTTGAACACGTGGCTACAGGGATGGTGCAGGAGGGAGGGTTTCAGATTTCTGGATAATTGGGGCTCATTGTGGGGTCGGTGGGACCTCTACAAACGGGATGGTCTGCACCTGGACCAGAGGGGTACCAATATTCTGGGGGGGAAATTTGCTAATGCTCTTGGGAGGGTTTAAACTAGTTCAGCAGGGGCTTGGGTACCTGAATTGTAGCTCCCGTATACAGGAGGTTGAGAGTAGTGAGGTCATGAGTAGGGTTTCAAAGTTGCAGGAGTGTACCGACAGGCAGGAAGGTGGTTTAAAGTGTGTCTTCTTCAATGCCAGGAGCATCCGGAATAAGGTGAGTGAACTTGCGGCATGGGTTGGTACCTGGGACTTCGATGTTGTGGCCATTTCGGAGACATGGATAGAGCAGGGACAGGAATGGTTGTTGCAGGTGCCGGGATTTAGATATTTCGGTAAGCTCAGAGAAGGTGGTAAAAGAGGGGGAGGGGTGGCATTGTTAGTCAAGGACAGTGTTACGGTGGCAGAAAGGACGTTTGATGAGGACTCATCAACTGAGGTAGTATAGGCTGAGGTTAGAAACAGGAAAGGAGAGGTCACCCTGTTAGGGGTTTTCTATAGGCCTCCGAAAAGTTCCAGAGATGTAGGGGAGAGGATTGCAAAGATGATTCTGGATAGGAGCGAAAGCAACAGGGTAGTTGTTATGGGCGACTTTAACTTTCCAAAGATTGACTGGAAACGCTAAGGTTTGAGTACATTAGATGGGTCCGTTTTTGTCCATTGCGTGCAGGAGGGATTCCTGACACAGTATGTAGATAGGCCAACGGGAGGCAAGGCCATATTGGATTTGGTACTGGGTAATAATCCAGGACAGGTGTTAGATTTGGAGGTAGGTGAGCACTTTGGTGATAGTGACCACAATTCGATTACGTTTACTTTAGTGATGGAAAGGGATAGGTATATACCGCAGGGCAAGAGTTATATCTGGGGGAAAGGCAATTATGATGCGATGAGGCAAGACTTAGGATACATCGGATGGAGAGGAAAACTGCAGAGGATGGGCACAATGGAAATGTGGAGCTTGTTCAAGGAACAGCTACTGCGTGTCCTTGATAAGTATGTACCTGTCAGGCAAGGAGGAAGTGCTCGAGTGAGGGAACCTTGGTTTACTAAAGCAGTCAAAACACTTGTCAAGAGGAAGAAGGAGACTTATGTAAAGATGAGACATGAAGGTTCAGTTAGGGCGCTCGAGAGTTACAAGTTAGCTAGGAAGGACCTAAAGAGAGAGCTAAGAAGAGCCAGGAGGGGACATGAGAAGTCTTTGGCAGGTAGGATCAAGGATAACCCTAAAGCTTTCTATAGATATGTCAGGAATAAACGAATGACTAGGGTAAGAATAGGGCCAGTCAAGGACAGTATTGGGAAGTTGTGCTTGGAGTCCGAGGAGATAGGAGAGGTGCTAAATGAATATTTTTTGTCAGTATTCACACAGGAAAAAGACAATGTTGTCGAGGAGAATACTGAGATTCAAGCTACTAGACCAGAAGGGCTTGAGGTTCATAAGGAGGAGGTGTTAGCAATTCTGGAAAGTGTGAAAATAGATAAGTCATCTGGGCCGGATGGGATTTATCCTAGGATTCTCTGGGAAGCTAGGGAGGAGATTGCTGAGCCTTTGGCCTTGATCTTTAAGTCATCTTTGATACAGGAATAGTGCCAGAAGACTGGAGGATAGCAAATGTTGTCCCCTTGTTCAAGAAGTGGAGTAGAGATAACCCCAGTAACTATAGACCATTGAGCCTTACTTCTGTTGTGGGCAAAACCTTGGAAAGGTTTATAAGAGTTAGGATGTATAATCATCTGGAAAGGAATAATTTGATTAGAGATAGTCAACACGGTTTTGTGAAGGGTCGGTCATGCCTCACAAACCTTATAGAGTTCTTTGAGAAGATGACCAAACAGGTGGATGAGGGTAAAGCAGTTGATGTGGTGTATATGGATTTCAGTAAAGCGTTTGATAAGGTTCCCCACGGTAGGCTACTGCAGAAAATACAGAGGCATGGGATTCAGGGTGATTTAGCAGTTTGGATCAGAAATTGGCTAGCTGGAAGAAGACAAAGGGTGGTGGTTGATGGGAAATGTTCAGACTGGAGTCCAGTTACTAGTGGAGTACCACAATGATCTGTTTTGGGGCCAATGCTGTTTGTCATTTTTATAAATGACTTGGAGGAGGGCGTAGAAGGATGGGTGAGTAAATTTGCAGATGACACTAAAGTCGGTGGAGTTGTGGACAGTGCGGAAGAATGTTACAAGTTACAGAGGGACATAGATAAGCTGCAGCGCTGGGCTGAGAGGTGGCAAATGGAGTTTAATGCAGAAAAGTGTGAGGTGATTCATTTTGGAAGGAATAACAGGAAGACTGAGTACTGGGCTAATGGTAAGATTCTTGGCAGTGTGGGTGAGCAGAGAGCTCTCGGTGTCCATGTACATCGATCCCTGAAAGTTCCCACCCAGGTTGAGAGGGTTGTTAAGAAGGCGTACGGTGTGTTAGCTTTTATTGGTAGAGGGATTGAGTTTAGGAGCCATGAGGTCATGTTGCAGCTACACAACACTCTGGTGCGGCCGCATTTGGAGTATTGCGTGCAATTCTGGTCGCCGCATTATAGGAAGGATGTGGAAGCATTGGAAAGGGTGCAGAGGAGATTTACCAGAATGTTGCCTGGTATGGAGGAAAGATCTTATGAGGAAAGGCTGAGGGACTTGAGGCTGTTTTCATTAGAGAGAAGAAGGTTAAGAGGTGATTTAATTGAGGCATACAAGATGATCAGAGGATTGGATAGGGTGGACAGTGAGAGCCTTTTTCCTCGGATGGTGATGTCTAGCACGAGGGGACATATCTTTAAATTGAGGGGAGATAGATATAAGGCAGATGTCAGAGGTAGGTTCTTTACTCAGAGAGTAGTAAGGGTGTGGAATGCCCTGCCTGCAACAGTAGTGGACTCGCAACACTAAGGGCATTCAAATGGTCATTGGATAGACATATGGACAATAAGGGAATAGTGTAGATGGGCTTTAGAGGGGTTTCACAGGTCGGCGCAACATTGAGGGCTGAAGGGCCTGTACTGCGCTGTAATGTTCTATGTTCTATGTTCACCTTTCCCTTAAAAATATAAAGTCCAGTTTTGCACAGCACCAATCCCCCTCATGGATCTCCAAGTCGAAATTCTGAAGCATTCTGTCGCACTTAATGGTTTCAGCATTTATGCTTCCATTACCTGCCCATCAGCTAATTCCAGTTATTAATCACTCTTTATAGCTACCCCACTTGCCCTGCAACAATGGTTTCACTTGAAATAGTGCTTTGGATTAACCTCATTTGTTTCACTTAGGACTTCCAATCAGCAAGTTCACATAGGACTGCTCAACACATTCACGCTATATTCCTGTGCGCACTATTTTTGCGAAGCTGTTAACCTGAAGAAGCAGCATAAAAAGGGTGGACTGGAATAATGTTTTCTGAGGTTGTTGATCAACTGCACTTAACACCTATGAGCTAAAAGGTGTTAAGAAAGAAATGGTAACATGTATTGTGATATTCGAGCGGCGTGCATCTTAATTGCTGATAATTCAAGTACAAGATATGAAATGGCGTGGAAGCTTCCTAAAGGCGACCAAAATTCTCAGTGGCAATCAATTTGAATGGTGGAAAGACCGCAGCAATGTACAGAGCTGGAGACATATCCTGCCGGCAGCCAGAACTGGGGCGTCATTCTCCGACCCCCCGCCGGGTCGGAGAATGGCCGTTGGCCGCCGTGAATCCCGCCCCCGCCAGTTGCCGAATTCTCCGGCACCGGATATTCAGCGGGGGCGGGAATCGCGCCGCGCCGGTTGGCGAGGCCCCCCCCCCCGGTGATTCTCCGGCCCGCGATGGGCCGAAGTCCCGCTGCTGGAATGCCTGTCCCGCCGGCGAGAATCAAACCACCTCTCTTCTCGGCGGGACTAGGCGGCGCGGGTGGGCTCTGGGGTCCTGGGGGGGGGGGGGCGCGGGGCGATCCTGCCTCGGGGGTGCCCCCGCGATGGCCTGGCCCGCGATCGGGGCCTACCAATCCGTGGGCGGGCCTGTGCCGTGGGGGCACTCTTTTCCCTCCAACTCAGCCGCAGTCTTCACCATGGCCGACGCGGAAGAGACAACCCCCCTGCGCATGCACGGGTATGACCTCAGCAGCCGCTGACGCTCCCGCGCATGCGCGGACTTCCGCCGCCTGCCAAAGTCCTTTCGGCCCCGGCTGGCATGGTGCCAAAGGCCTTTCCCGCCGGTCGATGGCACGCCAACCACTCCGGCACGGGCCTAGCCCCTCACGGCGAGGGCTTGGCGCCTAAAGGTGCGGAGAAATCCGCACCTTTGGGGCGGCCCGACTCTGGAGTGGTTCATGCTACTCCATCCCGCCGGGACTCCCCGCCCTGCCGGGTAGGGGAGAATCCCGCCCCTTATCTATGGTCTAATCCCACATTTACTCTCAATGGCTTCTTAGTCTCAGCTGAAACCTCCTGATTTGTTCAAATGGATGTTTGTTACTTCGAGGATGACTGATTAATTAAACATTGGCCATTACTTAAGATTGACAGTTGTTCATCAAAGTTAGTTTAGGGCAGTTTCATGAGAATAAGTTTCTCACGCCACTGCTGACCACAGACGTTGACGTGACGAATCATTTGATAAATATTTATTACTAAATGCACTGAATACAATCATCTTTTCATGGTATGAAACATTCACTGAAACAATGTCTGATACTTTATACTGTAGTCAATTCATTATATGAGACAGTCACTGAAACAATGCCTATCCTTTCACAGACATGAAACCAGAGTTCAATAGTTGAGACAATGGACGTCATTCTCCGACCCCCCAGCGGGTCGGAGAATGGCCGTTGGCCGCCGTGAATCCCGCCCCCGCCGAAGTCTCCGGTACCGAGGATTGGGCGGGGGCGGGAATCGGGCCGCGCCGGTTGGCGGGACCCCCCGCTCAATTCTCCGGCCCGGATGGGCCGAAGTCCCGCCCAGAAATTGCCTGTCCCGCCGGCGTGAATTAAACCTGGTATTTACCGGCGGGACCAGGCGGCGTGGGCGGGCTCCGGGGTCCTGGGGGGGGGGGGCGCGGGGCGATCTGACCCCGGGGGTGCCCCCACGGTGGCCTGGCCCGCGATCGGGGCCCACCGATCCGCGGGTGGGCCTGTGCCGTGGGGGCACTCTTTCCCTTCCGCCTCCGCCACGGCCTCCACCATGGCGGAGGCGGAAGAAACTCTCCCCACTGCGCATGCACGGGAAACTGTCGGTGGCCGCTGACGCTCCCGCGCATACGCCTCATTTCCGCGCCAGCTGGCGGGGCAACAAACGCCATTTCCGCCAGCTGGTGGGGCGGAAATCCCTCCGGCGCCGGCCTAGCCCCTCAATGTTGGGGCTCAGCCCCCAAAGATGCTGAGCATTCCGCACCTTTGGGCCGGCGCGATGCCCGTCTGATTGGCGCCCTTTTTGGCGCCAGTCGGCGGACATCGCGCCGTTGGGGGAGAATTTCACCCCTGATTCCTGGTTCATTGCTGCATGACATGGCTCCAACAAAGATATGTCCATTTTGGCACTCTGGAGGACATTCTCATTACAGGGGAGCATACTTCTTGTAAGCTAGAGAGATAAGTGGTAAAGGCTAAAATTACCTTCACAGCCGCTGCATTCATGTTGCGTGGTAATTGTAAGGTTTGCTCGCTACACATTACAGAGATTTGATCCCACAAATCCCTCCAGGATTGTGGGGCTGGAGGAGGCTATAGAGATGCAGAACAGGAATTATGAGACCACGGAGGGATCTGACTGACACTGCAGGGGCCTGTGCGCATTGTCGACAACAGCAGCATAGAGCCTTTGACATAGTAAATACCCCAAAGCACGTCACAGAAGCATCGTCAAACAAAATGTGACACCAAAGCACAAAAGAAAGTATTCGGGCAGATGGTAAAAGCTTGGTCAGGGAGATAGGCTTTGAGGAGCGGCTCAAAGGAAGGGAGAGAGGACTAGAGATGGAGAGAGTTAGGGAGAAAAATCCCACAGTTTATTCATGGATTGATAGAATCCCGACAGTGCAGAAGGAGGCCCTGGCACTGAACCTCTGAAAGAGAGATCCATCCCCCCTGTCCTATCCCCATAACTGTGTTACCAAACCTGCACATCCCTGACCACAAAGTGGCAATTGTACCATGGCCAATCCACCTAACCGGCACATCTTTGGAAGTTGGGAGGCAACCCGAACACCTGGAGGAAAGCAATGCAGACACGGGGAGAATGTGGCAACTACACACAGACAAGGCACAATAGAACCCGGGTCCCTGGCGCTGTGCGGCAGCAGTGCTAGCCACTTTGCCACACCTTGGCAGATTACGGCATGGCTGTCAATGGTGAAAAGCAATTAAAATTGGTGATGGTCAAGAGGTCCAAATTGGTAGAGTGCCGATTATGTTGAAGATTGTGGGGCTGGAGGAGACTATAGAGATGCAGAACACGAATTATGAGACCACGGAGGGATATGAAAACAAGGGTGACAAATTTAAATTTGCATTGCTTTGATGGTAACCAATGTAGGTCAGGTAGAGCAGGGCGTGTTTTCATTCGTTCACAGGATGTACAAGTCACTGGTTGGACATTTATTACCCATCCCCCTGAACAGACTGACTTGCTGGACCATTTCAGAGGGTGGTTAGTGTCAAACACATTGCTGTGTATCTGAAGTCACATGTCAGCCAGACCAGACAAGGACAGCAAATTTCCTCCCCATAAGTACATTTGTGGACCAGATGAGCTGTTTTTACAACAATCATGTCATGATCACGATTCGACTCTTAATTCCAGATTTATATTGAATTCAAATTTCACCATCTGTCATGGTGGGATTTGAACTCAGGTCCCCTGGGTTTGTGGAGTACTAGTCCATTGACATTACCACTATGCCATCACCTCCTTGGTGCTTAGACTAAGTGCTAGTTAGGACTCCACAGTATAAATATTTCCCACTTTCTCTGTCTGTTAGCTTTGACAAAGAGTTATCGGACTCGAAACGTTAACTCTTTTCTCTCCCTACAGATGCTGCCAGACCTGCTGAGATTTTCCCGCATTTTCTCTTTCGTGCTAGTTAGGATTTGGGCAGCAGAGTTTCGGAAGATGCCAAGTTTACATGGGGTAAAACATTTGATGCCAAGGCAAGAGTGCATTGGAATAGTTAAGTTTAGAGATATCAAAGGCATGGGTGAAAAGTTGAGTAGCAGATGAGCTGAGGCAGGGGCAGAATCGCATGATGTTACAGAGGTGAAATTAGTGATGTTGCAGATTTGTGATCGCTGTAGCAGGGAGTTTTGAGAGGCGTAATCGCTTTAATAAGAAAATACACTTAAAAATCATATGAAGTAATATACTGGATGAAATTTGCAGTCAAACTATCTAGGTGCATTAGTCCCAGCCATTCACAGAGACTAGACGACAAAAACTCATTCTAATTCAAACCATCTCAGGTGAGGTTAGGAATGAGGTCACCACAGATAGAATAGGGCAGTCTGTGAGGGTCTTTTGTTCTTGCCCAAAAAGGTGATTAAATAATTCGAGGACCGGGGCAGCACGATTAACGGAACAAGTCAGGAACACTGAGGATGAGAAAGAGCCATTGTCAATATAATAGGTGTTCTGGTAGGGAGTCATTGACACAGTTAAAACAAGCTCATGTACAGATAAAAACCATCACAAAACAATCAAGTGCTTCTGAAACCGATACGACGGGTTGAATGTACTGTTAATCGCAAACCGATTAAATCATGCATATGTAAATCGATTCTGAGAAATGTTGGAAAGATATAATCAATGTTCTTGACCATTGTAAGCCAGGATCGTCCGGACTCTGTCAGTGTTAAGACAAGCAGGCCGGATTCTCTGCAGTGCATCGCTTTCTTCAAAACTTCACACGGTCTAGAAAGACGCGATTTCTCTCTACTACAAACGCAAGCTCACCTTGGGGTGAAATCTGACATCAAGTTTGCAAAAAGTTTAATTTACCTTCAGACAATTGTCACAGAGAAGAACTGAGTTGTGGTGAGGGAACAGAGTTTGTGGTGGGGACCAAAGACAATGGGTGAATTCTCCTAACCAGTCCGCAGC
This sequence comes from Scyliorhinus torazame, assembly GCF_047496885.1. Classification (NCBI taxonomy): domain Eukaryota; kingdom Metazoa; phylum Chordata; class Chondrichthyes; order Carcharhiniformes; family Scyliorhinidae; genus Scyliorhinus; species Scyliorhinus torazame. The sequence goes on along the minus strand of NC_092721.1, from coordinate 29,993,611 downwards.
GGGTTTGATGGCTGGCAGGCATGGTGAGTCTGGCGGGAGACAAAAAGTCAGAAACCTGCCAGCCTAAAGCCTTGTGCTAATTTACCCAATGGTGGTTTAATGGCACGTTGCTCTTCCTTCTGGCAGGTTGCTATTTGCTTCTCATGGATGCTTATTGAAGCGTTAACATCCCATCAGGCATTCCAATCTTGCATTACATCAGCGTTGGGGTCAAACTCAATTGGCAATGAGTGGTGTGCACACAGCGGTCCTCAGTTCACCAGAGAGTTTAGGGTGTGCGCAACAACTTTCTGTCATGGTGCTGCACTGCTCCTGATGCACTGTTCAATACTCTCCCAGAACAGTCCAGTTCCTGCCTTCCAACTCTATACTGAGCTGGTCATTATGGGCAACAATGTGTTGCCGGATCCATGAGTCAACCTGTGTCACGGTCTTGGATCAGCACTGCACTGGGGTTAGGGAGTACAGGGGTCTCTTTCCCTCTGGACCCAAGCTGCAGTGTCTATCTGGAAAGCACTCTGCTGTGGGACTCATGCAATCACTGCAACAAAGGTCCTGAACTTCAACAGGGACTGGAGGGTTGGGGGGTATAGGCTAATGAAGACAAGGGGGCAATGTGGAAGGAGGGCTGTGCAAGGTGGGGGGGGGGGGGGAGGTGAGGAAGGATGAGGGTTCACAATAGCTTGAGAGGGGCAAGGAGAGACATGAAGATTGTTCAGAAAACAAAGGTAGCTTTAAGGGATTAATATTTGTATTGGTAACCGTTAGAAATAAAGTACAGTTCTAAGTGGATTTAATTTAATGTTTCTGTGTAAGGCAGGGTAAAAACTATAGTTAAATTCATTCTGGACAAAGGTATTTGTATGTCTGGGGGTTGCTTCAGTTCCAACTGTGCTTCTATTGCGCTTATAGAGAGGGTTATGGCATGAAGAGTGAATAGAGGTTGGCAGGAGTTGCTTATCAACTCGCTAGCTTTTAAGGTAGAGGCTTTTGAGTTTACTCAAGTTGTTACTCGAATTTGTTGTCAGCTGAAGACAGGACACGCATGAGTGAACATCTCACAACTCTGACAGGAAAAACACTAGACAGGACAAGAGATATGCAAAGAGGCAGACTTTCTTAACAAGACTGGAGTTAAGAGAACAGAGGCCAAGATGTTATCAGAATTCAAGGAGTTAAGCAGGCAAAGTATTGCGAGTGAAAGAGACATCTGCAGTAACCAGAACGAAAACGGAAAAGCAGACTTCAGACGTAAAACTAGTAAAGTTTGATGCCATTTTAATAGAGTCTGGGAACTGAGAGTTAAAGCAATTGCAAACAGTTTGTACAACAGTCAAAACAAGGAAATCCTGAAAGGGGAGCTGAAAGAGTAATTTGAAAGACCTGGACTGAATTTTGAAATACAAACTGTTGAGGCAAACGATTGTAGTGAAAGAAGACTTTAAAGCTTGTATTTTTTGGAGTGGAGTTTGGAAACGCTCATGTAAACCATTTCAGAGGGTTTTGAGGAGAAAGCCACAGAAATTTACTTGGGTTTAAGTAAAGTGGAGAGTGTATTTGACCACAGCCAGTCTGTGTGTTTAAAGGGACTTTGCTGAGACTATTGTAGTTTAAGATATACTTTGTAATCCATGTTAATCTTAAATCTTTGTGTATTTATTAAGCTAAGCGGAGAGTAAAGGAGTATTGTATCATAGTCCATTTTTTCATGTTTAACAAATGTTATTTTTCTTGTTGTTGAAACATAATTAGCAGTCCTGTGACTCTGTTGCTCCATGTTTTCTGAAAAAAAGTGAATGTTTTGAGGCAGAATACTAGTCTAGGATCTTCACATTTAGTTATAACGCCAACTGGGATTGTAACAAGATGATGAACAATGGAGAGCAGAGGGAAGATAGAGGAGAGGGGAGCTGACCGGAAAAAGTCTGCACGAAAATCTCACAAACAAGGAGGTCATAGGGATACCACATCTGTTTACTGGAAGGGGATGTAGGAAGATTCCAGATACGGCGGTTTGAGGTCCACGTGGGGCATGGACACCTCACAGGGGATGACTCAGGGGGAAGGTGGTTGAATCAAGGAGCAGAATTCTTGTTGAGGCTGCTAACCTTTCCATCCCGGGGTTGCTGACAACCTGGATGGTCTGGTGAAGACAGTTGACCTGGAGAGAGGACTATATATGTGCTGGACTGGTGTTTAAATAAGGCGCCGGGACCTTCAAACCTATCAGAGGAGGGTGGGTATACGAAGTAGCTGCCAGACCACAAGATGATTCGGAGAGGAACTCCCTTATGCAGAATTAATTAGCTTCCAAGCACAGAATCTGGAGCAGACTCCTGTTATTCTGGTCGGTAGGACAGGCACTGCCAGAGCCATCCAGCCCCACATTTAATCTCAAAATGGGAGAATTCCACCCAATGTTTTGGCACTGTTGGAATTAATTTCTGCTCATCTATTGCAGTATTTAGGAATGCCAAGTGGAGATGTGTAATGCAAACGGCGCAGATTTTGTGTATGCTAAACAATAATAAAACATCCAAAAATAGAGAAAAACGTTCCTGATCAAAATGCCATTTAACCAAAATGCCAAGGGCAAAATGCCATTCCTTCGTAGCTGCTTGCTCATCTCTACACAACTTAGTAACTGCCCCATAATTTCCTGTCACTGACAAACCTGGGCATACAACTTTCTGTGACTTTGTTGAATTGGTGTAACTCCCCCAGATACAGGTATCTAGGAACACAATTTATGATATTCACCAATCAGTGAACATTCGTTTTAGCTCTCTACTCTCTGTCCCCTACGTCCCAATCTTTTAGCAGTCCATATCACAAGGTTGCTTCTAAATCCATAGACTTTCGTCTTTGGTTAATAATATCCCATACAAACCTTTTAAAAGCCTTCTGGAAGATCATATAGATAAAATCCTCTTTCTAATCAGCACATACTTCTCATGCTGCTTGGGTAGTTCATTCCAGTAACTCCCCTAGAGTCAATGTTTAACTGACAGTTCTTTACTTGTCTAATTTCTTCTTCCTTTCTTTCTGAAATAATGGAGAGCTATTTGCAATTTTGCAATGCAAAACTCATGGTTTTAAAATCAGAAAAATCTTTGAAATTTATAACAAATGCGCCAGTAATTATCCCTCTGGTAATTAATACTCTGGTGTGGAAACCATTTGATCTTGGAGATGTTTTAAATTTCAAGTCCCATTATTTTCTCAATTGCCAATGTTTAACTTATATTCAGTCCAAAGAAAATGCTCATCTATGAGCCTATTTTTCGGTGCTTTTACCAGCAGTATTTCGCCCTCTCACTCCATCTTGAAAATCTATGCAAATTGCTCAGTTACAGTCTCCACTCCACTTGTTGTCCACCACAGTCTTATTTGCATGTGTCTGTAATGAGCCCACATCCCAAGTTATCATTCTCTTTTCCTTAATATATTTGCCAAAACATTCACTGCTAGCTTTGAAACTATTTGCAACTTCCTTTTCACATTTCATTTTGTACTGCTTATTCATTTCTTTATATAATTTTGCTGCTTTTTGAAAACATTTCCAATTGCTGGATTTCCATTGTCACTTGTATTTCTAGAATCATCGAATAGAATAGCACAGGAGAAGGCCATTTAGTCCACCAAGGTTATGTGGGTGTTGTTTGAGAGCTCCACTGAATCTCACCCCTCCGTTATTTCTCCAAACCGCCACAAATTTATTTTCCTTCAAGTATTCATTCAATTCCCTTTTAACTAGTGCTACTAAAATTCTACCCACTCTCCCTTCAGGCAGTGCACTTCAAATAACCACTCATTGCATGAAGACCAGGGGGTCGGGATTCTCTCAGCCCAGGCCGGGCCGAAGAATCACCGGGACGGGCGCGAATCGCGCGACGCCGATTCTCTGGAGAGCGGAGAATCGGCGCCATTGCCGCGCCGCCAGTCGGGGGCCGTTCTACGCGCCCGCCCCCGGCGATTCTCCACCCGGGATGGGCCGAGCGGCCGTAAAAAAAATCCGAGACCCGTCGGCGCCGGCTACGTGTGGTCTTACCCGGCGGGACCTCGGCATGCATCCATCTGGGGGTGGCCTGGTGGGGAGGAGAGGGGGGGGGTCCGAACCTGAGGGGCGGGGTCTCCGCTGTGGCCTGGCCTGCAATCGGGGCTTACCGATTGGCAGGTCAGCCTCTCCGGCTAGAGGCCTCTTTTGTTCCGCGCCAGCCCCTGTAGCTCTACGCCATGTTGCAGCGGGGCCGGCGCGGAGAAGGGAGCCACCGTGCATGCGCGCAATCGCGCCGGTTGCATGCGCAGACCCGCGGCGTCCATCTGACACTGGTATCGGCAGCTGGAGCGGCTTGGGCCGCTCCAGTGCCGTGCTGGCTCCCTGCAAGGGTCAGAATCGCTGTTCCTGAGGGCATGTTGACGCCGTCAAGAACCGGCCCAAACTCATACTCTCAAAGCAATCCCCAAGTAAACGGACAGATTTCAGAACTGCTTTTTCAGCATGGGCCTAGACTGAATAGATGAAAGAAATGGGAAAGGCTGAAACAATTGGACATTTTTATTATACTAGGCTGCCCATTCAATATTACAAAAGGTACTCTTGCGTTTTATCAATTTCATAAAATTTAATTCATCCGAAGACTTTTCCACATTTACAATGTTGATGTTTTACTTCACAGCCTGCCCGCTTACAGCAGCAACAATCTGGCAAATACGTTGTTCAATAGGTAGTTACAACTTCCAACCACAGCACTGTCATGACTCACCTTAATGTTGACCGATACAATTCATGCATTGCATGATGAATTGTAAAGGAGGTAAATCCATTTTATTTAATTTTTAAATTGTCCCTGCCTCCAATCCCTGGTCCATGCCCCTATGCAACTGACGTAAAACCTGACAGCTGCCTCGCTGAAAATTAAAAATAACCTTGCTGGAGACGAGTTCTGAATGAGCCCAGGTAGCTGTTAATTGTCTCCTTAATAGGAGCTAGTCTTTCCGGGGCCCATTCCCTCTCGTGCCCTCATGAAAGTGGTCAACGGTAGAAATGGAGGAGGCGTCCTGCTCAGCGCTCAACCTTTTCCCGATCCCTCTCCATTTGATCCAAACTGGGACCATGAAACCCTAAAGCTCTGCTTCTGTTTACAATGCCATGTGTTTTCGAAAGACGTTGTTAATCACTCCTGCCACCCTCAAGTGTTTTGTACAAACACCCCCCATGTTTCTCACTTCTTGCATTCCTTTTCAAATTGTGTCATCTAGCATGTATATTCCTCCTCGATCTTCAACCAAATGTCTCACACATCACTTTTCTGCATTGAATTTCATCTGACATGTGTTTGCTAATTCCAGCAGCTTGTCGATATTTTCTTGATACTCTTTCAGTATCTTCCTCGGTATTTATTATACTTCTAAGTTTTCTCTGATTCCAAATCATTAAGACGTACCAAAAATCTGCCAATGATCAGAGTACTGTACCTTCGGGAGCTGCAATGAATCCTTCCTCCAGTCTGAAAAAAACATTCATTCATCACAACCCTTTGTCTTCTAATTCTGAGCCAATGTTGTATCCATGGGGTTACTTCCTTGTTATCGTATGGGCTTTAAGTTTGCTAACAAATCTAATATGTGGTACTTTGGAAAACACCTTTTGAAGGGTCGTATACACAACATCAATTACACTGCCCTCATCTACCCTCTCCATTACCTCAGCAAAAACCTCAATCAAGTTAGTGATCTTCCCTTAGCAAGTCTATACTGGTTCTCCTGCACTAATCCATACTTATTCAAGTGGTTGCCAATTTTCTCCCAGATTACTGTTTCCAAAATATTCCTGACCACCAAGGCTAAACTGACTGGCCTATAATCTTTCTTGTTAATCTTTTGCCCTTATCAGATATGAGTGTAATATTTACAATCTTCCATTCCATTGTCGAAAGAGAATTAGAATATTGTAACCAGTCCTTCCACAGTTTCTCCCTTACTTCACTCAGGAACCTTGGCTGCATTTTATCCCAACCAATGAGGCCAATCTACTTTAACAATTTCTAACCTGCCTTGTACCTTCTCCTTATTTACTCTTATCTCCTCCAGTGTACCAACAACCTTCATGTTGACCATAGCCTTGGCAAAATCCATTTGCTTAATAAACACCAATGCAAAGCACTGATTTAATACATCAGCCATGCCTTCGGTCATAAATATTATGGGCGGGATTCTCCACTCCCGCGCCGGTTGGGAGAATCGCCTGGGCCGCCAAAATTTCCCGGGACGCCGGTCCGATGCCCTCCCGCGATTCTCTCAAGCGGCGGGAACGGCCCCGTCGAGTTCCGCGGGCCGCAGGCCGGAGAATCGCCGGAGACACCCAAAATGGCGATTCTCCGGCACCCCCGTTATTCTCAGGCCCGGATGGGCCGAGCGGCCAGGCCAAAACGGCGGGATCCCCCCGGCACCGTCCACACCTGGTCGCTGCCGTCATGAACGGTGCGTGAACGCTGGGGGGGCGGCCTGCAGGGGGGGGGGAGGGGGGATCCTGCACCGGGGGGTACCTTAAATGTGGCATGGCCCACGATCGGTGCCCACCGATCGTCGGGCCATCCTCTCTGAAGGAGGACCTCCTTCCTTCCGTGGCCCCGCAAGATCTGCCCGCCATCTTCTTGCGGGGCGGACTTAGAGAGGCCGGCAACCACGCATGTGCGGGTTGGCGCCGGACGGATGACGCCAGTTATGCGGCGCTGGCCGGGTCATTTATGCGGCGAAGCCTTTACGCGGGCGACAAGGCCTGGCACGTGTAGATGACGCGGCCCCGATCCTAGCCCATTGTCAGGGCCTGAATCGGCCCGGAACGGGTCCGTTTCGCGCCATCGTGAACCTCGACGGCGTTCACGACGGCGCGGCCACTTCGGCGCGGGAGTGGAGAATCCTGCCCTATATCTTTACTTTCATCGCTAATCAGTCCAATTCCTCCTCTGAAAATCCTTTGCCTTTTAATGTGCCTATAGAAATGTAATACTTCCCATTCCCCAGTTAGTTGAATAACAGCTGCAACGTTTATTTACATATAACTGCAATGCAGAGGTTTGCAGTCTCATGGATGCAAGTCACCTTCCAGGATTGAACAGGTACGGAACCCCACACTTGCTAGGGTGATCCCACTTTGGACCCAGATTGGTTACCCGGACCACATGACCCTCTAAGCCGATCGCCCACAAAGCGGACAAACACCACACTAAGACCTTTGGTTTGTCCTTCATATCAGTGGCCAATACTTCACCCTTCTTGTTTTCTTTTCCAATTATACTCCATACTTTTTATATCATTCCTATTTTACCTTATTATTAAGTTATGTATGTCACATACACCCCCCCCCCCCCCCCCACGTTTATCTTTATCCTGCTTTCTAACTTTCTCGTCACCTGGGGAGATCTGGCTGTGATTGCTCTTCCGCTAACCCCCCCCCTATAAACAACCCCCCCCTGCAAAGACCTCCACCTTCCTGTTGTGGGAATGTACCTAGACTGTCCCTGAATCGTCTTCCCTTTTCTTGCTCGGTGACATTTCCGTCTGCCAATCTTTGACTCCAATTTATCTGAACCAGGTCCATCCTCAATTTGTGTAATCCTCTTCTTTTAACCTGCCATTGTCTCTTGCCTCATTTGCCAAGCAAAGATACTGAACGACACAAGTGGAGAATTTACCACTGATACTGGTCTTATCACAGACCAGGTACTGATTTGAGTAGCTCCAGTTAGTTTGTAGTTTTAATTATTCACTGTCCAACCCAGTTTACTGTGGTCAATTGATTTCTCATCCCTTCAAAATTTGTCTGACAGAAATGTAATTCTTGATTTGAGAGCCTCCCTTCTCCTTTTCAATCCTGTTGCAGTCACTATTTGCAAGGTTCTTCCTTTGCTAACTATTTCTGGCTGGTTACAATAGTAAATCTAATATATGGCCTATTCACTTTCAGTTATAAATCATATTGTTCCATAAAATGGAGCTAAATACAATCTAGAAATTAATTGCCTTTATGACTTGAACTTTTCTGCTTCTCTCAGTCTGTGAAAATTAACATCTCTCATTGTAACTGCATTGTTTTTACTACATGCTTCGCTCGTCATCATATTTATACATCCTCCACTGCATCAGTAATATGAGATCTGTAGATAAGTAGATTTATTCTTTTACTGTTCCTCAACTATACACATGTTACCATTGTCTGATCACTCCCACTGAATTCCCTTTCCACTGCTGTAATAACATGCTTATGAATATTGCTAATCCTCTTCACCATTCCCAATTTCCCTGCCCATATTAAAGATCCAACATCCTGGAACATTTAACTGCCAATCATGATCAATTTATTGCTAAGTCTCTGTGATAACTACTGCATTATAGCCTGTGGATTGAATCTGTGCTTCTGAATCGTACAATTTATTTCTGAAATTATGCTCATTAAGACCATAAGAGACATGTCTTTGAAAGAAATAATTTTTTTTTCAATCTAATAATCGAATAGAGCTGTTAATCCAACATGCTTAATAGTGAAATAAAAGCTTTATTTCAAAAAGTAATACCAAAGCATTTTGAATCCCCTCAAGTGGTTAAACTCTTGATTCACTATCCACCTCAAAGGCAGGTAATCCTTTAATAGCCTCTTAAAACTGTCCAAAACAATCTCCACACAAAACCCTGCTGAGTAAGTGATTCTGGAGTTTTTGAAACTCAAGCATTCATAGGGGATCAGCTGCAATAACAAACCACTTCAGCTCATGAACAACGGAGCCTATTGAAGCTGCAAGAACAGAGGATTATTTTCAAAGCTACATCAAATATCCTGTCAATCAATGCACTCCAGGAGCAGATATCTGCTTTTTGTTTCTCTGAGGGAAAGCTACAGACCGTTTTGTGTTTGCTTTACAGGTTTGTGAACACAAAAGTCACCTAACATCAAGACACTTCGAGTTTTAAATATATGATGGCATTCCAATACATCAAAACATTCACACAATTTTGCGGAAAGTAATGGTCAACTTACCTTTGCAGGACAGAGTCCTGTGATGAATCACTGCAGATCTAACTTGCAATACTTCTCTAACAATTTAAACTGAAAGAACCATTTATTTTGTATTTCAAATTGAAATGACTGTCAATCAAAGAATTACAGTAGCAGGTTGTGGATTTATTTTTGGTACTGACATTCCCTGTGATTTACTCCTTGTGAGCCTCATATAATTGTGGAGGGGGCCTGAATGTATAAAGATTGCATTGCGACTTGAACCTGCTCACCCCCGACAGGAATTGGCAAGGCCAGTGCTGCATGAGGGTTAGCGATCTGCACCCTCATCCCATATCGAAACAAGTTGCCAGAAATGGGAGTAAGGTGGGGATCCGGGAATCGGGTCCTACTCGTCATTTATAAAGAACCCTGAGTCAGCCCAACTCTGCCAAAATCGAGGCCTCCCTTTCCATCATCAGGGTCTGTCGGTCACTTTATCTGTTCAAGGTAACGCTGAGCTAACTGCAGCATTACCAGCAATCCTTGAAACCATAGGTAGACTGCAATGCAGTGGATCCACTGATCTTTCTTGACACTTGATGTAATGTCTCATCTTATCAGCGGTGCTTAATATTTGGTGAATTTTAGCACTAAAGCCCTGCTAGTCGCGACTTCTCCTTCCTGAAATTTGTTTACCAGCGCCAAAAGCCCTTGCACACAGGATTGCCCATTGCGGCCCTAAATCTGTGTCGATCTGTGGATTTGAACATTCAACTGTACTGGTCCGTAAATGCAGAAACGGCAGCATTTCAAAGACAGAATAACCAAGGTTTCAGTGGTGTATTGTCAGCAGTAGAAAGTGTGCACTGTGCATGAATCATCTGTAACAGCACATGGCTTCTTGTGATTTACATGGTACAATGATTCCTGACCAGTTTGTTACAGTACAGGTGCGGTACAGGACTTCAATAGAAATGTGATTCATGTGTAGACAATATTATCCCAGCTAAATTACAGAAAGCTGTCAAATGAATAGAACATTGTTACTGTTGTTTCAGGGCCATAGTTCTAACTAAAGCCTGGTTGAAGGGCCATTTGCTTTCAGAGCTGCTGCGTGCTTCACTAGGGAGCGAAGACTGAGATGTTGGTAGATTTCTGCAGTGCACCGTTTGCCAGTCCCGACATTTATCCTGTGGAGCCATGTATAGCACAACAGCAAGATGGGAAACAAAGTAGAGGAAAATTAATTTTGTTAGATTGGTTCATTCTAGTACAAGCATTCATCCATTCTCTCGAGGCTGGAAAGACTGTGCCTAGACGTTCGTTTGGAGGCGAACAAAAACAATCTCCTATCCCAGAGGTTTCCAGGTTGCAAATGGGGACCCAAAGAGAAGAAAAAGCCGAATTTGGGGATGGCTGGAATCTATCCAATTCACCCCATAATTAAGTATGTTTGCCATTCACGATTTCACACTTTGCAAGAATTTACAGGAATGTAACCCTTGCAAGTAGAAGGACTTTACTATAATTTATCACAATGTGATAAATTGTGGGATGTTGCATTAATGTCATGAGATATGGTTCCAGAGAATAGATTTGCTCACCCAGGAGTCACTCTGAGACTGGCTTTCATTGGCCAAGTACTGGTGGAATAAAATGTCTTAAAATGAATCTGTCTTAAAATGAAGATGTGGTGACCACTATCTGGGAAGTGCTAAGCCTCTGAAAGAGTTTGGTTATGGATCAGCTTTGGGCACATGAATGACTGATTTAGATACAAAAGGGTATAGTTAGGTATAAACAATATAGTAGGTTTAAATATAATCTAAGCGCTCACATGAGCTCCTGCATGCAGAGACTAGGAGGTGTCTGTAGGCCGATAACCTCAGGTCATTGCTCTGGCAACAGATAAAACTCCCAAGGAATTGTGGTCGTGGCAAGGATACTTGCACACATAAAGTTAATTGCTACCAGGCAGTTACTGCTCACGTGATCATCATAGAACACAGGACAATGGGAGGGAGTCTGGCGGCTGTAGCTCAAGCGTAGACTTATTCAAATAACTGTCTGGGACTTTGTTGATAAGTAGAGGCATCTATGTGCCTGGTGATATTATTATTTTTATTTTTCTTCTTTTTATAAATTCAGAGTACCTAATTTTTAATTCCAATTAATGGGCAATTTAGTGTGGCCAATTCACCTACCCTGCACATCTTTCTGGGTTGTGGGGGTGAGACCCACGCAGACATAGGGAGAATCCACGGACATTGACCCGGGGCCGGGATCGAACCCAGGTCCTCAGCGCCGTGAGGCAACAATGCTAAGCGATATTATAATATTATGTATGTGCCTTGATTATGATTGTAACTATACTCATGCGTAATGCATTATGTAATCCTAAATTATTAATTATGAGTGAACATAGATAATCTTTGAACAAATATATTCTTTTGTTTGGTGTATGTTAATTAATTCAGATAACAAGGAAAAGTATAATTGACCTGTATTTTCTGTGCTTGGGGAGCTGGCAAGCCATCTCGTGCTAGCTCAGCTTCTTTGCTTTAGCTTGCAATTAAAGTTTAAACTGAACTTCAACTCTAAGTGTCTCTGGTCAGTTGGAGAGTGAAGCCCGCTACAGTTGAACAACCACCGGGTAAACTCCCACAAAAATCTGAAAATTGTTTTTGTAGTTGTTCAGTGAAATAATGGAGATCTGAACATCTTTGTCAATAAATTCTAGTGGAGGAACAAGTGGATGGCTTCATCTTTGGTGCTATCTAGCCTGTTTGGCATCAGTCTATTTACACCACTTCCTTTGTTCCTCAGAAAGTAGCAATTTTTGGAGGTTCCCATTGGAGAACCCATGTTGGTGGTATTGGAGATGGCATGATGGTCGGAGAAGGCAATATAATTGCCACTCAATGTCCATAAAAATGTCCATACAGCAGCACAACAAACGGTGCACCAATAGCCTAAAATATCTTCACTGATCTAACTGGACTCTTAAAGATTTTTTAGCATTTACATTTGAATAAGCAGCAGTCTTGGACACACCTAATTTAGATGGGAAGCTGTGTTACTCATGAACAAACATGGAAAAACTGAGCTCACATGCAATTAGTACTGCAATTAAAATTAAGTATTACAGGGAATTGCTGCCATCTGTTTCCGGAAGAAGATTTTGCCCTGATTAAATCACCACCGGTAATGAAATAAATAATAATAATAAATAACAAAAAATCTTTATTATTGTCACAAGTAGACTTACATTAACACCGCAATGGGGGGCATGGTAGCACAGCTCCTGTGTCCCAGGTTCGATTCCCGGCTTGGGTCACTGTCTGTGCCGAGTTTGCATTTTCTCCCCATGTCAGCGTGGGTTTCCTCCGGGTGCTCCGTTTTGCTCCCACAGTCCAAAGATGTGCAGGTTACTTCCCAATCAGGATGCTCACTTTCTGGTAAATTTCCCGGTTAGTGCTGTAACGATCTTCAAGAATACTGCTGCAAGTTCCACATGCAAAGTTTGAAATTTCATTCAATAATTCCCCTCCCGCAATATTTCTATTCCGGTAGCAGAAAATGTCTTACTGTCGATTAGTAGGAGTTGTGAAACAAGCTCTTTGTCATTTCAAGTTCAACATTGGGTTTATGTACGATGAGCTGGACAATAACAATTAAATTTGAATGAAAGAACAGGAAGTTCTAATTGCTGCTGTCTTCTCACTTTAAACGTGCAGACTCAATTGATTTTGTTGGTGATATTCATAGTGTTCCCTCACAGCCTTGACCAACAATCAATTTAATGTATGATACCTCCATCCACATCAGAATAAAATAACACTGTATCAATTTGAAATATTCTGACAGGCATTAGAAAATTGACTTCTGTGTTAAAATCTGCACTCCACATATTTAGCTCTGGTGTGAGTTCTATGATGCATGGCCTGAATTTTATGCTCCCTCACTGGCGGGCTTATAGGCAGGGGTGAGTGTAAGATTCTTTGAAGGGCTTTCAACTGGGTTCTTACCTGTACCAACCTCTGTACAATTTTAACGCCGCAGCGGGCAGGGCCTCAAACGGATTGCCCAGCCTTGCTCCAGCTGAGGTTCTGAAACGGCCAATTATTTCCCACCTAGCCTCAATTGTACACTGGTGGGAGGAGTTCCCAGCTATGTAAGAAACCCAAAGATAATCTGGTTCAGCCCCCAGCTGGAAATGGAGCTGAGGGAATCTCCATCAGCAACACCTTTTACTGCTAAGAGGTGGGGGGGTGGGGGCGCTCAATGCCTGGTAACTGCAGGACCTTCTTCCTCACTCCAGTCTCTCCCCTGCACCCCAATTCCCGAAGGCCTCTCCTGCCTTCCCCACCCTGAGACCCCCAAAACTTACCGCTTCTTGGAATCCTGGGACTTTTGCTCTGGGGATTACATGCAGTACCAGTTCTGTCCACTGCAACTTCTGGTGCTGCAGAGACCAGACAGCTGCTAGCCCAGCAGATTGGTCAGTAATTCTCTCAGGCAGGATCTCCTCCTGAGTGAGGGGCAGAGGTCCTGCATGCACCAAATTAACTCTCGTTGGAGCGGGAAGGGAAACACCGACATCCTAAAAATTATGGCCTCTATCTTAGAATCCCTACAGTGCAGAAGGAGGCCATTCAACCCATCAGACCTGCACCAACCCTCTGAAAGAGCATCCTACCCAGGCCCACTCCCTAGCCTCGCAACCCCACAGCCCCACCAAACCTGCACATCTTTGGACTGCAGGTGTTGTTTCTCCTTTAAAAGTATGCTGCTGTTGTCTGTTGTCTGTTGTTTCTTGAAACCATTACCTTCAATTTACAACAAATATTTACACATTTGGACGTCCAAACAAAACTCTTTTACTTCAATACTGTGATCTGGCATCATTATTATATCAGTGCCATCTATGCTTCTGATGTTAATTCATAATTCTGCATCTCTTTATCTGTACAATATTGACATTCTCCTAAATCTCTCCCAAAGTCTCAGATTACACGGTGTTAGTCTTGGCGATACCTTGACCAATCTCTCTGACCTCATTCTGATCTCCTTTTGAGGCTGAGGACATAGAACATGGAACATACAGTGCAGAAGGAGGCCATTTGGCCCAACGAGTCTGCACCGACCCACTTAAGCCCTTTTACCCTATCCCCGTAACCCAATAAACCCTCCTAAATTTTTTATTCACTAAGGGCAATTTATAATGGCCAATCTACCTAAGCTGCACGTCTTTGGACTGTGGGAGGAAACCAGAGCACCCGGCGGAAACCCACGCAGACATGGGGTGAACGTGCAGACTCCGCGTAAACAGTGACCCAGCGGGGAATCGAACTTGGGACCCTGGCGCTGTGAAGCCGCAGTGCTATCCACTTGTGCTACCGTGCTGCCCACATTCCACCCTTCTGTTGCGGCGTAGGTATTCTTCTCCTGGCAAACTGTATAGCTTGTAGTAAGTCATTCTTCTTCTGCATCAGGATATGAGTGGTAATCTCGCATTTCTTTTGGCTTTCTTTCCAAGGATATTAAAGCCACTACAGTTTCTCCAGATGATGTCCCGTTCTGTCTCAATCCTGTCTGATCTTGGTTGTGGAGCTTTCTGTCAATGATTGTGCCTTCTATCTGTTGGCTTCAGACCCATACTCGTTCCCCGGGCCTCTGCACTGGTAACTCATGTGCTCTGTATAATTAAAATTCTGAGCCTCTGTTCTCCCTCACACGGTTTAAACCTCTTGAAGTTATTTGTGATGCTAATGGGTTTGAATTTTTGTTCTGGAGATGGAAGATGTGTTCTCAATCTCCCAACCATGAGCGGGCGAGATTCTCTGGCCTTGCCCGTGGTGTGTTTCTCAGCAGTGGGAAGTGGCCCACTGTTGGTCCTGCCACTGTCAATGGGATTTTCCATTGAAACCACCCCACGCCGCCAGGGAACCTCCAGGTAGGTTGTGGCATCGGTAACACCGGGAGATCCTGCTGACATGAATATCAGAAGACTTCGCCCAGTGACCCATTTTGTCGTGGTGAGGTTCAATAACTCAGAAGAGCCAGGTCAAAGTTTTTGGGTGGGATTCTCCATTCCACCAGCTCCGCTTTCCGGCACGGCGCACCTCCGCCGGCAGAGGGATTCTCCATTCCCACAGCCGGCTGATGGGGTTTCCCATTGTGGCCACCCCACATCGTCAGGAAATCCATGGGTGTGGTTGCACTGCCGGTGAAGCAGAGGATCACGCCGACGGAGAATCCTGCAGTTTGTTTCTCTTCAATGAATCGTTGACAGTTCATACCCATTCAGCTTCATCTCCATTTCCTTCATGATAGCCAAGTGAACTGGTTACTTGAACAAAGCCATATTCGGTTGCATGATTGTGGAAAAGATCATTGGCAAATGGCAGCCCATGATCAGACATTTCAATCTACGGGATGCCATGTGTTGCATTAAACCTCAAGGTCGTGAAAATGTCAAACAGCTTGTCTGACATTAAGTCCTCAAAAATACACCCACATACATAAAAAAAGGTCACAGGATGAGAATCAGGGGCGAAATTCTCCGGTATCGGCGCGATGTCCGCCGACCGGCACCCAAAACGGCGCAAATCAGTCGGGCATCGTGCCGCCCCAAAGGTGCGGAATCCTCCGCATCTTGGGGGGCGAGCCCCAACCTTAAGGGGCTAGGCCCGCGCCGGACTAATTTCCGCCCCGCCAGCTGGCAGAAAAGGCCTGTGGTGACCTGCCAGCTGGCGCGGAAATGACATCTCCGGGGGGCGCATGCGCGGGAGCGTTAGCGGCTGCTCACGGCATCCCCACGCATGCGCTGTGGAGGGAGTCTCTTCCGCCTCCGCCATGGTGGAGATCGTGACGAAGGCGGAAGGAAAAGAGTGCCCCCGCAGCACAGGCCCGCCCACGGATCCGTGGGCCCCGATCGTGGGCCAGTCCACCGTGGGGGCACCCCCCGGGGCCAGATCGCCCCGTGCCCCCCCCAGGACCCCGGAGCCCGTCCGCGCCGCCTTGTCCCGCCAGTAAGGTAGGTGGGACAGGCATTCTAGCAGCGAGACTTCGGCCCATCCGAGCCGAAGAATCGCGGGGGGGGGGGAGCCGCCAACCGGCGCGGCGCGATTCCCACCCCCACCGAATATCGGGTGCCGGCGAATTCGGCAACCGGCGGGGGCGGGATTCACGCCAGCCCCTAGCTATTCTCCGACCCGTCGGGGGGTCGGAGAATCTCGCCCCATGTGCCTGATAGCTCATCTCATCCCCAAAGCACATCCACCAGTCACAAGGCACAAGACAGGATCCTCTCCATGTGCCTGGATGAGTGCAGCTCCAAATACATTCAAGAAGCTTGACATTATCCAGGTCAAAGCAGTCCATTGGACCTGCACCACATCCACCATCTTAGTTCTTTACTCTCCCAACTAGCCAATTAAACATGGGGCGAAATTCTCCGTACCCCCGCCAGGCCGGAGAATCGCCGGGGGCTGGCGTGAATCCCGCCCCCGCCGGTTGCCGAAGTCTCCGGCACCGGATATTCGGCGGGGGCGGGAATCACGCCGCGTCGGTTGGCAGGCCCCCCCGCTCGATTCTCCGGCCCGGATGGACCGAAGTCCCGCCGCTAAAATGCCTGTCCCGCCGGCGTAAATTAAATCACCTACCTTACCAGTGGGACAAGGCGGTGCGGGCGGGCTCCGGGGTCCTGGGGGGGGGGCGCGGGGCGATCTGGCCCCGGAGGGTGCACCCACGGTGGCCTGGCCCGCGATCGGGGCCCACCGATCCGCGGGCGGGCCTGTGCCGTGGGGGCACTCTTACCCTGCTGCCTCCGCCATGGTCTCCACCATGGCGGAGGCGGAAGAGACTCTCTCCACTGCGCATGCGCGGGAATGCTGTCAGCGGCCGCTGACGCTCCCGTTCATGCGCCGCCCAGAGATGTCATTTCCGCGCCAGCTGGCGGGGCACCAAAGGCCTTTTCCGCCAGCTGGCGGGAAAAGTTGGGGGAAGGAACCGAGATTGGGGGAGGAGTTTACAAGAGGAAGTGGAGGGGAGGAGTCTGGGAGGGGGCATGAGGGGGTGTGGGTGTCTACAATTCACGGGTGTCATTCACGTTACTCTTTCGGGAATTGGATGGCATTGAATATTAGGGGGGGGGGAGGTTGGGGGGTGGACTGTCTATGTCAATGGTGACCATAGGCGATTCCTGATTCCTTTTTCTTTTTTCCTTTCTTTTCCCACCTTGGGAGGGTTTGTTTTATTTGATACTTATATTGTCAGGTGGACTGTCGTTTGGGGTGGTGGGATGATGAGATTGTTGTTGTTGATAAAGGGATTGACATTGTATTTGTTACCGTTTACTGTTTGTTGGCGGGGTGTAAATTCTGAAGAAAATGTGAAAATGGAGAATAAAAATATTTTTTTAAAAAGATAAACAGTTTCTGAAACTATCTTATATTACAAACTATTTATAGTACAGAAACAAGCCATTCAGCCCAATGTATCCCTGCAAATTCTATGTTCCATGTAAGTCTCCAAACAGTTGCCTTCTTCTAACCTCATCAACACATTGTTCTATTACTTTCTTTCTCCTCTACTATCCAGCTTCCCTTCAAATGTATCCACATCATTCGCCTCCGCTATTCTGTTGCATGATAGAGTTATATCATATAGAGTTGCATGCCCTGAGTAAAGCCATTGCAGTGACAATAACTTCCCTTTTGCTTTCTGATGATGTTCACAGCTTCATTCAGTTCCAAAAGCTCACCACATAGACATAGACATAGACATAGAATTTACAGTGCAGAAGGAGGCCATTCGGCCCATCGAGTCTGCACCGGCTCTTGGAAAGAGCACCCTACCGAAGGTCCAAACCTCCACCCTATCCCCATAACCCAGTAACCCCACCTAATCCCCATAACCCAGTAACCCCACCCTATGGGCAATTTTGGACACTAAGGGCAATTTAGCATGGCCAATCCACCTAACCCGCACATCTTTGGACTGTGGGAGGAAACCGGAGAACCCGGAGGAAACCCACGCACACACGGGGAGAACGTGCAAACTCCGCACAGACAGTGACCCAAGCCGGAATCGAACCTGGGACCCTGGAGCTGTGAAGCAATTGTGCTAACCACCATGCTACCGTGCTACCCCAAAATTTAGAATACCCAGTTAATTTTTTCCAATTAAGGGGCAATTTAGCGTGTCCAATCCACCTAGCCTGCACATCTTTGGGTTGTGGGGGCGAAACCCATGCAAACACAGGGAGAATATGCAAACTCCACACGGACAGTGACCCGGGGCCGGGATCGAAACTGGGACCTCGGCGCCGTGAGGCAGCAGGGCTAACCCACTGCGCCACTGTGCTGCCCATGACTCCTCCCCTCCACTTCCTCTTGTAAACTCCTCCCCCAATCTCGGTTCCTTCCCCCAACTTTTCACCCCGGCTAGACTCACCGAAACCTGTTCTACCAGGCTCCGATGGCCGCAGCCCCTCCCCCACCTCGCTCCTGTTCACTGGTCGGCTTAATCCGGCCAGCGTGGAGGCCCCCGCCCGGGTCTCCTTCCCCCTTACCCGGTCACAGGAACACCAAGAAGTCCCCTTTATCCCACAACCCCCGCATACACACCCAAGCCCCAAAATGCAAATGAAAGTCCCATCTCTTCCCTTATCCAAATATATACAGCATCAACTCATTTAGTACATACACCAACACGCAGTGAAAAAATAAAGTTACATGAGGCTACATCGGTAAACAACCATTTCTCAATTCTGCCACAGTCCTTCTGCTTTCACAAACTCCTCCGCTGCTTCCGCCATCCCAAAATAAAAGTCCTTGGATTTGTAGGTCATCCTCAACGTAGTTGGATATACCATGCTGCACTGCACCTTGCTTTTGTACAGTGTCTTCTTCACCCAACTGAAGGCAGCCCGTCTCCTCGCCAGCTCCACCGTAAAGTCCTGGTATATACGTTTACCAGCTCCAGCCCAATGCTTCTGCTTTGCCCAGCACGGGACTTTCTCCTTCACGCTAAACCTACGGAAACACTACTCTTGGCGGCTCACTCGCCTTTGGTATAGGCCTCCACGACCGGTGAGCCTGATCCAGTTCATATCGGGAGGGATCGTCCCCCTCCCCCAAAATACTGTTCTTGTTCAGAAGAATTCAAGCAAGGGTAAACAAAGTGTTCTGAGGTAAAGAGACAATTGTATTAACAAGATTTAAAGTGTGACAGCAGCCTGCAAAGGTAAATCAAATATCTATTGCCATTTTAATAGTCTTGAAATCGAGAGTTAAAGCAATTGTGAGCAGTTTGAATAGCAATCAAGACAAATAAATCCTAAAGTGGTTGGTGTAAAATCCTGGACTGGATTTGCAGTTAAAAGTGGAGCAGAAGCTTTGTTCAAAAGTGTATTTTGGAAACCTGGATTTTGGAATGCAAATGACTCAGAAAAAGTATTATTATGAGAGTAGATTTTAAAACATGTTTTTTGGGGCAGAGTTTTGAAACTCTCATGTAACAATCATCTGGGGGCACTCTGAGGAGACATCCACAAACATTTACTTGGGGTTCAGAGTGGAGAATGCATTTGTCCACAGTCATCTTGTGCACTTAAAAGGGACTTTGTGTTAATGAAACCATGGTAGATTAAGATGTATTTTTTAATCCATGTTAATCCTTAAACCTGTGTGTAATTGTTAAACTAAGGTGGGTGTAAAGGCATATTGTATCATAATCCAATTTTTTCATGTTTAATAAATGTTTTTTTCTTGATGTTAAAATTAATTTGCAGTCCCATGACTGTTCCTCCAGGTTTTATAAAACAAGTAAAAGTTGCATTTGAGCCAGGGTTCCATTCTGGGATCTTCCTGTCTGGTTTTAGCACCAACTGGAATTGTAACAATATTTATTTTGTCCGGTGGATGTACCTTTAAGAAATGGGTGTTTATCAAATAGCTGCAGTGATGTTAGTGTGTGAGTGGAGCTGGGCTGTCTGTCTTTCACTTTCGTTTTTGAGCTGGCAGCTGCAGGGTGTTTTTGGTTTAATTTACAGAGGTGGATAGCTGCATTCAAAGCAAGCAGCTGTAAAATGATCTCTGTCTCTACAAGCTAGGGAATGTCTTCAGATCATTGATGATTTCAAAGTAATGCCTGTTTCTGTAGAGCATTTGAACTGGCTGTCTTTATTTTAAAAAGGAGTTAACTTATGGATGTTGTTTGGGAAGTTATTAAGAGTTATCTATATTGTATCTGTGGAGTTACGTGTGTTGGTGCTTGATAAACTGTTCACTGTGCGTTTATAAAATGTGAACTGGATTCATAGAATAAACATTATTTTGTTTTAAACTTACGTTAGCTCTCTGTTGCACCACACCTGCAAATTGGGCCCTTGTGCTCCCCATAACCAAAATCTATTTAAAGTTGTGGGTCAGGTGAACTCCATGATATACTTTGGGGTTCTCTAAATCCTAGCCCATAATCATTTTATAATAGTCTGGATTCCTACTTGTTGATTAATGATTGCAGACTGCAGTTAGTAGCAGGCATCAATGTTAGGAATGGGTTAACAGACTCTCTAATTAAATACTAATTTGATGCCAATTATCCAATAGAAGTCACTGATATATAAAGGAGTTACAGGCGGCACTATTGATGGTGGAGATTTGTGTGTGAAGTTGGATCAAAGAAATAAAGGTGTTTTGTGGAAAAGCAGAACTCATGTCTCCTTTAGTCTAGAGCAACCCAGAAGCTTAAACAATTAAGAGCTAATTAATCTTGGGTTTGAAAGCCAGATTGGCTGAAAAATATGGCCATTTGTAATTTTAGTAATAAATTCAAGAGTTGAATTTATAGATAGTGTTGAGGATGAATCCAAGAAAATAAATCATCAGTTTACAAAATCTTAAGAAACTTACACTGGTACAGAAGAGCAGTATAAATTATTGAGTATACTCAGCAATCTGAGCCTGGCAGTCCATTCATGAATGAAATACATGTATAATTCTGAAGAATTTTAGGTATCCCTGCTGACCCCGAATGTAGCATTGCTCAACTATTACGATGCTGCATCTCTTCCAGATGCCATTCTTTGATCAAACAGGCAGTGATCCGTTATTGAGTAAACAATTTAGCTTCAGAACCATAATTTTAAAAGTGTATCAAACATTGACTTTAAAGTGGGCATTTAATCCTTTTTTACAGTAGGCAGCTCCCGGGTTCCTGACTTTTCAGTAAAGTTGAAGTCAGGAGGATCGCAAACTAAAGCTATTAGTCTCTCACTACATCATTAAAAGAATAGTTCCAGGGATGAGAAACGTCAGTAATGAGGGATTGGAGGGATTGAGACTGTTCTCCTTGGAGAGAAGAAGGCGAGGAGGAGATTTGATAGGAATGTTCAAGGTCACAGGGGGGGGCTAGAGATTGCAGATAGGGGAAACTGTTCCCCCTCATAAAAAGAATCAAGAACGAGAGTTGAAAGTGATTTGCAAAAGAAGCAAATGTGATGCGTGAAAAACAGTGCATCGTCCAGGTCTGGAATGAATTGCCTGGAAGTGTAGAGAACCCCAGTTCAGTCAGCGCTCACCGTGTTGGTGCCCCACCCTCACCCATCTCCACCTAATCGCCCTCCCCTGCCCCCCCCCCCCCCTGCCCCCCCCCCCCCCCCCCACCAACTGTCCCCACCTCCGCCACGCCAAGTGTTCGGTGGGACCGTGTGATGGAACGGCGAGCTTGCATGCTGGGATCACCCAGATGGACGGTGGAAAGTGCTACCGTGGGCAGGTGTCACACATTATCGAATGGTACGGAGCACCAGACCTCATTCCAGAGCGGGTCTTCATCATCCTCTATCCCATGGACCAGGCCCGCTGTTACTGCCAACGCGGGGCCCAAACCCCTGTAGTGCGGCAGGGATTGCAGGCGGGCGGGAGGGGTGGGGGTGGGGGCTGGAGGGGGGGGGGGGGGATGCAGTGTCCATGCCCCTGGCCAGTTCCCCCCTCCACCTGCCGCACTTGTTAGTGCCAATCCAGGGCCCGCATCTGTAGTGAAGCAGGTAGGATTCACGGAGGGGGTTGCAAAGGAGAGGGGTGGCACAGGAGGGTGTACATTGGGGGGACGTCGGCCGGTAGTGGGAGTGAGGGGGAGGGTGGCATGGCAGTGGGATGGGATGTCCGTGCCAATGGCCAGGCCCCCTGGTCCGTGAACCTGGAGGCCATGCCCCCCATGCCTCCCATGCCTGCCCGGATTCCATGTCCTGCCCATCCTCGCCCTCCCCTGCATCCTCCCCATCGGACTTCGGCTGGCATTCATCCTCCTCCTCCAGCGTGCCACTTGTCTGCTACGCGATGTTATGGAAGGCACAGCAAACCACCACGAGGCGGACGACCCTCTCAGCGTCCTACTGAATGGCCCCACCAGAGCGGTCCAGGCACCTGAACTGCAACTTCAGGATGCCGAAGCACTGCTCGATCATGCCCCTAGTCGCGGCATGAGCTTCATTGTAGCAGGTCTCGGCATCAGTCTGTGGCATCTGGGTAATCATCATTAGCCACAGCTGCAGTGGATAACCCCTGTCACCCAGGAGCCAACCCCTCAGCTGGGATGCACCTCAAAGACATCAGGAACCGTCGAGTGTGTGCTAGGGTGAAGGTATTGTGCACACTGCCCGGGTATCGAGCACATGATTAGCAGCTGATGGTTACACACCAGCTGCACTCTCATCGAGTGGAACCCCTTTCGATTCGTGAAGACCGGCCTGTCATGGGCCGGTGCTCGTAGGGGAAATGCATCACGTCAATCACCCCCCGGATCCAGGGTGTCTCCGCGATAATGACCCCCTCCCTAACGTAACCCATTCCACAGATCCTCCCCCACACAAAGATTCCCTCCCCCACTCCCCACCAGAAAAGAGACTCCTGTCTGGAACCTAGAGAGCAGACCAGACAGCAGTGAAGGGAGCATTACAGCAGTAATACTAAAACTCATCTGGTTCCTAATGTCCTTTCCCTGAATATGGCACAGAAAGTCACTTTGGAACTTATGTGCATCCTTCTTTTAAATGTGGAAACACTGGGATCCTGCATCCAGTGCCTTATCAGCCAAATGTAATCTTCTTCCACCCGACTGGACATGTACAAATCTCATCAACAATCTTGTTTATCTCCGTGCCAGGTATACTCTTATAATCTGCTGTGTGATGCACTATTGTGAAAGCTATATAGTCACTCTTCGGCTGGTGCCTCTGGGGTCATATTTGGTAAAGGAGAAAGCAACAATGTAACAGGTGAATTTAATGGGATTGGGGGGGGGGAGGGGGAAGGGGGGATCAATTCCCCTAATCCGTGTGGCAGCTGCTGCTTTTATGTTGCTGCTGTTCGTTTAGAAGTGGGTAACAAGAAGAGGAGCTTGCCATGGGCTGCTGTGAACTGAAAATGTCAACAGGAATTTCCAAAGAAGCTAAACGATTGAACCTGACAGTCATTTATACCGAAGGACTTCAATTGAGTGGCAGAAGCTGATGAGACCTGATCCGAACACTTTTCTGCACTAATTTACGGCTGCCATGTCCCCTTCTACCATTCCATCATCTGCCGTCTCTCCGCTTCCCCTTTGTCTGTCCAGTTGCTCCAAGTAATCTTCCTCAAAGGAATTGAAGGCCACAAGATGTTGAGGGCCTCCCACAGTGGTTTGTTCCACTTCGAATCTTTGTAGCTGTGATAACCTGAGGAAGGGGCACATTTGGTGCCAATAACTTAAACTTTACTGGGGACAAACATTTGCGATATTTACAGGTTCGTCACCATCTTACTGCCACAAGGCACAGCTCAGCTCTTTTACATCTCCTGTAAACAAGGAACGGAACATTTTGCAAGTTAAGTCTCCGAGGTGCTCTGCGGGAATGGTCGGGGTGTTGAAACTCTACTGAGGGTGGTTTTGGAACAGGAAGAGTGAGGTCTCGAACCACATTAACAGATGGGTCAATAGAATTGGATGGTTCTGCATCCAATATCTCATAGGATGTGTCAGGAATAACAGTTGCAGGGCGAACACTCACTTCAGAGGTTGACAGTGAAACAGCAATCGCAGGCTGACCCTACATTCTTTGAGATGTTTTGCTTGCTCGAATACGATCCACACGTCACTACTTTGTTCTCAACTTGAACTCAAAATGATAATGGAGCAGTTTCTGGAGTCCAGACTGGTCCACTTCCAAAGTTATGCATGTACACGGGGTCGCCTACTTTGAACGTATGTGCCCCAGTATGCATGTTGTAATTTCATTTCTGATTGCTTTTTTTCAGTCCAATCTTCCCCACCAAATTGGGAAACGCCAAATCCAGATATGTGCGCAATCGGCGTTTCGTCAGCAGCTCTGATGCCGTGGAGCCAGTACTGGTCTGTGGTCGTTTGTGGTAACTGAGGATGATTCTGGAGAGACGAGACTCCAAAATATTCTTCATACTGGCTTTTAAGTCTGGACAGCTCTTTCAGCGAGACTATTTGACGAAGGATGCCAGGGAGCTGTCTTAATGTTTCAGATGCTGTTCAGGTCTGTGCACCTCTGATATTCTGCGCTGGTGAAAGATGTTCCATTGTCAGAGATTATAATCTCAGACAATCTGTATTTTCAAGGATTGATGGAGCTTTTCAATAGTTGCAGCTGAAGTTGGCATCCTTACCTCATAGACGCCAATACACTTGGAATGTGCGTCGATGAGCAACAGGAACATGGGGCGCGATTCTCTGCTCCCGCGCCGTTTCAGAGAATCGCCTGGGTCGCCAGATTTTCCTGCGACGCTAGTCCGATGCCCTCCTGCGATTCACGGAAGCGGCCAGATCGGCACAATCGCGTTTTGCACAGCGCGGTCCAGAGAATCGCCCGAAACAGCCAAATTGGCGATTCACCGGTACCCTCGCGATTCTCAATGCCGGGTGGGCCGAGCGGCCTGCCCAAAACGCCGGGTCCCCCTCGGCGCCGTCCACACCTGGTCGCCGCTGGCTGGAACAGCGCGGGAACGCTGTGGGGGCGGCCTGCTGGGGGGAGAAGGAGGATCCTGCACTGGGGGGGGGCCTCAAATGGGGTCTGGCCAGCGATCGGTGCCCACCGATCGTCGGGCCAGCCTCTCTGAAGGAGGATCTCCTTTCTTCCGCAGTCCCGCAAGATCCGTCATACATCTTCTTGCGGGGCGGGCTCGGGGAGGACGGCAACTGCGCATGCGCGGGTGGCGCCAGTTATGCGGCGCCGGCCGCATCATGTATGCGGCGCCACCTTCACGCGGCGCCAAGGCCTGGCACGTGTAAATGACGCGGCGCCGCTCCTAGCCCATTTTCGGGCCATGAATCGGTCGGGATAGGGGCCGTTTTGCGCCGTCGTGAACCTCGACGGCGTTCACGACGGCGCGAACACTCTGTCTCCATTTCAGAGAATCGCGCCCATTGTGCCTAGAAACAGTCCCACAGAGTCAAGATGCAGTCTGACCCAAGAATGGCCAGGCCATTCTAATGGGTGAAGGGGAGTTAAAGGAGGCTGCTGCTCATGTTGCTGGCAAAGGAAACAATGTTCAACCATGTTCTCGATGTCACAATCTAACACTGACCATCAGATCTAACTACGTGTCAACATCTTCATCTTTAACCGACCTGGGTGTGCTGTATGGAGCTCTGCCAAGAGTGACACTCTGTCCTGGGAAGGGACCAAGACTGGAACCCCACAACAATATTCTGCCCTGGCAAATCAATTCAGTGCTTCTGGAACTAAAGGGATGTAAGCCAGCAGGCATCATGGTACCTGGCTAATCTTGTAAAACAAAGACTTTTAACTTTTGACAGCAATGGGTTTCTGTTCATCCAATTATTGATCTGTTTAGTGCATGCAGGTGATGAATCTAAAATATTTAACAACAAAACTAACGGCTTCAGCTGAAAATGCAAATTCAAGAGCTCTGCTAACTCATTGTATGATTAGCACTGGGTGCATTCGGAGAAGGCTTCTGATAAGATTATACATTATGCTTCCGCACAAACTCAACAGGGTAGCTCTATGTTTACTTGCATCAGTGATTTCATTCGCAATGAAATAGAAACCGAGTCCCTCGACATAACGCTTCCAAT
The DNA here is from genome assembly GCF_047496885.1 of Scyliorhinus torazame. Lineage (NCBI taxonomy): Eukaryota > Metazoa > Chordata > Chondrichthyes > Carcharhiniformes > Scyliorhinidae > Scyliorhinus > Scyliorhinus torazame. The sequence goes on along the minus strand of NC_092721.1, from coordinate 29,967,498 downwards.
CTTCTGCATCTGCACGATTTGAATCACCCCTCCTGAACAAAGGCATGATCAGTCAGTCTTGTTTTTTCCATTTGCTTGCACAGGTGCTGGCTGTGTTCTTTGTTTGTGTTTACCGCTTCAAAAGGACTGTCGCTTTAAGAACCGTCATTGCAGTCACCGATTTTTAAATTCAGTTATCTCTGCAGGTTGTTTGGGCAGCACGGTAGCATTGTGGATAGCACAATTGCTTCACAGCTCCAGGGTCCCAGGTTCGATTCCGGCTTGGGTCACTGTCTGTGCGGAGTCTGCTTATCCTCCCCGTGTGTGCGTGGGTTTCCTCCGGGTGCTCCGGTTTCCTCCCACATTCCAAAGATGTGCAGGTTAGGTGGATTGGCCATGATAAATTGTCCTTCGTGTCCAAAATTGCCCTTAGTGTTGGGTGGGGTTACTGGGTTATGGGGATAGGGTGGAGGTGTTGACCTAGGGTGGGGTGCTCTTTCCAAGAGCCGGTGCAGACTCGATGGGCCAAATGGCCTCCTTCTGCATTGTAAATTCTATGAAATTGTCAGATTTCTGCGCTTTCTAGTTTCCTGCGCTTTTTGGGATCTCTGTAGTCATGATCCTCTTTAGTTTCCTCTTAAATTTTCCAAGCGTTTAAAACTTTTCTTTTCGAAGGAAGAGTGCAGCAATCGCTGTCCTTAAACTCTGCAGGGTTTTTTATTTCTGTTTTCGCCCTGGACACGCTACCATTTGAAGTTGCAAGTTTTCGGCTCTGGCTTCGTTGATTCTTGGGACCGAGGGCTGCTTTTTGAAATGTTTTAAAAAAGATTTTGAACTTTTAAAAAAACTGCGGCAATTCTTTTCAGGATGTGCTGGACCTTTACGCAGCGGGAACCTCTGCCTGGGCAAGTCCCAGGTTTTTTTCTCTTTCTTTTAAAAAAAACTCTGCAGGACCCATTTGCAGTGGAGCCTTCTCTTTTAAGAGATGGTAAAGATCTTTGCCTGACATTTACCAAGTGTGCAGCCCAATTTTGCGTTGTTTCCATAACAGGTTTGATTAAAGGTAGAGGATCAGATCTCAGTCTTCAACAAATTCGACTTTCTGACCCACAGACCACAATCAGTAAGAATAAACAACAACAACGCCACAATCGTCCTCAATACCGGGGCCCCACAAGGCAGCGTACTTAGCGCTCCACTGTACTCCCTGTACACTAACGTCTGCGTGGAAAAATTTGGTTCCAACTCCATCTACACGTTTGCTGACGTTACAACCATAGTGGGCCGGATCTCGAATAACAACGAATCAGAATACAGGAGGGAGTTAGAGAACCTAGTGGAGTGGTGCAGCAACAACAATCTCTCCCTCAATGCCAGCAAAACGAAAGCGCTGGCCATTGACTTCAGGATGCAAAGTACTGTATACGCCCCTGTCAGCATAAATGGGGCCAAGGTGAAGATGGTTAGCAACTTCAAATTCCTAGGGATACACAGCTCTAAAAATCTTTTGTTATGGGCCAGGGTTTAGAGAACCCCAAAGTGTATCATGGAGTTCACCTGACCCAAAACGTTAAATACATTTTGGTTATGGGGAGCACACGGATCGACTTTACAGGTGTGGTGCAACAGAGTGTTAAAGTACTTTTAAAATAAAACAATGTTTATTTATGAAACCAATTAACACTTTATAAACCCACAGTAAACATCTTAACAATTATCAACACCAACAATCCCCAAAAATACAATATCCTATCAGTAACCTTTAATCTTTCCTTGCAACATCCATAAGACCACAAGGCCCTTTTTAACACAGAGATCAGGTTTAAATTCTCCACTGAGAGCAGTCAGCACTTTGAACTCACCCAACTGATCTGTAGACAGTCTTTAGTTCGCAGAGAGAGATCCTTATACAGCTCCTTGCTTTGCCTGCAGCTATCCAGCTCTCAAAATGAAACTAAACACACGCTGTAGCAGAGTGCCCAAAGCAAAAGTAAAAGCAGGCAGACAGTCCAGCTCCACCCACACTCTGACATCACTGATAAACACCCACTTCTTAAAGGTACTCTCACATGACACTGTCCTGGTCCACCCACGTCGACGCTACCACCAAGAAAGCACAGCAGCGCCTATACATCCTCAGGAAACTAAGGAAATTTGGCATGTCCACATTAACTCTTACCAACTTTTACAGATGCACCATGGAAAGCATCCTATCTGGCTGCATCATAGCCTGGTATGGCAACTGCTTGGCCCAAGACGGCAAGAAACCTCAGAGAGTTGTGTACACAGCCCAGTCCATCACACGAACCTGCCTCCCATCCATTGACTCCATCTACACCTCACGCTGCCTGAGGAAAATGGCCGGCATAATCAAAGACCCCTCCTACTCGGCTTACTCACTCTTCCAACTTCTTCCATCGGACAGGAGATACAAAAGTCTGAGAACACACGCAAACAGACTCAAAAACAGCTTCTTCCCTGCTGTTACCAGACTCCTAAATAACGCTCTTACGGACTGACCTTATTAACACTACACCCTTCTATGCTTAACCTGATGCCGTTGTTATGTAGTTACATTGTGTACCTGGTGTTGCCCTATTATGTATTTTCTTTTCTTTTCATGTACTTAAAGATCTGTTGAGCTGCTCGCAGAAAAACACTTTTCACTGGACCTTGGGACACGTGCCAGTAAACAATAAGCAAAATCCAATCCAATTCAATATCTTCTGTATCTGAGCGAGTGAATCAAACTATTGTTCAGAAGGTGCAAATGTCCTTGGGTGTCCTCAGGGAGCTATCAGAAGAGGGAGACATGGTGAAGAACATTGGGTGGATAATCTGGATAACATTAGTATTCAAACATTTAACTCTGCTGCAGAAAGTAACTGTTAGTCATTTTTCTTTGGCTGACTTGCCCAGGTCTTAAAAATTATATTTCACCTTAACTCACTGTATGAGGGATTCTGAAAGTGGCACTCACAGCTTCTGCCATCTATCTTCAGGGCCTGGGAATGCCGCATTTGCTGCTTTCGTGTTTTGTGCACAACAAAGACCTTCAAATCTTCCCTTTGATGTTATGATTAAAGTATGAAAGGTGGAATTGATCTCCTCTTTTCCCACCTCCCAGTTGACCACAACAGTTTAAGTTAACGGACAGCTTGTTAAAGCTTGCCAAATGCAGTGCGTGTTTAGCTGTTTATGTGCTGTGACGCTAAAAGACACAAACAGATTTCTGTGATATTAAAAAAAGAGAGGATGGCAGTATATATTGTACGTAACAGGGTCTAGGTAAAATAATAAGTACGCTCCAATTTTCACACACGCGCGCACTCAAAGTCCACACACACATCCACTCAAAGTCTACATACACACGCGCACTCGAATTCTACATCCACACACGCACTCGAAGTCCACACACACACACGTGCACACAAAGTCTATATACATACACACACTCAAAGTCCACACACATGTGCACTCAAGGTCTACATACACACACGCACTCAAAGTCCACACACATACACACTCCAAAGGTGACAGTGTGGGAGGATACAGCAAACAAGCTTCTTAGAATTCAATAAAAGTTAAATGCATACGAGTCTTGCAGACTGATGACTACGATGCTTTTAAGCAGAGCTTGGTAGTTCCTTTGGATCCAGTGCAAGATTATTAAAATATATTGACAGGCAATTTATTTTTCTTCCAGAGACAGCAGCTGCTGGGTTGTGTTTTTTTTTACAGATCTCTCTGTCTATGGTTCATGAATAGTCAAACAACAGACAGGTCTCAAATTTGAATGTTGGATAAGGGGGGAGAGAGACAGGCCCACAGGGGAGTATTTGCCACTTTGGCATCTTTTCTGCTTCTGTCTCTGGCCTGGATAAAACAGTTCCTTAAAACACAAAAGAGGGTTAGGTGTCTTGTCAGATAATTCTCTTTCATGAACTCACCAGGCACCCAAATATGGTCATAGTTCATGGAATCAAAAATTCATAAGCCACTTATCAACTTGATCCGATTTTGGCCGGATGAATTCCTCTTTCAGCCAACGCCCTTTGTCTGAAGTGATTGCATCTAAGTCTTGTTCCCTACCCAGTGGCGTCTTGATATCCTGCAACTGGCTCAGGAGATGTGGTTCACTCACATTCTGCTTTGGTGATTTTCATTGAGACAGGCAGGTGGGCACCACTTTGGAATTTGAAATGTACAGTGATGCAAATATTCAGCCATCTTAGGAACTGTGGCTTCAAGTTCCTGGAGACTTTGTAATATTCAGTCAGTGGTTTTCAGCCAGAAGATAGATAAAGTAATTTTCGATAGAAAGCATGGTTTTGCAACATAGAATCCCTACAGTGCAGCAGGGGGCCATTCAGCCCATCGAAAGACCTCCCTACTTATGCCCAATCCCCCTTCCCTTTTCCTGCAACCCCATCCGAAGGAGCAATTTAGCATGGACAATTCACCTAACCTGGGCATCTTTGGACTATGGGAAGAAAACGGAGCACCTGGAGGAAACCCATGCAATCATGGAGAATGTGCAATCTCCACACAGACAGTGATCCAAAGTTGGAATCATTAACATTAACAATGACATCTTCACTGAGGGCTATATAAGCCTTGGGATCATCTGTGATTGCACCTTTCTCCTTTTTTTACACTAGTAATTTTCAGAATCCATGCTTTTTGCCTGCCTGTTCATGCAGCCAGCTTTCACTCTATTTGAATTGAATTTCTGCCCCTCATAAAAATTAACCACCATTTTGAGGCTATAATAACACTGCAAATGCTACAGGCATTTGGAAGGGTTATTGAAGGAGCTTTGGTAAGTTACTATTATTCTTCTGGTAGATGGTGCACACTGCAGTCACAGCTGGCTGGTGGTGGAGCGAGTGAATGTTTAAGGTTGTGTCTGAAGGGGCAGATTAAAGGACTGCTTTGTCTTGGGTGGTGTTGCTGGAACTGCACCCATCCAGGCAAGTGGAGAAAATTCCAGCACACTAGCCAATGGAAAGTCGTTGGGAAGTCGAGAAAGTATTAACTCACCGCGGAATTCCTCGCCTTTGTCCTGATCTTGTAAACATAGTGCTCCGAAATTTCCAGCTGTTCACGCCGGCCGTATTCTCTGGACCCGCTGGCAGCGCACCCCCTTCCGTGGAATTCCCAGCGGCCTAAGGTGGCTTACCTGGGAATCCCCACTGCCAGCGGCGGGAGCGTGAAATCCCACCAACAGCGAATGGCACGCTGCCAAGAAACACGCGGCTGGGAGGCCAGGAATTCACACCCAGTTTTTATATGACTGGTCCCTACACAGCCGAAGGAGGTAATTTGGCCTATCAAGTCTGCACTGGAGGAGCCCCCTGCCTCGGCCCCCACGCTATCTCCTCAAGCTCATAACCTCACCTAACCTGCACATCTTTGGACACTAAGGGGCAAGTTAGCATAACCAGTCCACCTAACAGGTGTTTTTCACAGTAAATTCATCGCAGTGTTAATGCCAGCCTACCTTTGAAAATAAAGATGATTATTATTATCTTTGGACTGTGGGAGGAAACCGGAGCATCCAGAGGAAACCCATGCAGAGACGGGGAGAAAGGGTGAACTCCACACAGCTGCCTGAGATCGGAATTGAGGCAGTAGTGTTAACGACTGTGCAATCGTGTCACCCCAGCTATAGTAATCCCGTTGAAATTTTAACAATTCCTCTTGCTGGCAATGATCATTCCGTTGCCTGTGTCTGGCGTGAATATTCTGTGCCACTTATCAGCCCAAGTATGAATGTTGTTCAAGTCTTGCAGCATTCAGCTATGGGTTTGTTCATTACCTCGGATGTTGGGAATCATCTTAGCACTGTGCTTCCCCAAACCAATCAACTGACACTGCCTGACGTCCCTCCCAACACCCCTTGTCCCCCTCCCAACATTGCTTGCATCCCCCCCCGACACTGATTCCCCCCCCCCCCCCCCACCAACACTGCTTGCATCGCCCCAACACTCTTGTCCTCCCCCTCCTGACACCGCTAATACTGCTCACCCCACCCCCGGCACTGCTTACACTGCTCGCACCACCCTTCATGTCACTGCTCGCCACCCCCCCAAAAAAAACTGCTCATCTCCCCTGACCCTGATTGTCCTCTCTTTACACTGCTCCTCCCCCCCACCGACACTGCTCACCCCTTCCTGACACTGCTCGCCTCCTCCCAACATTAGTGGGTGTCGTATATAGACCCCCAAACTGCACTGGTGAGCTTGGGAATGGCATTAAACAAGAAATTAGAGATGCATGTAATAAGGGAATATCGGTGATCATGGCTGATTTTAATCTTCACATAGGTTGGGCAAATCAAATTCACCACATTGCCGTAGAGCAGGAATTCCTGGAGTGTATACAGGATGGTTTTCTTGACCAATATGTGGAGGAACCAACTAGAGAGCAGGCCATCTTAGACTGGGTACTGTGTAATGAGAAGGGAATCATTGCCGATCTGGCTGTATGAGACCCCTTGGGGATGAGCGACCATAACATGCTAGAATTTTTTATCAAGTTGGAGAGTGAAGTAGTTGATTCGGAGACTAGGGTGCAGAATCTTAATTATATGAGGTGTGAGTTGGCCTTGATAGATTGGGGAGAGTTATTTAAAGGTGGATAGACAATGGCAAACATTCAAGGAACGCATGGAGGAACTACAGCAACTGTTCATTCCTGTCTGGCACAAAAGCAAAGGGGGTAAGAGGGCCAATCCATGGCTTACAAAGGAAATTAGAAATAGTATCCGGTCTGAGGAAGAAGCATACAGATGGGCCAAGAAAATAATAGGTCTGAGGATTGGGAGCAGTTTAGAATTCAGCAAAGGACAAAGGGATTGATTAAGAAAGGGAAAGTACAGTACGAAAGGAAGCTTGCAGGGAAAATAAAGACTGACACTAAGAGTTTCTATAGGTATGTGAAGAGAAAGATATTGGTGAAGAGAAATGTAGGCCCACTATATACAGAAACAGGGGAATGCATAATAAGGGACAAAGAAATGGCTGAGCAATTGAATACGTACTTTGGTTCTGTCTTCACAAATGAGGACACAAATCAGGGGCGAAATTCTCCTACCCGCCCTGCCACATTTCTGCCCCGACCGGCCGGCGGGAGTCTCCGTAACACCGGCCGGTCAATGGGGTTTCCCATTGTGGGGCAGCCCCACGCCGTCAGGAACCCCCCCGGCGCCGGCAAAACGGAGACTCCCGCCGGCGGAGAATGACCCCACTGATCCCAGAAACTTTGGAGAATGAAAAGTTCAGTGAGAGGGAAGAACTGAGGGAGATCAACATTAGTAGAGAAATGGTGCTGGGAAAACTGATGGGATTGAAGGTGGATAAATCCCCAGTGCCTGAGAATCTGCATCCCAGAGTGCTTAAGGAGGTGGCTCTGGAAATAGTGGATGCATTGGTGATCATCTTCCGGGATTCTATAGACTCTGAACTGTCCCTGCAGATTGGAGGGTAGCTCACGTCACTCCAATATTCAAAAAGGGAGTTAGAGAGAAAGCAGGGAATTATAAACCAGCAAGCCTAACATCGGTAGTGGGGAAAATGCTTGAATCCATTATCAAGGACTTTGTAGCAGAACATTTGGAAAGCAGTGGCAGGATCAGTCAGAGTCAGCATGGATTTATGAAGGGAAAATCATGCTTGACAAATCTGTTGGAATTCTTTGAAGAGGTAACCAGTACAGTCGACAAGGGGAGCCAGTCGATTTGGTATATTTGGACTTTCAGAAGGCGTTTGACAAAGTCCCGCATAAGAGATTATTATGCAAAATTAAAGCGCATGGGATTGGGGTAATGTATTGAGGTGGATAGAAAACTGGTTGACAGAGAGGAAACAAAGAGTTGGGTTTAATAGGTCCTTTTCAAATTGGCAGGTAGTAACCAGTGGGGTACCACAGGGATCAGTGCTGGGACCCCAGCTATTCACAATATATATTAATGATTTGGATGAAGGAACAAAATGTAACATCTCAAACTTTGCAGATGATACCAAATGAGGTGGGAGGGTGAATTGTAAGGAGGATGCAGGGATCCTACAGCAAGATCTGGACAGGTTGGGCGAGTGGGCAAACCAATGGCAGATGCAGTATAATTTGGATAAGTGTGAGGTTATTCATTTTGGAAGCAAAAACAGAAAGACAGATTGCAACCTGAATGGTTGTAAACTGGGAGAGGGGAGTGTGCAGCGGGACCTGGGTGTCCTTGTGCACCATTTACTGATGGTACACATGCAGGTGCAGCAGGCGGTAAAGAAGGCTAATGGTATGTTGGCCTTCATTGCGAGAGGTTTCGAGTACAGAAGCAGGGACGAGTTGCTTCAATTGTACAGGGCCTTGGTGTGGCCACACTTGGAGTATTGTGTGCAGTTTTGGTCTCCTTCTCTGAGGAAGGATGTTCTTGCTCTCGAGGGAGTGCAGCGAAGGCTTACCAGACTGATTCCAGGGATGGCGGGACTGTCATATGAGGAGAGAATGACTAGGTTGGGATTGATCTCGCTGGAGTTCAGAAGAATAAGGGGGGATCTCATAGAGACTTACAAAATTCTAACAGGATTAGACAGGATAGATGCAGGGAAGATGTTACCAATGATGGGTGTGTCCAGAACCAGGGGTCACAGCCTGAGGATTCAGGGTAAACCATTTCGGACAGAGATAAGGAGACATTTCCTCACATAACGAGTGGTAAGCCTATGTAATTCATTCCCACAGGAAGTAGTTGATGCTAAAACTTTGACTATATTCAAGAGGCAGCTGGATATAGCACTTGGGGAGAATGGGATCAAAAGCCATGGGGAGAAAACAGGACCAGGCTATTGGATCAGCCATGATCATGATGAATGGCGGAGCAGGCTCAAAGGGCCAAAAGGCCTCCACCTGCTCCTCTCTCCTATGTATCTATTTCACAGAATTTTCACAGACTTTACAATGCAGAAGGAGGCCATTCGGCCCATCGAGTCTGCACCGGCTTTTGGAAAGAGCACCCTACCCAAGGTCAACACCTCTACCCTATCCCCATAACCCAGTAACCCCACACTACATATCTCTGTAACACTGCTCACCGCCTCTCGACACTGATCACACTCGTCCTGATACTGCTCATGACCTCCTGCACCCCAACATTGCTCACCCACCTCAGCACCACTGTTCGGTCTGCCCCCAGGTATGGTAAACCATTGAACATAATACAACTGCACCAGCAGCCTGGAAAAAATAACCCAGCAGCTAATCTGTAAATAGTTTATGATCCCTTTAAATAGCACTGGTGATGGGGTTAAGACAGAAGGATTGGGCTGCACCGAGGAGAGTCCTTCATGCTCTGTATTGTCATGTTCAGTTGTGCAAATTAAGTTGGGACATTGGCTGGATAGTGAAGCGGCAAAGTGGTGGTGATGGTTTTGTATCAGTATTGCACACTGATTTAAATTCTCATGTCACTGCTCTGTATCCTGCTTGCTGTCACATGCCAAAACCTTTTTATCAAAGTGCTGCCAACACATTTCCTGTAGGAAGTGTTCATGTGCATCCTGGACACTATGTTGAAATCTTAGGCGGCTCATAGAGCCTAAAGTATGCTGTTCAAATTAACCCACATTTCATCCTCAATTTTTCTAATCTTCACTGAACTCGAGATTGCACTCACCAGGCAGTCGTAGATAATAATACATGGCTATCCAAATGTCTGATATTCTCCATGGAAGTATAGTCTATAATCCATTCTGAACTTCAACCGAACGAGTATTCGAGACCAAAAAGCAATCCATTTCCAAATAAATCAACCCTAACAAATAGAAGAGATTATAATCCAGTCTCCATTTTGATTGTTTGATCTTCAGAACAGATGGGAGGTTTTTTTTGTTATTTTTCATTAATTTGTGCAGTGCACCAATATTATGCTGAGCTGGGTTTGATGAACCGTGGGAAATAATTTATAGAAACTCTGGATACTTGTTTGCCTTAGGATTCATTCAGTGGCAGCACGATGGCACAATGGTTAGCACTGTTGCCTCACAGCGCAAAGGACCCGGGTTCAATTCTGACCTCGGGTGACTGTGTGGAGTTTCCACATTCTCGCCGGGTCTGCGTGGGTTTCCACCGGGTGCTTTGATTTCCTCCCACAGTCCAAAGATATGCAGGTTAGGTGGATTGGCCATACCAGAATTGCCCCTTAGTGTCCAAAGGTTGGGTGTGGTTACAGGGATAGGATTGGAGATTGGACCTCGGTAGGGTGCTCTTTCAAAGGATCAGTACAGACTCGATGGTCTCCTTCTGCACTGTAGGGATTCGATGATTGATTCACCTATCTGGACAAAATATCATTGTAGCACAAATCCTGCTCATAACATTTTAAAAGCCTATTTCCGTACATTGCCAGTAAACAGAAAAACAGTCGCTGAAGATATAGTGAACTAGTTGGGTCACATTTCACCTTGCCCCTCTCCTTATTATCCTTGTAACCTTCATTGCCTTCAAGTTCCAAAATATACCTCTCTCTGTTCCCTCCACTGGCAGAGAGTTCGCTCAAAGCAATTTGAGATAATGATCACCATTCAGTCATATGCTTCGATTTCCACTTGTATTCTCTCTGGTGGGTCCTGTACTAACATTCAGGAGCCATTTTCACTTGATTTTGCCTGGAAGATGACATTAAATTCTTGGGGGCTAATTTCTGTTCAGCTACATGATGCTTCTGAGATACAGTTAGCTGTGTGCTTGCAAGATACAAATAACACTTCATGCCATCATAATCCCTTCCATGAGAGGTAATTTTCACCATCTTTAAATATTTCCTATTTGGGTTTTAATTACAATTTCAATACGAATACAACGGGTGTTGTTTGAAAAAGTCAAGTGCCTGAATTTTAGGTTGTTGGGAATCTCCATATCTAATGGCCTCACCATTGCTGATCATGCCTTCAGCTGCCTGGACCCTCTATTTATTTTGGAAAACCTTCCTAACCTCTCTACCTCTGCATCTATCTATCGTACATTAATATGTTCAGTAAAACTTACTTGTCACCAGCACTGAGAGATCACCAATGTTGTGCAAGATTAAATTCTGTTTGATAATATTCCGCTAAAGCAACTTAGGACATTGTCTATGTTGAATGTGATGTGGAAATGCAAGCTGCTGTTGTTGATTAATTAGCATTTTCCCATGTTTCAATAGGATTGCTACATCTACTAATGTTACAGTTAACACTCATCCAAAATTGGGTAACACCATCCAATGTAGAATGTAACCTTGTGACCTCTGCAGGTTAGGGAAGGTGCAATTGCGTATTTACTTGCCGCTGTGCCCATCAACTCAATCCACCCCCCACCCACCCATTGTGCCTCCTCAAGCTCATGCCACACAATTCTTCTTAGATCTACTCTTCTTGCACACCCACCCATCCCTCTTTATCGATGCACCTACCCACATTCCCATATATACACCATCATCCTACGGCAATTTGTCACCACCGCTTACGTATGCACGCAAACTTATGAAAAACAGATACTTCGCTTTTAAAAGCAGAATGGAAAATGGACAAAATGGAGTCGAGGGGTCAGGTGACTTCCCTCCTTGTCGGCAAATATACATGAAACTGCCCAAGGCTGAAAGAATGGGGTTGATTCTTTACTGTATTCTGAAGTAGCTGAGCAAGCCACTCAATTCAAGGGCAATTAGGGATGGGCAATAAATGCTGGCCTTGCCAGTGATGTCCACATTCCACAAAATAATTAAAATAAAATAGCCTGCCTGTGTGGTCAAGACACCGAAACATATATGACCTTTTTGGGATACTCGATTGAAGAGACATTAAAAATGCAACTGATCTGTCCTCTGGAGTTAAAAGCTACTGTTGTCTAACAGTCCGAAACTGATGTACAATGGCTACATAGACTTAATGGAATACTGAAGAGGTGTGAAGGAAAATGTTCTACCGCATGAAGGCACCAATGGCAGAGATTTAAACTCCATTGTCTGTCAGTGCTAATGTCGTCAAGGAGCAGTTGTGGAAGACCCATACTGTGGTCATTTACTTAAGTCAGTTTACATTAAAAAACCTCTATTAGCATATGTCTTAAAATCAGCCACACAGACCAGTCAGTCCTGGAAACAAAGAAATTGTGAAGGGAATAGGTCATGTCCGGAAAGGGTGGAACCTTACCTTTTATCAGCAATTTTGCAGAACCAAGCCATATCGTCTGTCGGGCGAGATGGATTGAATGTAATCTCAACTGAAGCAAATCCCAAAACGTACTCTTGCAAGGAGTGAGCCACAATGAACTAATCGGCAGAAACTTTCAACATCCACTGGTGTAATTTATGCAGCAATAATGTAATGGTGTACGCTCAGAAGGATTGAGCTCCTCCGATCAATTGCCCATGATGCTCCTGGTGCACACATGAAGGTCATGTGAGAGATAAAAGACATGAATGAGTATTGGCAAGATCAGAATGTTGCAAGATATTATGAAAATGATAATTATCACTCGCTGTTGAAATCAAATTAACATGTTTGAGTGTTCTGTGACATGGCCGAATAGTATTTAATTGTGCCTTCAGGTAGCTGGGAGTTTTCTATTTCTGCCGACTTCCAACCTAAATTTTTATCAGTGAACCCAAAAGAAAGCATCAGGCCTGCAATGTTTCCAGCATCCATCTCAAAAGAGAATAGTATAGTAAAGGTTTGGACCCTTTAAAACCCTAAGTCGGTGCTATCTCATTTGTAAACAGTATTTCTTGTGTGTCTGTGTGTGTTCTTATGTCTGGTTCCGAGGTGAGGATCCCCAAATTTGTTAATCCAGGCAAGATCCCTCAATCTGTTACCTCCCAGCTGGGATACCTCCAAATGTTTTAGACCTTGGGTGAAGAGGGATGCATTGACTCTTTAGTCAACCCCTCTGCTGGTTGCAACAAGGTTAATCTTAAAACGATCCTTACCTGTCGTGGATCCTTTTTCCCAGATTATAATAATAATAATGATCTTTATTGTCACAAGTAGGCTTACATTAACACTGCAATGAAGTTACTGTGAAAAGCCCCGAGTTGCCACATTCCGGCGCCTGTTCGGGGACACAGAGGAAGAATTCAGAATGTCCAAATTACCTAACAGCACGTCTTTTGGGACTTGTGGGAGGAACCCAGAGCACCCGGAGGAAACCCACACAGACACGGGGAGAACGTCAGTGACCCAAGTCGGGAATCGAACCAGGGACCCTGACGCTGTGAAGCCATAGTGCTTATTTTTGAAAGAGAAGCCGATTTAACTAGGCTTTCTTGAGTTGATGTCAAAGTTATTGAGTTAATTTGATATCAACGATGAAAATCAAAAAAAATGATAAAGCACATCAACATATATTCAAACAGATTAGAAATGGTAATTGAGTCCAAAGTAATAAGTAAAAATAGTTTACAAAGAGTCCTTGATTTGTGAGGAGTAACCAACTAAGGATTGTGGTTGTTGGGGTTCAAGATTTCACTACTGCTGGCTTTGGCAGACGAATAATTGGATTTGAGATTCTGGAAGTGGTGGACAAGTGGATGTTGTATGTGGTTGGGCAATGGGTACATTCATTAAACGTCAAAACCGTCAGTGTATCCTTCGAATCCAGAGCAGAAATGAATGCTGCCAGTAGCACATTGTCCCCATCACCTTCTCTAACTCGCTTTCCTCCTCTTCATCATCCTGCTCAGAATCCTCCGAAAAGGATCTGCATTCTGTGACCTTTTGCTGCTGCTGGTCTAAAGCTCCCTCCTGGATGATGCCGTGCAGAGTGCAGCAGGCCATGGTCATTGTGGACATCCCGGATGATGTGCAATGAAAGGTGAGTCCAGGCTGGTGAAGCATGCGATGCCCGCCTTCACACACTGATTGTATGATGCATCTGGTGGTGAGTGATATGGATCGATTGTCGGCCACTTGAGCATCATTTTCCAAGTTTCTGCAGGGCGCCGTCAGCCACACTTTAAATGGGAATCCCTTGTCTCTGTGCAGCCATCGATTAACTCTGCATCGAGGAACGAAGACATCAAGAATGCTGGGCTGCAAGACAAATGCAGCTGCTCAGGAATCTTGTGCACATTTCGATGGAGATTTTGTCTCTGTTGCCTCTATGAAGTAGAGTTCATGAATATCCCTTGTTGCTCTGGCGGGGTACCCTGATTATCACGCATGAGCAATCAATTACACCTTGCACCAATGAGAAGGTGCAAACCTATGCAGGTTGAGTTGCCCTGCCAAACAAGCAATCAGTCACCTGTCAAATGCATTTGTGGGCAGCTTTAACTGGAAGATCCTCCAATGTCTGCAATAGAGACCAATAATCCAGAGGCAAAAATGAAGACAGCAATGGTGGCTTAATCTGACAGCTACCATTGAAGAATGGTCACCCCAGATTGAGCTGAAAATAAGTCATCATCCAGCAGGCTACAGATGTCTGCCACCAATCCAAAGAGTTTGCATGAAGTAGTATGTACGTGCTTGTTCAGGCTTCTGTCCAGTGGTTTTATGGATACATATCTCTGCAATCACATTTGCTCATGTGCTTTAATTGTATTGTTTGCATTCTGTATGTTGGTCATTTTGATATTTATACCTGAGGTGAGGAGATTTGATGCCCCTAATACACTTCTTCCTGACGATGTCGGAATCTTCCTGGTTGAAGATTCTGGTGCCGTGAGCTCTTGATTCATTATTTTCAATGATTCTTTACACATTGGTGCTGAGTTAAATTTAGAATTGAACTTACACTTGGAGGACTGCGCTTTTGCGACAAAGGACTGGATCAGAATGTAATTTTAATCTAATCGTTGGGTCAAATTCCTGAACCTTCCCCCATAATAGCACCAGGGGAGAACATTCACCACACGCAGCAGCAGTTCATGAATGTGGGTCACCATCACCTTCTTAAGGGCATATAGGGATGGGCAATTAATACAATGTCAACATCTCATAACTGAATAAAAGTCATGAAGGTGGTTTATGTTTTTCTTGTTAGAAGATGGCCGCTAGCTTTTGACAAGCAGTTTCATGACCATATACAGCTGCTATGTTTAACTCCTCTGCTCATCATGAAATCTGAGCCATTCTTTTGCAATGATTTATCTCAACACAAATCAACATCTTTCAGTTTGCACAGCCTGTGTATTCACAGCCTCGTATCCTCTTGCATTGTCAATGCTGAACAACTGCATCCTGATCTCCTTCATGCTCTTCAGTGGGGCAACTGCGAGAAATATTCTTTATTGCCTCATTGAAGCATATGGAAGAGATCAAGGGCATTTCTTCAGCCACTGCACTGTTAGAGGATTGGAGGCTGTGAGGACTCAGAGCGCACCATCAACGTTAAACCAAACCCCTTTATGACTGTTCAGGAGGATGGTAAAGAACCCAGAGAACTATTGGAAGAACAATAGAAAAGATCTGCTCATGATTTGGCTGCCTTTCATTTCAAAATCTGACCAGCAGAACAGATTTATGACATTGTTAATAGAGGAAGAGAATACAAAGCCAAGGAAGTTGTGCTAAACCTTTATAAAACATTAGTTAGGTCTCAACTGAGGTACTGTGTCCAATTCCAGACACAAGAGGGTGCAGAGGAGATTTACTCAAATGTGGTCAGAGATGAGGGACATCAGTTATGTGGAGAAACAGAGCTTGTTCTCTTTGAAGCAGGGACGGTTGAAAGATGAAGCAATGTGACAGTGGCATGGATTGGTTTTGACAGAGTAAAATCTGCTTCCAGTAGCAGAATAGTTGGCAGCGAGGACACAGATTTAAGGCGATCGAAAAACGTACCAGAGATGACATGATGAAATATTCTGTTTCGCAGCGAGGTGTTGTGAAGGGAAATGCATTGCCTGATAGGATGGGTCAAGCAGGTTGTAATGTTCAAAAGAGAATTGGGCAGATACTTGAAAGGGTTATGAGGAAAGAGCAGGCGGCTGAGATTAAATGGACAGCTCTATCAAACAGCGGGTACAGAAATAATTGGGTCAAATGTGCAGTATGCTTGTATGATTCTAGATGTGGAAGCATCTGACGAAGGAAGTACAGACAATAAAAATGATAGTTGGTTATGAGACATGATTTATCTTCATACAAACACTAAAATGCATGAATTACACAGGAATTGTGACTTTACAGTTGAATGCTGTTTGTTCACACACTTCCTCTCCACTGATTGTCAGTTTATATTATCTTTGCTGAGTATTTTGTTGTAGTAATTTACTGTTTGTTCTAACCAAACAATTCTCTCTCATCTGAGAGTTGTAGGGGACATTTTATATGACATTCCTTCGAGGTCATTAAAGGTGACGAGTGGAAAGGGCTAAAGCAGAAAATAACAATAAAGTTAAAAGCAAATTCAGCAAATGACACCTGTTTAACAACATACTGGCTTGATCTCAGTTTCCGCTTTACCAGCCGGGTGTTGGCACCATGCCCGTTCCTTGAAGCGAGGCCTGAGACCGAATCTCAGGGGCGTTTTAGGGCTCACCATTCTGCTGCAGGGACTCTGCATCCCCATGCACCCAAAAATTGGGTCTCCCAAATTGCAACCCAGTTCGGAGGTGAGTTTTAAACAGAACTATATTCTGAATTTCAAAATGATTAAGATTAATGAACTGATTAACAGATTAGTGGACAGAACACGATAGGAATGTAAGAACCAAATCACAGAATCAATGAGTGGAAATATATTACTATTGGTGAGAGCTAACAAGATAGAGCAAGGAGATTATAAGACCCAGTCCCAAGAACAGTTTAGAACAGCAAATCTCCAGAACTAATAATCAAATTAGTCAGTGACATACAACTATAGTGGCATTGCCCATGTAGTCAACAGGGCACTATCTAATTATGTCGCACAATTCTACAGCTGAAATTTATATCAATACTTGCTGATAGAACAGCGACCAAGTGAAACAGAGAAGCTGGCAAGTGATAGATCAAGATGATAGAACTACATATGAACCGGCTGACAGGATGAAACATAGGAATCTGTAACAGGACCAATGGACCAGCTGATAGAATGATAAAACTAAGTGGTAAGTTTAGACAGGTGTCAGAACTTGCCTATTGAAAGATTGTATCCATGACTAATATTGAGTAAGATGCGCTGGGTGAAAAAATAATGCATACTCTTAAAACTGCCAACACGTAGGACACTACCTCATTGAATATGTTAATGGCTAAGGCACATATAAAAGTGCATGATAAGGAGGGTCAATATATGAGAGGCTGTAAGCACCAATCAACAGGTTTTAAGTTCTCCTGCTAGTCAGCAACCTACATAGCCTCAAATCGAATGTTTTAAGAATAATAATAATCTTTATTGTCACGAGTAGGCTTACATTAATACGGCAATGAAGTTACTGTGAAAATCCCCCAGTCGCCACACTACAGCGCCTGGTCGGGTACACGGAGGGAGAATTCAGAATGTCCAAATTACCTAACAGCGCATCTTTCGGGATTTGTTGGAGGAAACCGGAGCACCGGAAGGAAACCCACAAAGACACAGGGAGAACGTGCAGACTCCGTACAGACAGTGACCCATGCCGGGAATCGAACCTGAGACCCTGGCGCTGTGAAGCAACAGTGCTTCTCATTATCAGATGTTTAGTCTTTGGAATCTTATATATTCTTTATTACTCTTCCATCACCTTCTGTTTGTGTAAGTCCAAAATAGCTAATTGGGAATGAATGTAACCGCTTCAACAGCGAAACATGAGAAGTAACTTAAGAGTGTCCAGGCTCCGATCTGTGCTTGTAAACATAATTTCAGATTTTGAGGCAATTTTAAAGAGAGGTAACAAGGTGACGGGGTTGAAGGAGAGCATTTCCACATCTTGGGTTAGCTGACTGAAGGCTCTGCCATTGAAGATCAAGATAAAAAAACTTTGCAAAGAAGGAAAAAATGCGAGGAGACCTAAGGTGCTGCGCTGATGCAGAGGCCTGGTGGTGATTGTGTAGAGGGATGGGGCAAGGCCATCAAATATGTTCTAGATTATGCAAGGATTTTGAATTAAGTGTGAGGGGGGTCAGAAAAAACATGGGTGACAGGGGAGCAATTGGCAGCGCTTTGTATGATTCGCAGTTTACGTGGGGTGGCATGCAGAGGACTGACAGGGACACCATTGGAAAAAGTCAAGACTGGAAGTGGCAAAGATGGGTGTGAGGTAAATGCAGAAGCATTTCAAAAATAAGTAGGATGTCTTGGCGCTGTATGCAATATGAAGTGCCAGTCAAGCAAGGCTGACACTAAAGCTGAGCTCAACCTGAATAAATAGCTGAGAAAATTGGCAGAAAGGTCTCTTTGTCTGTTTTATTACTTTTTGAACATAGGCACACATACCTTGTGCTTGAGTTTAGCAGTCTTTACCCAGACTTCATCAATTCCTTTATGAGAACTGTCAGCATCTCTTGAGGTTTCATTCATTCCCTCTCCCTCTTACTTTTATCCACCCTTGGAAATTTGTTGATTTTACATCTTTTAGGCTGTCTACAATTTCCCACTCACCAAAGTCGTTAATTCTAATTGTAGATAGACTATTGCCTTGTAGATATTTGGAAGAAGCAATTGCTGAGTACATTAATTATTTGATGTTTGTTGCCATGTATAGTTGTAGAATTTATTACACTTAGTTGCGTTGTGTTTATACCTCTGGACCTCTTCAGATTCACTAAGTATTCACGAAATATTCATATCATTCTGAAGGTTCTTTTAATCACTCATTGACTGAGACATTGGTTTCACCAAGAATATGGATGTTGAAGCCGGTGAGATTTAGTTTCCCGATTTTACACGCCCTTCACTGGTCACATAATTTACGTACATGTTAATACATTTAAATAGTATAAACGGGCCTCCCCACTGCATGATCCCCTCTCACTGAATATTCATACCTTATGTCCGCGATGTTTACAAAAGCTTAATAAGAATGAATTCAGTTGAAAGAATCCCACCAGGGCGGGGGCAAGGTAAGTACAGCCCCTGGGGGGAGAGGGACACTCCCGGCACTGCCCCTGCACAGATTGGCACTGTCCCGGCACAATATTCAGTCAAAGTTTTTGAGGACTTCATGTTTCGAATGCATTATTGACAGAGGGCAGCACGGTAGCACAGTGGTTAGCACAGTAGCTTTTCAGCTACAGGGTCCCAGGTTCAACTCCTGGCTAGGGTCACTGTCTGTGCGGAGTCTGCACGTTCTTGCCGTGTTTGCGTAGGTTTCCTCCGGGTGCTCAGGTTTCCTCCCACAGTTCAAAGATGTGCAGGTTCGGTGGATTGGCCATGCTAAATTGCCCTTCGTGTCCAAAAAGGTTAGGTGGGGTTACAGGGATAGGTTGGAAGTGTGAGCTTAAGTGGGCTGCTCTTTCCAAGGACCGGTGCAGGCTCGATCAGGCTGAATGGCCTCCATCTGCACTGTACATTCTATGATATAAGAATATCAAGAATCAGAGTCGACCATTCAGTCACACAGACCTGCTTTATCTTTCTATCAGATCATGGCTAATCCGATTTAGCTGACTTTGTTTCATATGACTGGATAGTCTTAACTGATAAAATTCTACACACCTCCATCTTGAAAGTTGTTCCAATTATACCAGCATCCAAAGCTTTCTGATGGAACGAGTTCCAAATTGCTACCACCTTGGCTCAGAGTTTTCTTCTCCATTGCATTTGCTGATTAGGGAACAAATCGTGCTCAAAATTGCACTAGTTTTAAGAACTTTTCATTGAAGCTGCTGCCTCTCACCAAACAAATAATTAATACAGGCAACAGTGAAGTTGAGCATTGTTTTATGTTAGTGAATTAAAACATTTTTTTTGATGCACTTAAGAGTGTTAACTTGGTGTACTTTATTAATGCACTTGAGAATGAGTTGTTCCAAAAATAAGCATTTTAAATCAGTGTCTAGCTCATTAGCTGTGAGCAACTCAATTTTAGGTAACTACAAATGACCATAAAAATGCAATACAGAACCATTTGCTCGTGAGATTGCTGTACAGTGGTCAGTTTCTTTGTAAAATTGTAAAAAATATTGGTTTAGGGGGTTAGTTGGGCTGGAGGGTAGTCGGGTCGGGCCGAGGGTATTCGTAGGATTAAGCAAGTCATCAGGGGAATCGGGGGTGATTAGGAGAGATGGGGAGTGGGGGTGTTGTTGTGGTTGGTGTGTAGTTACCCAGGTGTTTCACTAAGTTTTGATGTGTTTAAATATTTTTACTGTGTAACTAGCAGGTAATGAGCATTAATCTGTCTGAAGCCTCCGACTTTAATTCAAAATCAATGACATTCGCAGATGGTCCGAGTGAGCAGGGGACTTGACCATCGGAGGTTGAAAATTCCCATTAGGCCCAGGCTTCTCAGGATCCCAAAGTGTATCTTCAATCGTACGTCTGCTCTCTGAAAATCTGGAAAATTTGGTCCGATGTTTTTCAAATTAGCTCAACAAATTGTGTTAATTTAATTTGCACTGCATTTACTTTGCGCTTGCAATTAAATGATCCTTTGCACTGATTTGGCCAATTTCAAGAAAATACTTCCTAATTTTGCTCCGGAAAGGTCTAGTTCCAATACTAAGTTTGTGCTCCTTGGTTCTTATTTTCCCTTGAATGGAAATAGTTTCTCCCCAGCTACTTGCACCCCTTAAACAATCACTCCCTCAATCAGCAGCACACAGTGGCTGCAGTGTGTACCATATATAAGATGCACTGCATCAGCCCACCAAGGCTCCTTCAGTGGCACCTCCCAAACCCGTGACATATACCACATAGAAGGGTAAGAGCATACGACGCATGGGAACATCACCGCAGGTTCTCCTCCAAGTCACACACTATCCTGACTTGTCCCTTTACTGACACTGCATCAAAATCCTGACGATGGGCATGCGAACACCAGAGTACAAAGTTCTGAACCTGAAGTTGTCTCATCACCAGCTTCTCAAGGGAAATTCTGGAAGTTCAATAAACACTGATTATGACGGACACGCTCACAAAACAGGAATGAATAATTTAAAAACCTCAGCGACTTGTTTTAACATTTTAACAACCTCAATCAGAGTATCCCTCAGTCTGCCACAGTTCAGAGAATACAAGCTAAGTTTATGCAACCCTTTACTCATAATTTCACACTCCAGGCCTCAGTGAACCTGCAATTTAAAATAGTTTTCACTCCTCATTTCACTTTGATTTCCCATTTACGATCTTGTTTGTTTAGTTCACACTTTTTTTAAACAAAATGTTTAACCACCACAAGCATAACTTCAATTCACACTCAACTAAGCTATTTAGGAACAATCATTTACATCACTGCTTTGTTCTTCTCTCGCTCATGTGAAGTTAGCTTCTTGAAGACAGTGTGCTACGTTTCATCTGCACTGTCTGGTATTTCAAACAAGGCTAGTTTGTCAACGATTAGTATTATTATGGAACCCCTTTGTTAGAAATGAATATAAGTAGCTATCATTTATCAGCCCAACATTTTGCTGAAGAATACTGATATCGGAACAACACACGCAGTTATTGATGTGAAAATTAGCAGTAAGTTGTGGTAAGGGAGAGATATCCAATGAATTGTCAACCAGCATGTGTTGTTGGAAAGTTTGAGCTCATCCACCAATAACTTCATGAAAACCACAGGCTGGATTTTCCAGTTCCCTGAGCGCCGTGTTTCCTGGCCGCAAAGGGGTTCTATTGTCCCACCTCTTGTCAATGGGCTTTTCCATTGAAGCCACCCCACACCATTGGGAAACCAACTTGCGAAGGGTGTGCCGCCAGCGGGAAAAGTGAATCGCAACAATCGGGAGAATTTCGACCCATGTCTCGCTCTTAACCATCCTGTTACTTTCATGATGTTGCATTTGCACATAAACCGCTCAAACAATTGTCACAGAAAGTTAAATTCAGAGTGGATATACTCTTTTAAAAATGTAGTGATTATTAATTACTGCTAATTGTAAGGGTTCACCTGTTTAGACCCTGTTTTTCCCCTGCATTCCCTTTAGTTTCTGTCATTTTGGCTTTTATAATTTTTGGGCTGGAAATTTGTCTATGCCTTTAAGATGATCTTCACTTTTAAGTTTAAAAAAAAAGAGGAATCCAGTCGATGTCCTGACATCAGTGATGACTCATCTTGATGGACTTGGCTGTCGGC
Organism: Scyliorhinus torazame; assembly: GCF_047496885.1. Classification (NCBI taxonomy): domain Eukaryota; kingdom Metazoa; phylum Chordata; class Chondrichthyes; order Carcharhiniformes; family Scyliorhinidae; genus Scyliorhinus; species Scyliorhinus torazame. Next base: position 29,945,342 of record NC_092721.1, on the reverse strand, counting down.
CATTGAGCTGTTTATTTTGCCGGGCCATCAGCTATGCTGATTAGTAGTGACTGTTCTGGAATGATCCTTTTCTCAGTAAGACTGATTCTAAGTTAATTCCAATTGAACTCAGCTTTTCCCCTCTATCCAGGCTGTGAGTGTTTTGGTTTGATCAAGAAGCTGGAGGGCCAAAGCCCTGATCTCTCTCTTACCTATTGGACTCTGTCTAAAAGTTCAAAGTAAAGGGGCTGGGTTCTCCATTGGCGGGATCCTGCGTTTCACTGTCAGCGTACTCACTTGCAGATTTCCCGATGGCGTGGGGGTGTTCACAATGGGATAGCCCATTGGTCGGCTGCCGGGACGAAGAATCCCACAACTGGCGGGGGCACCCCGCACTAGAAAGTGGATGCAGTGGGATGGAGGATTTCCCCCCCAAGATTTTTCTCTTTACAATCAGATTGAACTGCAAGGAAGTTCAGTCCAGCAACAGCTGCAGACAGGGCCAGTTGTAAAAAAAACTCTCTTTAAAATCTTGTGAGGGATCTCTGGTTTTCCACAGTGAAGACAGGGGACATTCTGATGGAGTTGGAAACAAATGAGAATTATACAGGCCTGAGGCGGATCTTCTGAATGAAGGTCCAGGTTACTAGAAGTGCAAGTGACTCCCCAGAGGGAATCCCACAGTCTGGTGATTCAAACTGAATGTTCCAGACAGGAAATTCTCATTAGCCATCCAACTGTTAGCTCTATATCACTCCGTGCTCTGGAAGGACAGTCAGCTAAAAGAAAGACAACCTCAACATCCGAAGCATGGACACTCATCTTCCATTTTACATTAGTCCTCTTTTATTTTTCCCCTCACACTCCCTCTGCGTGTTTTTCTCTTGTATGTTTCGGTTGAGGGTGGGAAGGTAAAAGGGGATGTAGTAGATTAGCTGGCCGTTATTTATTGTGATTATTGCATGTTTTATCTCTATTGTTGTTATAAATTAACAGCTGTTGTGTTTCACTTACAAATCTGGTGCCTGGATGTCATTGGAGCAGTCATGGGTCAAATATCTCAGAAACGTTATGCAAATTATTGATGAATTCACTTGTGTTGGGACTCCGGGGCTTGTGGGGTTGGAATTTACTGTGCACTCGCCCAGGATGTTGTTACATAATCAACCTATCCTGCCCTAAATTTCACATTAAAACATTTTTTTTAGCTTATTTCAGATCCCAACTTCTACAACAGTTTGTTTTAATTTAATTTTGATCAGTTTTTAGCGACCAGCCATGCTGTTCTAAAAATTCTGTCAACTTTGTGTGTGTGGAACCGTAAGTTCTCACAAATCCGACTAACAGGGCGTGCTCCAGCAAAATTTGGGCCAATATGATTTTGGTGTTTGCACTAATTAGCACTGTCGGCACTGTTCCAAGTGCCTTGATAACTTTGATGGGCAAAAAATAATTGCTATGCTGAACTCACTTCTTGGTGATACCCTGAATTACATTCAGGCTAACTGATGCATTACAATCGTTGCAATCAATTCCAATATAAATCTGCAAACGCAGGTAAACATGGCGACTCAAATCTTTTGTGCCATTTATATTCCTTCTCTAAAATGGCCAACATTTTTTTTTCGCAACCTTTGGGGCGGTCCTAACTCCAGATCTAATGGATCAATAGGGTTTCGATCACCCTCATTGATCCTGGCCAATTAGGGGGCAGATACCTCGATGGCTGGGCGGGTCCTAGCTGCCATTGTCCCAGGCACGTATGCCTTTCAAAATAAGGGGAAGTGGCGTTGGTTAGTCTGCTACTGTTGCCGTTCCTTGATTCAACTTCCATTGTCCTGGGGAAATGGTGATTGACTTTTAATAGGTGCAAGTTTCTGTCAGGTCTGGCTTCTTTGCACAATACACAGATGAACAACACATTCATTCTCTCTGTGATCTTCAAAAACAAAATGCCTGCATTTCAGTCAAAAATAATGAAGGAGCGATATTATTGAACATCTTGCATATTACTTGCTGAACAAAGGAATGCCAGCCACTGCTCTTGAGAAACATTCCTGCAGTTTACATGGCTCAGTTTAAATGTGTTCCTTTCTCTTTACAAATTCTGCATCTAGTGTCTTCCGTGAAGCAGATGATTGTGTCACCCGGTAGAACTCTTAGCTCAGCCAGAATGTTGTGCGTTCCGGCCCCACTCCAGTATTTGAACACATAAATCAAGGTTGAAAATTGCAGTGCAGTACTGAGTTAGTGATGCATTTTTAAAGCTGTTGTCTTTTGGATGGGCTAATTAAAACTTGCCAAAAACCCAAGACACTCTTTCAAAGAAGGGCAGTGGAACTATCCCTGATTTTAGCAACATGCATGCCTCAATCAACATTACAAAGACAAATTATGAATTCATTGCTACATTGCAGGTTGGAAGAGCTTACTTTGTGCAAATTCATTGCCTTGTTTCCGATATATTTCGATAGTGCTTCTTTGGCGATAAACCACTTTGAGATGTCCAGTGATGATGAAAAGCAATTTACAAATGCAAGTATTTTCTTCATACCTTTACGGGTGGGGGGTGGGGCGGCAGGCACAGTAGTTAGCATTGCTGCCTCACATCACCAGTGTTGACTTCTTAATTTCTACGTGAACCACAAGCTGTCTCTTATATTGGCCAAATGACCACACAACCAGTTATGTTAGTTCAAAAGACAGTTTATTAATAAACACTAGACTTATCTCTATATGCAATGATAAATGCGGCTACGCACTAAACTATACCTATCAACTAAGATGACCTTTACTTAACTTCGGGGTGACCGGCTCTGTGCAGGAGATAAGGCTTTTATGTGTGTCCACGTGGGTCGGTTGGAAGTCGTCAGGTTTGTCTCGGCTGGGCTCGTCCTTCAGGTAGCGATCGCAGGTCCTTGAAGTTGGCTTGTTGATTTGCTGCAGTTGGTCACACAGAGGCCGGTCTAAAAGAGGCCGATCGCTCGGTTTGCAGTTCTTCTTATTCCCCTGGGCTTTCGCATCCTTTGGGGTGGTCCTAACTCCAGATCCAATGGATCAATAGGGTTTTGATCACCCTCATTGATCCTGGCTAATTAGGGAGTAGATACCTCGATGGCTGGGCGGGTCCTTGCTGTCATTGTCCCAGGCACGTATGCCTTTCAAAATAAGGGGAAGTGCGTCGGTTAGTCTGCTACTGTTGCCGTTCCTTGATTCGACTTCCATTGTCCTGGGGAAACGGTGATTGACCTTTAGTAAGTACAAGTTTCTGTCAGGTCTGGCTTCTTTGCACAATACACAGAGGCTGGGTACTTGTCTGTGCCCCAAGTTGACCACAATTCCCATGGTCCTCTGCAGGTGGCCATTTTGGATGGCTACACCAGAGACCCGGGTTCAATTCCGGCCTTGGGTGGCTGTCTGTGTGGAGTTTGCATGTTCTCCCCATGTCTGTGTGGATTCCCTCTGGGTGCTCCAGTTTTCTCCCACAGTTTAAACTGTGCAGGTTAGGTGGATTGGCATAAGAATAAGACCACGGGAATGGATTTCTGGTTCTGCAGCCCCATCTCTGAACCATTTTTGTGCCTGTTGATGCTCTCTGGGAACAATGGAGTCTTAAAATGTCTGCACCATGTGACTCTGCTGGACCGCAATCCCCAGATGAAGCAAATGAGGTAATCATTCAGTTGATTTTAACTCAGAGTCGGGCTCGGTGAGTTGCTACCTTTCTATCAGAGGTAACAGGAGGTCAGTGTGATTTTAACTCATTTTAAATATGAGTGGTTAAATTTTGAAACAGGATGAGTGTTGCTCAACTGGCTGTAAATTCTATGAAGTTGAGGAAATTTATTGAAGTTTACAAGATGCTCTTGAGGGAGCCCCTCCACTTGTTGAAATTTGGCATTTCTGCTTCTGCTTTATTTGTGCCGGTATCACAGACGAATATCCGCATTCCAACACCATTGGTATGGGTGCCGCTAGCTAACCCAGACACGGCAAGATGATGCCTTCATTCTGCAGGAAGTGGTGGCAGTATTGCCTATTGCAGATAGTTTGGTTGTGACTTCTTCGAAATATATTTCAGGCTTCCCGGCAGGGCGGATGCCCTCTGGGATGGCTTTGGAGCAGCTGCATGCTGTAGCAACCTTCATGGCGTAGCACGGCACCTTTAAGGGGTGATCCCTCGCGGTCCATGGATCCAGCTCTGGGCCTATCGTGCGTGAGCGCGCAAACCTCGACCAATGGGGAATAAGCGCAGGGCACTGGGAGCAGGGACACCGGCAGTGTGGACCCGGGAGTCGTAGAATGAAGACCGTTTCAATGACCTCTGCACGTATATACAATTATCCTTTCCCTTGTTCTCAATAAACCCCTTTTGGTTATACAAGAAGCCACTGCCCTATTGGCTCGAGCCATCATATTGGCGACGAGCGTAAATCAGACAGTGATGGCAAGTCCTCACTGATCTCAGTACTTGTGGGGGAAGGGGGTTACAATGAAAAACAGTGAGTGAAAAAAAGGGCTGATTGGGAAAAGCGGCCTGTTCGATCAGTGGGCCGAAGATTGGAGTCAGTATGTTCAAGAACTCCGGTATTTCTTTAGTGCCAATGAGTAACAGATTATTTTATTGATGGTTTGTGGAGGCTCCTAACAGAAAATTGTTCGACCAATTGGTGACGCTTGTGAAAGAGCACTTCAACCCCAGACACGCCATTATGTTACTGCGCTAAAAGTTTAATTCGGCTGGTAGTGAACTGGGGGAGTCGAACTCTGCTTCCATCGCCAGAATCTGCCAAATGTCCGAACATTGCAAAATCGGCACTGCATTGAGCGACATGCTATGCGATCGCTTAGTATGCGGCATCAATAACATCAAAGTGCAAAAAAATATTTCCCGAGACAAGACAATTAAGGTACCTCAGGCAAGCAAATGCGCTGAAAGGGTGCATCAGAGCTTCAATGTGTGCAAGAGGGCGAGGTAAACGACCTGTGGAGCGGCATGGCTGCAAGGCGCGGACCCAAGTCAACTGTCACAGTGGAAGTTCAGCCACGGTCCCAGGAACAGGAACGTAGTCAGTGGTCAGGAGGTAAAATGAGCCTTTAACCCAGGGATTTTGGCAAATGTTGTGGATGTGAGTGAGATCACCCCCAAGAAGCATGTTTTCCATCGTCCCAGACCACTCAGTCCTAATCTGTGGGGGCTGCAAGATTACAATTAATCCAGTGGCCTAACCTGGCAAATATTCGATTCCTCAAACAGCAGACCTTTATGCGAAGTTGTCAGGGGACATAAAGTAGATGGAATTTGACTTAAGCCACGCTTATTTGCATTTTTAAAAATAATCTTTATTGTCACAAGTAGGCTTACATTAACACTGCAATGAAGTTACTGTGAAAAGCCCCTAGTCACCACATCCTGGCGCCTGTTTGAGTACACGGAGGGAGAATTCAGAATGGCCAAATTATCCAGCAGCATTATCGACGCGATGGCCTAACGCTGGCGTAAAAAACGGCGCGAACCACTCCGGTGTCGGGCCGCCCGTAAGTTGCGGTATCTTCTGCCCCGGAAGGGGCTAGCATCGGCGTGAGGCCAATCGCGACAGCGTCACCCGTCACAGAAGCGCGCGGCGTCGCTGCACAAAAGATGCCACCGCCGGAGATACATCAAAATGGCTGTGGTGATATGCATCACTGTAAATATACAAGGTGTAACACACAAGGAGTTAATGTACACTACGACTAAGTAAACACTAGAGGGAGCACCAGAGACGTCATGACATGCAGACATACAGCTAATGAACACATAGAATAGGACACAACCAATGAGCAGTCAAGACACCCAGAGGTGGCATTACCACAAGGGGGCATTACACAACCCATATAAAAGGACAGGGCACACATGCTCTTCCTCTTTCCACAGGCGATACTTAGAGAGAAGGACAGGCACAGATCAGAAGCATCACATCCACCAAGTGGCTTAGAGCAGACTGGTTAGTTAGGCTGAGTTACTATAGCAAGATTAGCAGGAGAGTCAAACTCATAGAGAACTGTGCTACTGGTTCAATAAATCACATTGAACTTACTTCAAAGTCTGGAGTATATTTTGGTCAAAGCTGCATCGAGTTGCAGCCTGTGTTATCCCAGAGTACAAAACACAACAATGGCCACCCGCCGCGCCGTGCCGAGGTTCCAGTAGCGGGACATTGAGGCACTCCTGGACGCAGTGGAGCAGAGGAGGGAGGCCCTGTACCCCGGCCGCAGGGTCGCACCTAACCTCAGCAGGCGCCTGTGGAGGGAGAGCGCACTTAACAGCTAGGACAGGCAGCCACTGCCACAAGAAGGTCAATGACCTAGTCAGGGCAGCCAGGGTGAGTACGCCCCCTGCCGGCAGGATGGGCGGCACAGCCCTAGCTGGAACCGACATGACTGCACCCACCCATGGAGGCTGCATTGGCAGGATGGGCTGTGAACCTATGCCAACATACACACAACCACTGGTCTGCAAGTATATGACCGCTTAACACTGTTGCCCTTTATCTCTGTCTCCCCTCTCCCTCACCCCCCACACCATAACAACCAGGAGAGTGAGAGGACCAGAGGGGGTCCACCTGAATTACGCCCCCTCACCGTTCATGAGGAGAGCCCTGGACCTTGCAGTGGACCCGAGGACCGGGAGGTTGCGAAAGCAGAGGTCGGGGGTGCAGCACCAAGTGAGACCCCCCACTGCCTGCCCCCCTTCCACCCCATACCCCCTTCTCCCCATCACCCCTTCCCCCCATTCCCCCTTCCCCCCATCCCTGCCTTCCCCATCCCCTTCCACCCATCCCTCTTCCCCTCACCCCCTTACCCCATCCCCCCTTTCCCCCTTCCCCATCCCCCCTTCTGCCATCACCCCATCCCCCCTTTCCCCCCTTCGCCCCTTCCCTCCATCCCCCATTCCCCTTTCGCCCCATTCACCCTATCCTTCATTCGCCGCCCCCCGCCCCCCCTCTGCGTGTCTAACCATGCATGCTGTATTGTGTATTGCAGGACCAAATCATTGTCGACCGCCCCCAGGATGTGCCAGGGCGCCCACAAGACATGGAACGACCAGGGCCGTCAGGTATACGTCGCCCCCACCCAGTGCCAGGGTGCCCAGAGGACAAGGAACGACCAGGGCCGTCAGCCAGTGGTGGGGTGCCCACGAGCCAGGGATAGACCCGGACCGTCAGGAGTCCACCGCCTCCACCTGGTGCCAGTGCGGCAACGCTGTAAGGCTACATCCAGCGATGGGAGGGCAGCCCCACCTACTGGCCCCCGTTCCAGTCGACCCAGGACACTGACACACAGGACACCCACATCCAGGACATTGAGGCACAGGGCACCCACACACAGGGCACGACCACCCAGGGCACCCACACACAGGACACTGATGCACAGGGCACACCCACCCAGGACACTGACACCCAAGACTGAACCACGCAGGACATCCACACACAGGACACATCCACCCAGGACACCCAAAGACAGGGGACGGACAGGACACACCATCCCAGGGGACCCCAGACTTCGAGTCCGATGAGGACCTCGACATTACGCCACTGCTATCTCCTACATCCTCCACCATCACAGAGACTCTCACCTCGATTGGTCACTTTAGTGATGAGGCTTCTGGTACACACACCGGTGTGCACCATACACCCGTACCGGTACAGCAGGTGGAGAGGGTGTCCACCCCCAGTCCCACGCGGTGCCAGGTGTGCCATCAGGTGGCAGATATGGGCGATGGTTTCCCGCCTCATCCTGAATCTCCTCCTGCATGCCCGGTCCGTGAGGTCCTGGTACGACAAGCGGCGCCGGTACACACGGGGCCTCATCGGGCACCTCCATCGCCGTGGCAGCACCACCACCTCCTCCTCCTATCGAGTTGGCGCCTTTCCAGCCTGGGCGGCTGCCACCTGCCCCTCTATGGCACGCTCCTCTGTGGCAGGCTCCGCCGCATCCCTGGCACGCTGCTGCTCCAGCTCCCAGAGGGCAACATGTAGAAGGGCGGCACCCGCTATGGTGGCCAACATCGCTGGGTGATGCCCAAACATAATTGTCTGCAGGGGGTGGGGGTAGACAACATGTCATCATTGCCCATACCCCCCTCCGCAGCCAGGTGCCATTGGCTGCATGGTCGTGACTGTTGCCAGCTAGTTCCTTGCCAAGCAAACCCCCCCCTCCCCGGCACTCCCCGACCCCATCCCCAACACTCCCATCCTCGGCACTCCCAATCTTGGCACTCCCCTCCCCGGTACTCCCCTCCTCGGCACTCCCTGACCCCATCCCCGACACTCCCATCCCCGGCACTCCCAATCTCAGCACTCCCCTCACCGGTACTCCCCTCCCCGGCACTCCCAACCCCGACACTCCCCTCCCCGGCACTCCCAACCCCGGCACTCCCCTCACCGGTACTCCCCTCACCGGCACTCCCCTCCCCGGCACTCACAACCCCGGCCCTCCCCTCCCCAGTATTCCCCGGCAGTACCATTCCTGGCACTCCCATCCCCGGCACTCCCATCCCTGGACCTCCCATCCCCGGCACTCCCATCCCTGGCACTCCCATCCCCGGCACTCCCCTCCCGGGCACTCCCCGATCCCCTCCCCGGCACTCCAATCCCTGGACCTCCCATCCCCGGCACTCCCATCGCTGGCACTACCCTCCCCGACACTCCCCGATTCCCTCCCCGGCACGCCCATCCCCGGCACTCCCCGATCCCCTCCCCGGCACTCCCCTTCCTGGCACTCCCATCCAGGGCACTCCCCGATCCCCTCCCCGGCACACCCATCCCCGGCACTCCCCGATCCCCTCCCCGGTACTCCCCTTCCTGGCACTCCCATCCAGGGCACTCCCAGATCCCCTCCCCGGCACGCCAATCCCTGGCACTCCCCGATCCCCTCCCCGGTACTCCCCTTCCTGGCACTCCCATCCAGGGCACTCCCCGATCCCCTCCCCGGCATGCCCATCCCCGGTACTCCCCGATCCCCTCCCCGGTACACCCCTTCCTGGCACTCCCATCCAGGGCACTCCCCGATCCCCTCCCCGGCACGCCCATCCCCGGCACTCCCCGATCCCCTCTCCGGCACTCCGCTTTCTGGCAGTCCAATCCATGGCACTCCCATCCCCGGCACTCCCCGATCCCCTCCCCAGCACGCCCCTTCCTGGCACTCCCATCCACGGCACTCCCATCCCCGGCACTCCCATCCCCGGCACTCCCATCCCCGGCACTCCCATCTCCGGCACTCCCAACCCCGGCACTCACCTCCCCGGCATTCCCCTCCCCGGCCCTCCCATCCCCGGCACTCCCATTCCCGGCACTCTCATCCCCGGCACTCCCCTCCCCAGTACTCCCAACCCCGGCACTCCCCTCACCGGTACTCCCCTCACCAGCACTCCCCTCCCCGGCACTCACAACCCCGGCCCTCCCCTCCCCAGTATTCCCCGGCAGTACCATTCCTGGCACTCCCATCCCCGGCACTCCCATCCCTGGACCTCCCATCCCCGGCACTCCCATCCCTGGCACTCCCATCCCCGGCACTCCCCTCCCGGGCACTCCCCGATCCCCTCCCCGGTACACCCCTTCCTGGCACTCCCATCCAGGGCACTCACCGATCCCCTCCCCGGCACGCCCATCCCCGGCACTCCCCGATCCCCTCCCCGGCACTCCGCTTTCTGGCAGTCCCATCCATGGCACTCCCATCCCCGGCACTCCCCGATCCCCTCCCCAGCACGCCCCTTCCTGGCACTCCCATCCACGGCACTCCCATCCCCGGCACTCCCATCCCCGGCACTCCCATCCCCGGCACTCCCATCTCCGGCACTCCCAACCCCGGCACTCACCTCCCAGGCATTCCCCTCC